>NC_133658.1:665730982-666087314 GCF_037893015.1 Macrotis lagotis | reverse complement strand
TCCAAGGCCTTGGTCAGATCTACAAACATTGTATATGACCTCTGTTCTGTTGCTGACATTTTTCCTGAAGTTATTGAACAGCAAACATTATGTTGACTGTCCCATGATCCTTTCTGAAGCCTCACTGACTTTCAGGAAGGTGACCAGATTCCAGGTGAAGGATCAACCTATTGAGAAGGACTTTGGCAAGAATCTTACCAGCACTGACTAAAAGAGGAACACTTTTGTGACTGTTACAGGACAGTCTATTTCCTTTACCTTTACAAAGATAAATAGTGGAGGCAAACTTGAATTCTTGGGGGCTAACCACCTCATGCTATGTAACCTGGAAAATTTCAGTCAACTTTGGAATGAGGAATGGACTCCCTCCCACCTTGAAAACTTAGGTGAAATAGAATCAGCATTAGATGTTTTGCCATATGAACCAAACCTATTAGCATTCAAAATCTCTTCTTCAGATGGAACTTCAACTAGGGGCATACTGACTTCAACTTGAGGTAAATGGTCAATGACTTCTACATTGATTGATGATCTGTAAGTGTTCAGCTCATCTCTCGAGGATCATATCCCTATCGTTAATCCATCAGTTGAGATGGACCATAGGTCTTTGGCACATAAATAACTTTCAGGGCATTGTTAAAGCACTTTAGATTGTTATTATCTACATAAAACTGAATTTCATCTATCTTCTTTCTGAGCCAAGAGCCCTACATCTCTCTAAGCTTTGCTTAATTTACTTTTGGTGGAATTAAATGCTGCCATTCTTAAAAATGAATGAGCTATCCTGTTGGTAAATCCTGTGGAATTCTCATTTTTCTTTTTAGCGACTTTTGTATTTCCCCTTCATTTTCATCAGTCTAGATGTTTGAGAGTGTTCTGACCCACATGACTAAATGCAGTGCTATAGCCCAAGTCTGAAAGCTGCTCACTCTTTTTCTGCTTCACTGTTGCCAATTGTGTATTGATTCAACTTACCCTCCAAGTTAGCAACAAACTGTTCCAACTCTGACAGACAATCTCTTGAAGTTATTTAATTCTTCTGGAAACCACTTTGCCTTGGGGCTACTGCTTCCATTGAATGGGAATACTTTAGCTTGAAAAGGATGAATCTATGATCAGTCCACACATCCTGTCACTCTCACATCCTATCTGTTTCTTCTCCTTACAATAATATAATCTATTAGATGCCAATGTTTGTTGCTCAGGTACTTCAAGGAAGTTTTATTGGGTAAACAGTGCTGAGGTCATGAGATGCACAAGACTTTAGTAGTAGGTGACCATTGCTATTGCTGTTTCCTACTCCATTCCTCCCAAGTACTCCCTGCTCTGTCTAGTAATCTGAGCCTACTCTAACTTTAAAGTCACCTAGAATTATAAACTTGTCCTCTTTTGGTATATTGATAATAGGGATCTCCAGGTCTTCATGAAATTTTTCTTTAATCAGGCTTCATTATGGTAGGAGTTAGGTACTGGTGATGATGGCATAATATATTTCTCTTAGTGACAATTTCTTTGTCGTGAGCCTGTCATTCACTCATTTTGGTAGGCATTCAAGATGGTTGGCTAGATTAGTTTTTTTAATGTATTTTTATTAAAAGATATTATTTGGGGGCGGCTAGGTGGCGCAGTGGATAAAGCACCGGCCCTGGAGTCAGGAGTACCTGGGTTCAAATCCAGTCTCAGACACTTAATAATTACCTAGCTGTGTGGCCTTGGGCAAGCCACTTAACCCAATTTGCCTTACAAAAACCTAAAAAAAAAAAAAGAAAAAGATATTATTTGAGTTTTACAATTTTCCCCAAAATCTTACTTCCCTCCCCCTACCCCCATGGAAAGCAATCTGTCAGTCTTTACTTTGTTTCCATGTTGTACCTTGATCCAAATTGGGTGTGATGAGAGAGAAATCATATCCTTAAAGAAGAGACAAGAAGTCTAAGAGGTAACAAGATCAGACAATTAGATAATCTGTTTTTTTCTAAATTAAAGGGAATAGCCCTTGAACTTTGTTCAGACTCCACAGCTCCTTATCTGGATACAGATTTGCAGACAGCCCAAAATTGTTCCCCATTGTTGCACTGATGGAATGAGTGAGTCCTTCAAGATTGAACATCACCCCCATGTTGCTGTTAGGGTATACAGTGTTTTTCTGGTTCTGCTCATCTCACTCAGCATCAGTTCATGAAAATCCCTCCAGGCTTCCCTGAAATCCCATCCCTCCTGGTTTCTAATAGAACAATCAATAGTGTTCTATTAGACTTATATATACCACAGTTTGCTAAACCATTCCCCAACTGAAGGACATTTACTTGATTTCCAATTCTTTGCCATCACAAACAGGGCTGCTATAAATATTTTTGTACAAGTAATGTTTTTACCCCTTTTCATTATCTCTTCAGGGTATAGACCCAATAGTGATATTGCTGGGTCATACCCTTTGACATTTGACATTTTTGTTGCCCTTTGGGCATAGTTCCAAATAGCTCTCCTGAAGGGTTGGATGAGTTCACAGCTCCACCAACAGTATTGTAAGTGTCCCAGATTTCTCACAACCCTTCCAACAATGATCATTATCCTTTCTGGTCATATTGGCCTATCTGAGAGGTGTGAGGTAGTACCTCAGAGAAGCTTTAATTTGCATTTCTCTGATAATTAATGATTTACAGCAATTTTTCATAGGGTTATGGATTGCTTTGAACTCATCTGTAAATTTCCTTTGAATATCCTTTGACCATTTGTCAATTGGGGAATGGCTTTTTGTTTTATAAATTTGACTCAGTTCCCTGTATATTTTAGAAATGAGTCCTTTGTCAGAAACATTATTTGTAAAGATTGTTTCCCAGTTTACTACATTTCTTTTGATCTTGGTTACAGTGGTTTTGTCTGGGCAAAATAATTTCAAGTTATTACTTTAATTTCCTCCTCATTGGTGGTGAGTTCACCTTTTTCATTTATGATACTAGCAATTTGGTTTTCTTTATTTTTTTAATCAAATTGACCAGAGGTTTATCAATTTTATTGGTTTTTTCATAATACCAACTTTTGGTTTTATTTATTAATTCAATATTTTTTTTTTGCTTTTGCTTTTATTAATATCTCCTTTAATTTTTAGAATTTCTAATTTGGTATTTAATTGAGGATTTTTGATTTGTGCCTTCTATAACTTTTTTAGTTGCATGTTTAATTTATTGATTTCCTCTTTCTCCAATTTATTCATGTAAGCATTTAGAGCTGTAATATATCCCCTGAGAGTCACTTTCAATGAATCCCATAGGGTTTGGTATGTTGTTTCATTATTATCATTATTTAGGATAAAATGATTAATCCCATAATTTGTTTTTTGGTCCACTCATTTTTTAAAATGAGGTTATTCGGTTTCCAATTTGTTCTGGGTCTATATCTCCTTGGCCCAGTATTGCATATGACTTTTATTGCATTGTGGTCTGAGAAAGATATATTCACTATTTCTGCCTTTCTGCAGTTGATCATTAGGTTTTTATGTCCTAGTTACATGGTCAATTTTTGTATATATATATGTTCCATGTACTGCAGAGAAAAAGGTATATTCCTTCTATCCCCATTCAATTTCCCCCATAAGTCTATCATATCTAGTTTTTCTAACAATCTATTTACCTCCTTAACATCTTTCTTGTTTATTTTATGATTCAGTTTACCTAGATCTGAGAGCGGAGGTTGAGGTCTCCCAGTAGTAGAGTTTTGCTGTCTATGTCTTCCTGTAGTTCTTTCAGCTTCTCCTCTAAGAATTTGGGTGCTGTCCTACTGGGTGTATATATATATATATTCAGTATTGAAAAGACTTTATTGTCTATGGTACCTTTTAGGATGATAAAGTGTCCTTCCTTATCTCTTTTAAAGCTATCTATTTTTGCTGCTGCTTTGTCTGAGGTAAGGATTGCTACCCCTGCTTTTTTTTACTTCAGCTGAAGCAAAATATATTTTACTCCAACCTTTTACCTTTACTCTGTATGTATCTCTCTGCTTCAGATGAGTTTCTTGTAAGCAGCATATTGTCAGATTCTGGTTTTTAATACACTCTGCTATTTACTTACTTTTAAGGGACAGTTCATCCCATTCACATTCAGAGTTATGATTACTAATTCTTTATTGCCCTCCATTCTATCTTCTCTCTGTTTGTGTTTTTCCCCCTTCCCCCCTTATCCATATTCCCCAGTATTTTGTTTCTGAATACCACCCCTTTCAATGTGTTTGCCCTCCTATATCACACCCTCCCCTTTCTTTCCCCTTTCCCTTTTTCCCTTCCCTTCCTTTTGTTATTTCCCCCTTTTTCCCCCACTCCCCTTCCCCTTTTCCCCTTTTAATACTTGAAAGGTTAGATGTTTTATAAGTTAACTGAGTATGTATAGGTTGACTTTAAGCCAAGTCTGATGAGAAGAAGATTCAGGTGTTTCTCATGTGCTCCCTTCTTCCCCTCTATTACCATAGGTTTTTTTGTACCTCTTTAGTGTAATGAGATTTACCCCATTCAATCCCCTCCCTCCTCCTGGCTCTTTCCTGTCCCCCTTTTTAAGGAGATAGTGTTTTTTAGATCATTCTATCTAAGTAATAGAAAATTCTGAGTGTCTGTCCCTTCTAGTTCAGTATATTCTATCGAATAGAGTCAAAATTCCTGAGAATTATTAGAGTCTTTCTCCCAAGTGGAGTTAAAGCCAATTACATCCCATTAGATAGCAGTCTCATGGATAGGTCATGAATGTCCATCATTTCTGGCTACGTATATTCTCTCTGTTAGGGTTATAATTCTCAAGATTTATGAGAATCTTTTTCACCATGCTGGGATATAGCCAGTTTCAACTTACTGGATAGCATTTTTTTTTCCTTTTACCACCCCTCCCTTTTTTTAACCTTTTCATGTGTCTCTCTTGAGCCTCCTGTTTGATGTCCAAATTTTCTGTTTAGCTCTGGTCTTTTCATCAGAAATTTTTGGAATTCTTCCATTTCATTAAATGTCCATCTTTTTCCCTGGAAGAGAAGGCTCAGCTTTGCAGGATAGTAGATTCTTGGCTGCATTCCAAGCTCCCTTGCTCTTCAGAATATCTCATTCCAGGCCCTTTGATCCCTTAATGTTGATGCAGCCAGGTCCTGTGTGATCCTTACTGTGGCTCCTTGATATTTAAATTGTTTCTTTCTGGCTGCTTGCAGGATTTTCTCTTTTATCTGATAGTTCTGGAATTTGGCCACAACATTCCTTGGTGTTTTCATTTTAGGATCTTTTTCTGGAGGGGATTGATGTATTCTTTCAATAACTACTTTGCCCTCTGGTTCCATGATATCAGGGCAGTTTTCCATCACTAGATCCTGTAATATTAAGTCCAGGCTTTTTTTCTCTTCAATGTTTTCAGGAGGTCCTATAATTTCAGGTTGCCCCCCCCCCGATCTATTCTGGAGGTCAGTTGTTTTGTTGATGAGGTATTTTACATTTTGTTCTATTTTTTTCTATTTTTTGATTTTGTTTAACTGACTCTTGCTGTCTCATGGAGTCATTAGTTTCTGTAGACTCCATTCTTTTTGTTGGGGAGTTTTCTTCATTAACCTTTTGCAACTCCTTTTCCAATTGGTCAATTCTACTTTTGAAAGAGCTTTCCATTTGACCATTTGAGGTTTTGAGAGAATTATTTTCTTTTAGCATTTGCCCAATTGAGGACCTGAGAGAATTATTCTCATTTTGTATTTGTCCAAATTGAGGATCTGAGAGATTTATTCTCCTTTTGTATTTGTCCAATTGTACTTTCTAAGATTTTGTTTTCTTGTTGCAAGGTATTGTCTCTCCCAAATTTTTAAGCTCCTTATTTCCTCGAGGAAGTCTTTCTGTGCTGAAGACCAGATCTTATTCTCCTCAGAGGTTCCAGTCTTTCTGAGGTAGGGTTTTTCCCTTCCAAGAATTTTTCTGTGGATCCACCTTTCTGCTGACCCTTCTTCATTTTGCTAAGACCTTGAGTTGGGGAGGGGCTGGTTCACAGGGGCTTGGGAATCGCTAAAGGCTTTGCTCACTGAGTGCAATTTCTCTGGCTGGCCAGTAGGAGGTGTTGGTTGCTTTCTCTGGAGTGTCTGTGACCTTGATTGAGGCCTTTTCCCTTTGCTTGAAGGGAGGAGTTGGAGCTATTGAATTCTTTTGCCTTTAATCAATGGTGCTCTTTACCCTGGCCTGAGGTCATTCGTCAGCTGGGCTGGTTCTTCTGCTCACACACCTGCAGTGCATGCTACAGCTTCTTTGTTTGCTTGGAAGAGGTCTGAGCTGTAATGGGCCTCTGGGTTCTTCAGACCAAAGGAGCCCAGGGATGGTGTCCTCAGCTCTCCTGCACCAGAACTTTCCCCCCAGCCCTGTCTGCAAGCTCCCGGGGGACAGCACCAACACCAGCGCCTCTACTCCCCCACCAACCCAAGCCCCTGTTGTCCAGCCCCACCACTGATCCAGCAGGGCTGGCTCTCGGGCCCTCAGACTCCTGGCTCCAATTCAGCTGTTAATCGGGGCTGATCCTCCCCCTGAGCCCAGACTCACCCACCCAAATTCAGCCAATGCTGCTGAGGGAGAGAAATCCTGAGGTAGATGTTTTTGCTCCTGGCTTTTCTTTCTGGGTTTTGTGGGTCGGATTTCTTTTAAGAGGTTTGTTTCATATCATGAATGGGGGAAAGATGAGGAGATTTTAGAACTGTGCCTGTCTTCTCTCCACCTTCTTGGCCGGAAGTCTGCTAGATTAGTTTTGATGGCAAAATGTACCCCAGCTTCACAGTGTTCCCCTTCACTGTGGTCACTCCAGAAAAACCTATTTCCACCTCCAACTTCAGTAAGCTGATTGTCCTTTGTTGGCTTTGTTTCACTCAGGGCTGCTATTTGGATATGATATCTACTGAGCTTTCTTGCAAAAAAGAGTGTTCCTCTTTTAGTTCTATTGGATTTTGTGTTATCCTATGAATATACACATATTCCAAGCTCCTTGGTAAGTAGAATCTTTGAAGAAATTTTTGTAGATTTTTGTGTTTTGACCATAGGGTGGATCCCTGCCTGCTGAGGTAATCAGGCCAGAGTTGCCTAAGCAGACAATTTTTAGGGCACTTTCTTCCTTCCTTCCTTTTTTTTTTTTTTTTTTTTTTTTAGGTTTTTGCAAGACAATGGGGTTAAGTGGCTTACCCAAGGCCACACAGTTAGGTAATTATTAAGTGTCTGAGGTCGGATTTGAACTCAGGTACTCCTGTCTATAGGACCAGTGCTCTATCCAATGTGCCACCTAGCTTCCCCTTAGGGTACTTTTTCTAACTCCTTCCTCACACCAGAAGGTGAGCAGTGTGATCCTTAAAAAGGCTGTTCAGATACCCAGGGGACTGCTGAATCCCATTGCTGTTTTCAATAGGGAGACTACCCTATGACTTGGACTGTTTCTGCACAAGTTGTGTTTACAGCTCCCAGTATATCCATACCTGCTACTTTTTTCTCTTGCCTATCACAGGACTAAAGGAATGGTAAAGTGGTATGGGTGATGTCTTTTGATTCCTACTTAAATTGGATTAAGTGAGACGGAATTGCATGAAGTCCTTGGCCTCACTCTTCCAAAGCCATCATGATCCAGTGGCAAGAACAGAGTCAAGACAACTGGTGATGACTCTAGATGCAGTGGATGATCCTGTGTATGTCTTCGATATCTAACCAACCTCTTAAGTCATCCACAACACATGCTTCAGTTGCCTTCATGGCCATTGGAACAAAGTGTTCTCATCTGCTCATTGCACTGATGGAAGACTTCCTATGCTTGGGGTAGACAACTCCCCCCCCCCCCCCCATTCATCAGTGAATTTAGAAGTCCCTTAGTTACTCATATCTGGGTACCAGGGTGTGTCTGCTGTGCATGCTACAGCTTCTTGGAACCACAGGTGAGAGTTAGGTGGCTCAGGTGGACATCAGTGGTAGAAAGCAGTCCTGAAAAGGGCTCAGTAGCCCTCACACCAGAGGTATTAGTTTTCCTTGAACACATCCTATACTAAAGTAATTGGGAAGGAATAGAACTATTGCATGGGCACACTTACACACACACACTTTACCGATATTCCTCAATTTATATACACTTATACATTCAACCTCTATCTTCTACCTAATACATTCTTTTTATATATATGCCTCCTTGATACATAGAATAGGATTCCATTAGACTGTAAGTTCATTGACAGCAGGAACTATATTTTGGACTATTTGTATTTCCAGTGCTTAGCACAATGCTTTGCAAATAGTAAGTGCTTAATAAATTTTTATTAATTGTCAATCTCACAAATATCTTTCTGTGTACAAAATATACATTCATGAATTCATATTTCTTTCCTTATTAACCAATGTGAGGTATTTGTTTGTATTTTAAAATCTGATATTAATATTTTATTTTCCATTTTGGACAGTACCAGAAAACCTCAGAAGGTATCCTTGAGGAGTATCTCAGCAATGACAGATGAAGAGGTTAGTATTAAAGAAATGACTTGGTTTATGATGATCTGTAAATAATCTAAGGAGGAATGAATTATGCTAAAACTTCACTTTATAAATTTGCTTCTTTTTTATTTTAGGGTTTTTTTTTATTTTTTTGGGGGGGGGCAAAGTAATGATGTTAAGTCTCTTGCCCAAGGCCATACAATTAGGTAATTATTAAGTGTCCAAAGCCAGGTCAGGTATTCCTGACTCCAGGGCTGGTGCTCTTTTCACTGCGCCACCTAGCTGCCCCGTAAATTTGCTTGTTTGTGTAATTTTTGTGGTTTAAATAGTTGTGAACAAAAGGTTTTTTTATGAATCAAAAATCATTTTACTCATGTTGTTTACTCCCAGTAGGTCCTTGAAGGCAAGAGGTGTTTTGTTTTTGTCTTTGTATCTTTAGCATCTATTACAATGCCTGACATGTAATAAGGCTCCTAACAATATTTGTGGAATTGAATTGAATTTCTGTATCTCATCTACTATGGTACTTTCTGTAATTTTCTGTTGTACTATACTCAATGTACAATTATATTTGGGCATTTTTCCCCATCTTCAAAATATCAGTTTAAAAACCTTCTTGATCAAATTAGCAAGTATCTCACCAAACAGATTCTTAATCCTCAAAAGTCTGTCTTTCTATTGTTCTGTTGTTATAAGGCATTATCTAAATCTTATTCTTCCACATAAAGAAGTATTTACTCTTCACATCTTTTTTTTTTCTCTTCAAAGACTAGGCCTTCTTTTGGACTAAGAGATGAATACACAACTTGTGCCCCCAAGTGCTTCCTTTTCCTATCCAAGAATTCAAGGTCATTAAAGATAGATTCTAGGCTTCTTCTGGCCTAATATCATTCATTCCCATAAATCAGAAGTAGGTAACAGTTGCTAGGTTTGATAAGTTTTGGCAGGCTTCAGATATACAAGCCAGGAAACCAGCATGCTTCCTGATTAGCTAAGTCATGTCAGCATATGGTCACTTGGTTACCCCTCAGCTAGAGTAACAAACTATACATCTGGAGGACAGATAGATAATACTGTGTCATCATTCATAGGATAATAGATTTTTGGAACTAGAAAAAATTTTAGACATAATTTAGTTTGACCCTTTCGTTTTGTAAATGAAGAAAGTGAAATTCAAGTAGAATAGGGACTTGTTCAAGGACACATAGGAAACAAATGTCAAGATTCCACATAATTGTCATTGGTTGTTAATCCTCATATAGTTTTATTAGAGTTTCTTTTCCTTTTGTGCCATACTTTCTTAGATTTTGATTTCTTAAAATTAATTTGATTCCCCTGTACCTCCTTAAAATCTTTTTTATATTTATTGCTATACTGATTTACATGGCTGGGCTAAGAGGCAGAGCCTTCTGGACAGGGACTTAGGAATTGTGTTTCTTCTGAGGAGAGGGCAGGACCCAGACAAAATAATCAGAGAAGCTGAGAGATAAAAGGATTTTCAGCACATGGAATCAAAACAGATCAAAACAACCAGCCATCAACTATTTTCCTCAAGGGGCAAGACAGAGGCTTCTTATGTAGAAAGTTTAATCAACTACAAAGAAAGAGAAAGATTTAATCTAATTCAGGTCAGGTATAAAATAATGTCAATTAAATGGCAATTTAGAATGTACCTAATCATAGAGAAGATATCAATAGGGTTCTCTGGGGTGGGGAATGAAAAAGACCACAGGTGCCATATGAGATATTCATCTGAGTTGTTCCTTATTATTCTTGTCACCCTGAAGGAAATAACTTATACTGGTGCTTGCTAATTGTAAGCACATTTCTCCTAGGGCATTTAAGCAAGCTAGACAATGGAAAGGTTGCTAGATTAAAGTCAGATTATAATGTAAGAAAGCATTTGGTGAAAATAAAGTTAGTCCTAGGAAAAAACTAGTTAAGACAGGGAGACATGATACACCTGTGGCACACGCAAGTGTTTGTTCCTTTCCCTGTGTCATCATTGTAATATGTTTGTTTTGGGATTGTTGCATGTGCCCAACAGAAGGCATCAGAATAGAAAAGTAAATATGGAGGAAAGCTATAGTGACATCTGGATAGTGAATTGTACCAGCTAACCTTGATCTTGATTGACCTTTTCTAGAAAATAATCCTAAACAGAATCAGGAGAACTCATTAACAGCAACATTGTGTGATGATTAATTATGCTGAACTTACTGTAACTCTCAGGAGTTCAGTGATCAAGGACAAATCTAAAAGACTTGTGATGGAGAATGCCATCCACATCCAAAGGTGGGGGGAGGAGTTGAATGCAAGCCAAAGAATACTGTTTTTTTACTTTTAAAAACTTGTTTTACGTTTTTTTAAATTTTTTTTCCACTTAGTGCTGATTCTTCTTTTACAATATGACTGGTATAGAAATATGTTGAACCTGACAATACAATACATATATAACCTATACCGGATTAGTTCCTGTACATGGGGAAAGGGAAGGGAGAGAATACAAAAAAAGTGGAACTTAAAAGCTTACAAAAAGATGAATGTTGAAAACTATCTTTGCATATGATTGAAAAAATGAAATAGCATTTAAAAAAGAACATCATGCTCAGCAGTGTATATCAGGTATGTACCAATCAATAAATTAACTAGCTTTTATTGGGTACCTACTGACTATGAGACATTATTACTGGTTTCAGCCATGTTATCAAATGCCTTCATTAAGGATGAACATGTCCTCAAGGTCAGCTACCTTACTGATGGCTAATTCTTCAATTTGAAAAGGCTAGAATCCAAGACCAAAGTGGAGGGAGTATTAGTGCATGATCTTCTGTTTGCAGATGACTGTGCCCTCAATGCAGCTCTAAAGCTGAGATGCAACAACGTATGAATTGATTCTCTGCTGCTTGGGCTAATTTTGGTCTAATAAGTAACACCAAGAAAACCCAGGTGCTCCATTAGTTCACTCACGTGGAGCCATTGATTACAGCAAATAGAGAAGTTTAAATACTTACCTTGTCACTGTCCTTTCCAGGAAGGTACACATTGACAATGAGGTTGATACTTGCATTGCTCAGTATTTGGTAGGCTCCAAAAGAAAGTGTGGGAGAGAAGAGGAATTATATTGACTACCAAATTGAAGGTCTACAAGAGCCATTGTGTTGACCTCATTTTTTTAAGGCAATGGGGTTAAGTGACTTGCCCAAGGTCACACACCTAGTAATTATTAAGTGTTGGTAGGTAATTATTGAGCTCAAATTTGAACTCAGGTCCTCCTGACTCCAGGGCTGGTGCTCCTGACCTCACTGTTGTATGCCTGTGAAACCTGAGCAGTCTACCAGCATCATGGTAGGAAATTGAATCAATTCCATTTAAATTTTCTTAGGAAGATTTTGAAGATCACCAGGTAGGGGAAGATACTGGGATCCTTTCTTCCTTGCCACTCATTCTAACATTCCTACATAGAATGATGGACTGGACAAATTGTTAGAATGCCAGAAGTACACTTCTCAAAAAGACTATTTTATGGAGAACTCACAAAGGGCAAGTGCTCAGAAAGGAGTGATATTAGACTTCAGAATTGATTTTACAACATGGGAGACACTGACACAAGACCTCCCAGCATGGTGTACCCTCATCAAAGAGGGTGCTATGCTCTATGAGAATTGAAACAACTCATAAGGAAACATACATACGTAAGTTTAGAGTAAAGTACCCCAGGTGTTCACATAGTCTATTTGTGCCAGACTTGCAGTAAAACATTCCATACTCATA
The DNA here is from genome assembly GCF_037893015.1 of Macrotis lagotis. Lineage (NCBI taxonomy): Eukaryota > Metazoa > Chordata > Mammalia > Peramelemorphia > Peramelidae > Macrotis > Macrotis lagotis. Next base: position 666,075,091 of record NC_133658.1, on the reverse strand, counting down.
TTGTTCTCATCATCCACAGTCGAACACACTGTAATTTGTCTCACTGTGATGTCATTTTGGTCTTCTTCGATAATGAAGGGCAAGAACCAACCAACCAATAGAATGGAGAAATACTTGTAATCAAACAACTAACATTCTATGGCAAATGAGAAGAGATAATAACAGGGATTACTATACGCAGGAGGCTGTTTATTGTATTCATTTACTATTAGTTATATACACTGATTATCTTCAATTCATCTTTTATATATCTTATTTGCATTTAGAGTTATCTCCATTAAACTGTGAACTCTGAAGACAGGGACTACATTTTGCCTTTTTTTATATCCTCAGTAATTAACACAAGTGAGTGACTAGCAAGGATAAGACTCAGATTTTTAGCAGTGTAGGTTAGTATATGGAACTTAGTCTTGACAGAGGGCAGTAATGTGAAGAACTTCCTGATAGTAATTATTCATCTGTTAGAACTTCCTTAGATGATCTGTTTTAGTCAACAGTTCAGATGACTGGGAAAGAGCAAGGTTTAGTGGAGGGAGGGGTGTAAAATGGGTGGGGCAAGCACTTTCTTCAAGAACTAGGAAGCTGCATATAGAAACCAAGATAGGAATACTATTATTAAAAGGTCAAAAGGGGACAGGCTGAAAGACTGACTTGATACTGAGCTATGCATTTAAGAGTACTTTGCCAAGGGACTGAATTAATCCTAGAATCTGAAAAACCTGCAGTTAGGAGTTGAGTAACCCTATTTATGGGATTTGGACAGTCTAGCAATTAATCTCACATCTTACTTGTTTCATATCTGACCTCTGTAATTAGCTCCATCCCCAAAGTAGAGTTTATTTGATAGTTATTCCCTTACCTCCCTTAAGACTTTCCTGAATCTCCTTAGTTGATTGTTTGTATTCTATGGTTTCCTTGATTAGCAGCTACTGTAACCCTTCATTTGAAAAATGGATCATTTTTTTTTCTGAACTTAAAAACACTAAATAAAACCTGTAGTCTCATATACATGGTAGGTTAGAAAAAGAAGAATTTGCAAAACCATAAATCTATTACATGCATCTTTCTTTTTAAATATATAACATTTAATCTGTAGTTTTCAAAGCTGTCTTGTTTGTCTGGTGGTCTTTGCATTTTTTTAAAAAAGTGTGCTTCAATGGCCTTCTCTCAGTTCTCTTCTATTCTTACCCTTCCCAAGTTTAGGGAAAAAGAGAAATAAATGTAACAAATATCCATAGTAAAACAAAATAAATTCCCACATGGTCTGTGTATGAAAATGTCTAATTTGTGCATATTGGGTTCATCATTTTTTCTGTCAAGAGGTAGATGACACAATTTATTATCAGTTCACTACAGTCCTGTTTGGTAATTTTTACTGTAGTCATTTTGACAGATGAGCATTCTCAGTCTCATTTTAACCTCTTAGACTTCAGGCTTTCTTCAGGTTTCAAGGAGGGGTTTTAATAGGTTATCTGATTATTTGGGAAGAAGATGCTTAATTCATACCTGTGGCCTAAATTTATACCTACGGCCTTAACTAGTAACAAAAGATTGAGCGTAAAGTTCCAAGCATTTTCAAAGAAGCCAGTGCACTTGCCCGAGAAAAATGCTTACTTTGTAACTCCACGTTTAGGAGGGGAGGCTAGCGGCATTTATATGAACTTGTCCAATTCCCTGAGATTGAAAACGTTTCCATTGATTAGGTTACAGAGTGGCTATTGTGTGACACAGTAGTGTCTCCTTAGTAGAGGAAGCCTTTTTTTGTACCTAGCTTCAGTGTCCAGAAACTGATACCAGGTGAAGTAAATCTTTTCTGGTTTACCCCTTGTAATTTTGGCATAATATTTATAGATTCCTCAAACCCAAAGACACTTGACAGTAGATTAAGGGAAAGATTTTTTTTTCTTTGCATCCATTTTTTGTTTCATTTCTGTGCCAAATACTTATAGGATAAACACTATAATCAAGAAAAATTACTTTATATTCCTGCTTCCTTTTTGGATATTTGCTAACTAACTGTTAAATCATGCATACTTGAATTTGGCCATAGGTTCAAGTTCAGATTTCTGGTCTACAGTTTTTAACCTCAAACATTTTCTAGTTTTGAAAATCAAGACTTTTTTTTTACTTCTATGAAACCTTGTTTATTCTCCATACTATTTCAGAGATCATTGACAATAGCTCTTATGCCAATTTGTTTAGTTTTTCTGAATCTAGTGACTTAAACTAATTAAAGGTAGCACTCATCTCTACTTAGAGTTTCAACTTTCTTTTAGCTATTTTTCCTTTATAGTCTAAGGATTGTTTTTGTTAGAGAAAATCAAGGCAAAATAAAATTTTAGTTATTCTATTCATTTTCAGCCTGAATTTGTTGTGATAGTATTATCATTCCTGTCATTTTTATAGCACTGTACTGTTTTGTTTTGTTTTTTTGTATTTCTGCTAGGTAGCACAGTGGATTGTGCATCAGACATGGAGGCAGTAAGATCCTGGTTCTAATCAAACCTCAGATATTAGCACATTATTAAACATTTGCCTGTATAGTTTCCTCAGCTGTAAAATGGAGGTCATTATAGCACCTATCTCATTGTTACTGTGAGAACCAAACAATACTTGACAAGAAGTAGGTTCTTAATAAGTGCTATTTCCTTCCCTTACTTGTCCTTGTTTCCATCTTCTGTATATAGTTTTTAATTTGATTTTTCAATGAATGAAAATCTGCCTTCTGTCTAACCTTTTTCCATCCTACAAGAAAAGAAAAGGAAAAAGCCCTTAAGGAAAAATATGCATAGTCAAACAAAATAAATTACTGCATTGGCCATATTACAATATATCTCAAACTACACTCCTTTCTAAACTGACCTTCTGTCTCTCATCTTCCTAATTTTGCTATTACTGTTTTAGGGTATCATCATTCTGCCATGTTTGCATCCTTAGTGACATACTTGACTCCTTTACTCTCAGTCCTGTTGCCCCATTTCAACCATATCCAACCTGTTGCCAAGGCCTGCCAATTTTTATTTTTTGAACAGTTCCTACATATGCACTCTTTTCCTCTCTGACATTGTCATCACCCCTCATAACTTCATGCCTGGGTCATTGCAATAGCTCTGGCCTCCTTGCTATTCCTCAAACAAGACATCTCCCTACTCCAGACATTTTCACTATCTTTTCTTTGGAAGTTCTAGGAACACTCCTCATCTCTTTCTTCTGACTTCTTTGGATTCTACAAGAAGACATAAACAGGAAAATCATATTTTGGTGAAGGATACCAAATAAAATAAATTATTATCAGAATTGTTTTCTTGTTCTTTCTGAATTTAATTTTGGAGAAGTTTCTATTCTCCTTGAATTGAATTTTCATGGAGAATATTTGACCTATCCTTTCTCTTAATCCTTTATAATTCTCTCTCCTATGCAGATTGTGCCTGGATTTCTTTTCTTTCTCTATCACAAACTTGGTGATTGAGTGTTAACTTGTTCTCAAGTTTCACATCATTTTTATTATAACAGCCAATTTCTTCTTGTTGGTAAAAATGTCTACCAACTTAATTAAACTATTTAATTTCAGTTTTTATGTACATGATAAACCTTAGAATTTATTTTCTCTTATGTTGAATAGGAAGTTTTATTGAACAGGTTGGGAACTCCTGGGATAATTTTAACCTGCTCATTTTCTAGATGAGAAGACTGAAGTCAAAGGAAATGCAGTGACAACGCAGACCACATAGCCAGCAAATAGTAGCAGAAGTGAGATTTGAACCCAGGTCCTCTTGTAGCAAATTTTGTGCTCTTCCCACTACTCTACCAATACCTCTTAAGTCTTAATTACTCATTGAGCCATCCAAGATGCTCCTTTTATTTCTCTTATGACCTATTCTTTTAACTTGGAAGGATATAATTATTATTAAAGCAAGTCAAGAAATTCCTAGCTGTTCTGCTTTTGGCAGTGTCAGGTCTAACAAATATTTATGTAACCAACAATTGCTGACATTTTTATAAACCTTTAAAGTTTGAAAAGCATTTTTGTACATTTTCTGAGTAAACTTATGAATTAGGTACTCAGGTTATAGTTAGATGTTATAAGTTAGCAGACTGAGGTTTAGAGAGCTTGCTCATGCTAACATAGCTGTTAAATGTAAGAGTTGGCATTATAACTCAGATCTACTTGACTTCAACTTCAAAACTCTTCTTTACCTCTCCAGGCTTTCTCATCATAGCCCGGCAGAGTGGATTGAATAGTGGACTTGGAATTGGAAACACCTAGGTTTTAATACGTACCCTTTGTATTCTGTCTTAGCTAAGATACCATGGGAAAAATCTTTTTCTCTTAGAGTTTTATCTGCAAAATGAGAATAATAATATCTTATATAATATTTACCTCACACAATTTGAAGTTCCAGTGTTATAATTATTGTAAATTATAAATCTTAAATGATTTTTTGTCAATTATTATTTTTCACCATATTTTCTTGTTCTTTCTTCTCAGTGTTCAACAAACCACCACACCTTTCAAACTTAGCTTTCCTGTCTTCCTAACTCAGTTCAAGTTTCTTATGCTATAGGAAATCTTTTCTAGCTGCTTGTGCCTTACCCTTGTAAGATTTCCCATCTAATCGGTTATCTTGTTTGTAGCTAGTTATTTACATGTGTTTTCCTCATTTCAATATAAGTTACCTGCAGGGAGGTGTGGTGTTTTTTTTTTTGCCTTTATATCCCCAGTATTCTTCACAGTGCCACTGAACCTGTTAAGTGCTTAATGAATGCTTGATAATTTGTTTACCTGGTCCTACAGATAACAGTTCAACTCAGCAGGCTTTTCTTTTTTTTGGGGGGGAGGGATTGTCTGTGGATTTTTTTAAAATTTATTTTTATTAAAGATATTTGAGTTTTACATTTTTCCCCCAATCTTGCTCCCCCCCCCCAGAAAGCACTCTGTCAGTCTTTACTTTGTTTCCATGTTGTACCTTGTTCCAAATTGGGTGTGATGAGAGAGAAATCATATCCTTAAAGAGAAGAGAAGTCTAAGAGGTACAAGATCAGACAATAAGCTATCGTTTTTTTTCTAAATTAAAGGGAATAATCCTTGCACTTTGTTCAAACTCCACAGTTCCTTATTTGGATACAGATGGTACTCTCCTTTGCAGACAGCCCAAAATTGTTCCCAATTGTTGCACTGATGGAATGAGCAAGTCCTTCAAGGTTGAACATCACTCCCATGTTGCTGTTAGGGTGTACAGTGTTTTTCTGGTTCTGCTCATCTCACTCAGCATCAGTTCATGCAAATCCCTCCAGGTTTCCCTGAAATCCCGTCCCTCCTGGTTTCTAATAGAACAGTAGTGTTCCATGACATTCATATACCACAGTTTGCTAAGCCATTCCCCAATTGAAGGACATTTACTTGATTTCCAATTCTTTGCCACCACAAACAGGGCTGCTATAAATATTTTTGTACAAGTAATGTTTTTACCCTTTTTCCTCATCTCTTCAGGGTATAGACCCAATAGTGGTATTGCTGGGTCAAAGGGTCTGCACATTTTTGTTGCCCTTTGGGCATAGTTCCAAATAGCTCTCCAGAAGGGTTGGATGAGTTCACAGCTCCACTAACAGTGTAATAGTATCCCAGATTTCCCACATCCCTTCCAACAATGATCATTATCCTTTCTGGTCATACTGGCCAATCTGAGAGGTGTGAGGTGGTACCTCAGAGAAGCTTTAATTTGCATTTCTCTAATAATTAATGATTTAGAGCATTTTTTCATATGGCCATGGATTGCTTTGATCTCCTCATCTGTAAATTGCCTTTGCATATCCTTTGACCATTTGTCAATTGGGGAATGGCTTTTTGTTTTAAAAATATGACTCAGTTCTCTGTATATTTTATAAATGAGTCCTTGTCAGAATCATTAGTTGTAAAGATTGTTTCCCAATTTACCACATTTCTTTTGATCTTGGTTACATTGGTTTTATCTGTGGAAAAGCTTTTTAATTTAATGTAATCGAAATCATCTAATTGTTTTTTGGTGCTATTCTCCAACTCTTCCTTAGTCATAAACTGTTCCCCTTTCCATAGATCTGACCAGGTAGACTAATCCTCGATCTTCTAATTTGCTTATAGTATTGTTTTTTATGTCTATGTCCTGTAACCATTTGGATCTTATCTTGGTAAAGGGTGTGAGGTGTTGGTCTAATCTAAGTTTCTTCCATACTAACTTCCAATTTTCCCAGCAATTTTTATCAAAGAGGGAGTTTTTATCCCAATGGCCAGACTCTTTGGATTTATCAAACAGGAGCTTACTATAATCATCTCCTGCTTTTACACCTAGTCTATTTCACTGGTCCACCACTCTATTTCTTAGCCAATACCAAACAGTTTTGATGACTGATGGTTTATAATATAATTTTAGATCAAGTAGGGCTAAGCCCCCTTCTTTTGCACTTTTTTTCATTAAGCTCCTGGCAATTCTTGACTTTTCATTTCTCCATATGAATTAACTTACAATTTTTTCTAACTCGTTAAAGTAATTTTTTGGAATTTTCATTGGTTGGGCACTAAACAGATAGTTTAGTTTTGGTAGAATTGTCATTTTTATTATATTAGCTCTGCCTATCCATGAGCAGTTGATATTTGCCCAGTTATTTAAATCTAATTTAATTTGTGTGAGAAGTGTTTTATAATTGTTTTCAAAAAGATTCTGAGTCTGTCTTGGCAAATAGACTCCCAAATATTTTATATTGTCTGAGGTTACTTTGAATGGGATTTCTCTTTCTAGCTCTTCCTGCTGTTTATTGCTAGACATATAAAGAAAAGTTGAGGATTTATGATGGTTTATTTTATAACCTGCAACTTTGCTAAAATTGCTAATTGTTTCCAGTAGTTTTTTGGATGATTTCTTGGGATTCTCTAGGTAGACCATCATGTCATCTGCAAAGAGTGAGAGTTTTGTCTCTTCCTTCCCAATTCTAATTCCTTTAATTTCTTTTTCTTCTCTAATTGTTGATGCTAACATTTCTAATACAATATTGAATAGTAGTGGTGATAATGGCCACCCTTGTTTCACCCCTGATCTTATTGGGAATGCCTCTAGCCTCTCCCCATTGAGTATAATGCTAGTTGATGGTTTCAGATAGATACTACTAATTATTTTAAGGAACAGTCCATTTATTCCTACACTCTCTAGTGTTTTTAATAGGAATGGATGCTGTATTTTGTCAAAAGCTTTTTCAGCATCTATTGATATGATCATATGATTTCTGATAGGTTTGTTGTTGATATAATTGAGTATACTAACAGTTTTCCTAATAGTGAACCAACCCTGCATTCCTGGAATAAATCCTACTTGATCATAATGTATTATCCTAGTGATGACTTGTTGTAATCGTTTTGCTAAGATTTTATTTAGGATTTTTGCATCTATATTCATCAGGGAGATAGGTCTATAATTTTCTTTCTCTGTTTTAACTCTTCCTGGTTTAGGTAACAGTACCATATTGGTTTCATAGAAAGAGTTAGGCAGAGTTCCATCTTTCCCTATTTTTCCAAAGAGTTTATATAGGATTAGAACCAATTGTTCCTTAAATGTTTGGTAGAATTCACTTGTGAATCCATCAGGCCCTGGAGATTTTTTTTTAGGGAGTTCAGTAATGGCTTGTTGAATTTCTTTTTCTGAGATAGGGTTGTTTAGGTATTTAATCTCTTCTTCATTTAACCTGGGCAACTTATATTTTTGTAAATATTCATCCATTTCACTTAGATTATCATATTTATTGGCATAGAGTTGGGCAAAATAATTTCAAATTATTATTTTAATTTCCTCCTCATGGGTGGTGAGTTCAACTTTTTCATTTATGATACTAGCTATTTGGTTTTCTTCTTTTTTTTTAATCAAATTGACCAGAGGTTTATCAATTTTATTGGTTTTTTCATAATACCAACTTTTGGTTTTATTTATTAATTCAATAGTTTTTTTGCTTTCAATTTTATTAATTTCTCCTTTAATTTTTAGAATTTCTAATTTAGTACTTAATTGGGAATTTTTGATTTGTTCGTTCTCTAATTTTTTTAGTTGCATGTTTAGTTCATTGATTTCCTCTTTCTCCAATTTATTCATATAAGCATTTAGAGTTATAATATATCCCCTGAGAGTTGCTTTGAATGAATCCCATTGGTTTTGGTATGTTGTTTCATTATTATCATTATCTATAATAAAATGGTTAATTCTTTCTCTAATTTGTTTTTTGTTCCACTCATTTTTTAAAATGAGGTTATTCAGTTTCCAATTTGTTCTGGGTCTTTATCTCCTTGGCCCAGTATTGCATATGACTTTTATTGCATTGTGATCTGAGAAAGATGTATTCACTGTTTCTGCCTTTCTCAGCAGGCTTTTCTTTCAAATCCCTTGCTCCCTTTGACATATTGCTCATGCCTTCTTAAAATTTCAAGTCTGAATCACTCCTATCTTCTGTCTTCTTAGTTCATTTTCACATTTTATTGAATAGTACTCTATTAAGTCAAATGACTATGTACGTAGAGATAGTTTGTCAAGACACCTTCAATATTGCTTCTTACCACTCCACCAACGCACTTTCTGAAATCACAGAAGGGGCAGGTAACAGACAATAAGTTATTAATGCTTTGAGTGCAGTATAGAGAAGATTTTTTCCTTTTCCCTTTCCCCTTCCCTTTCTCTTTCCTTTTCCCTTTTTTTCTTCCCTTTTTCCCTTTCCCTTCTTTCTCTTTCTCTTTCCTTTCTTTCCCTTTCCTTCTTTCTTTCCCTTCCTTCTTTCCCTTTCCCTTTCTCCTCTGTCTTCCCCTTCCTCCTCTCTCCCCCTCCCCTCCTCTCCCCTCTCCCCCCTTCCCTTCTTCCTCTAGTAAAATTAGGAGGACTACTCAGAATATTTCAGGAAGAAGCTTAATCAGAAGAGGTAGGAATATAGTAAAATGGCCAGGCTGGATGACTTAATAAAACTGAATGGTTTGTGAAGTAAGGGCCAACAAGTAAACATAATAGACCAGTTTGAACATACCCAAGTCACCAATCAACTTGGACAAAAACTCTAAAGGTGAGTGTATAACTTCCATAGGGTCTAGGGTATGGATTCAGGAGTACTTGGGCATGGGTGTATATTTGAATGTTTACATACTAATATTTGTTATATTATTGTGGCCACTATGAGTATGAAAAGTATATGGTTAGAATGAATTTAGTCAGTAAATAAACATTAATTAAACTTATACTATATTCTTGGCACTGCTCAGTGCTAGGAATGCAAAAAGAGAGAAAGGACATGTTTTTCCTCAAGGAATTCACAGTCTAATTGGGGTGGGGAGACAACAAACAAACAAATATCTATAAAAAGTCATTATAGAGAATAATAGAAAATCATCAACAGAGGGAAGGTTGGAATTAAGGGGGATTGGGAAAGACTTCCTGTGGAAATTTTGGTTGGCATTTAAAGGAAGACAGGGAAGATAGTAGATATAGATGAGGAGAGGGAGCATTCCAGGCATGGAAGATAGCCAGAGAAAGTGCCCAGAGCTAAGAGGTGTAGTGTCTTGTTTGTGGAATAGCAAGGAGGCCAGTTTCACTAGATGGAAGAGTATATAGTGGGCAAGTAAATTATAAAAACACTGGAAAGAAAGGATTAGGCTAGATTAGAAAGGGTTTGGAATGCCATAAAGAGTATCTTGGGAGCTCCTGTAATTTGAGTCAGTGGTGGGGGTACTTTTGAATTCCAAATTCTTTCCCTCCCTTCCACCACCTACCCCTCAATGAGCAATATGATAGCTATTTTAGGTGTGAAATCTTGCAAAACATTTCTGTTAGTCACATCACAAAAAAAGGATGAAAAAAATTTAAAATGAGAAATTAATATTTCAATTTGCACTTGAGACTTCCATCACTTTTCTCTTTGGAGGTGTATAACGTTTTTTCATCATGAGTCCTTTGTAATTGTCTTGCATCATTATATTGATCAGAGTAGCCAAGTCTTTCAAAATTGATCATCATTATAATATTGCTAGTTCTGTGTATAATCTAATTCTGCTCACTTTACATTGCATCAGTTCATTTATATTTTCCCAGATTTTGATTTTTTTAAGCCATCATGCTCATTGTTTCTTAGATCACAATAGTATTCCCTCACAATCATATTACATAACTTGTTTAGTTATTCCTCAATTGATGGACATCCCTTCAATTTCCAGTTCTTTGCCACCACAAAAGGAGCTGCTATAAATATTTTTGTACATATTAGTCCTTTTCCCTTTTCTTTGTTCTCTGGAGTTTAGAACAGTATTGATATTGCTCAATATATAGAGTTTTGTAGTCCTTTGAGCATAGCTCCAAATTTTTCCTCCAGATTGGTTGAGTCAATTCACTATTCCATCAACAATTCTTTAGTGTACCTATTTTCTCTCAGCTCCTCCAGTATTTGTCATTTCTGATAGGTTTGAGGTGATACTCAGAGTTGTTTTAATTTGCTTTTCTCTAATCAAGAGTGATTCAGAACATTTTTTCATGACTCTGTAGAGAGCCTTAATTTCTTCTGAAAACTGCTTGTTCATATTCTTTGACCAGTTATCAGTTGGGGAATATCTCTTATTTTTATAAATTTCACTCAGTCTCCTTTGAAATGAGACCTTCATCAGAGCTATAAAAATTTCAGTGGTTTCTCTTCTCTGGTGATTTTTTTTTTTTAGCAAAATTTAGATTCCCTGATTGTCTCTTATAGTTAACTCTTTTTTGCCTTTGCTATTTCTGAAATCATGATTGCTGTCCCTAACTTTTTTTATTTCAGCTGAAGGATTATAGTCTGCTTCAATTTCATATTTTAACTCTGCATGTCTTTTTGTTTCAAGTGGGTCACTTGTAAACAACATATCGCTAGATTCTAGTTTCTAAAATCATTCTGCTATTGAAGCTCATTCCATTCAAATACATAGTTATATAATTATTAATTATGAATTTTCTTCTATTTTCTGATTTATCCTTCTCTATTTTTCTCCTGTCCCTCCTCGGATGTCTGTTTTGCTTCTGATCACTGTCTTCCTTAATTTGCCCTCCCTTTTATGCTTTCCTCCTCTCTTTTATTCTCTTCTCTTCCTATTTTCCTGTTGGATAAGATAGATTTTTTTCTTTCTTTTAACCAATTTAGATGAGTGAGGTTTGAGCACATTTCACCAGTCTCCCTCCACCAACACTGACTCCATTTAGGTTCTTTGTGTGACTTCTATTTGAGAAATTTTTCTCCATTCTACCTCTCCCTTCCCCCTTCTTCCACTACATCCCTCTTTCTCACTCCATTCTTTTAGAACATCCTAATATAACCAACTCACACCCATGCCTGTTATGTAGACTACTTCTAACTGCCCTAATAATGATTATAAAGTTCTTAGGAGTTACATATATCGTCTTCCTTATATAGGTTATAACTTTATTGAGTCCTTTGTGGTTTCCCTTTCGTGGCTACCTTTTTATCTTTCTCCTGATTATTGTGGTTAAAACATCAAATTTTCCATTCTGTTATGGTCTTTTCATCAGGAATGTTTGAAAGTTCTCTACTTCAATAAATATTCATTTTTTCCCCCCTGAAGAATTATACTCAGTTTTTCTGGGTAGAATATTCTAGGTTATAATCCTGGCTTCTTTGCCTACTGGAATATCACATTCCAAATCCTCTGCTACTTTAATATGAAAGCTGCTACAATTCTGACTATAGCTCTCTATTTGAATTGTTTCTATCTAGATAAATGCAATATTTTCTTCTTCACTTAGGAGCACTGGAATTCAGCTAAAATATTCCTGGAAGTTTTCATTTTTGGATCTATTTCAAGAGGTAATTGGTAAATTCTTTTAATTTCCATCTTACTCTCTGGTTCTAGAATGTCAGAGTAGTTTTCCTTGATAATTTCCTCAAATATACTATATAGGTTCTTTTTTCATCATGGCTTTTAGATAGTCCAATAATTATTAAATTATTTCTCCTTAATCTATTTTCCAGGTCATTTATTTTTCTAATGATGTATTTCACCTTTACATCTTTTTTTTCTTATTCTTTTGACTTTGTTATATTGTTTCTTAATTTCTCAGGGAGTCATTAGTTTTTATTTGTCCAGTTCTATTTTAAGTGATTCTCTTCTTCAGTGAGCTTTTAAACTTCCTTTTCTGTTTGACCTATTCTGCTTTTTTAAAGCCTTCTTTTCTTCAGTATTCAGTGTTTTTTGTGCTTCTAATACCAAACTGTTAATTTTATAAGTGAAGGTAATTCCCAGGTATAAGAATTAAGGTAGTCCCAGACCCTCTTGGAAGAATGCTAATTTCTGAATTTTTCAAGAGTTGTACCATATGAATTTTGCCAAGACTATTTGTTGCAAAACTCTGGAAGAAAGTACTTAAAAAGACAATGCTTAGACTTCACCAAGTCACAAGATGTGTGTGTGTGTGTGTGTGTGTGTGTGTGTGTGTGTGTGTCCAGAATTGGGGATATGAACAAATATGTAAAAATCATCATTGCTGATTTTCAGGGGACAATAAATATTGAGGAGATGGGATTTAGCCAGAACTTCCCTGCTCAGTTGCTCTTGTATCTACCTTTCAACTCCAGGGCCATCTCCAGTTGTCCTGATCCATATCTGGCCACTGGACTGAGATAACTCCAGAGGAGAAAGTGAGATTGGTGACTTTATACTGCACCTCCTCACATAAATCCATCTCACTTGCATGTCATGGCATCTCTTCCTTGATTTCATGGTCTTCTTTGAGAATGAAGGACAAGCAACAAAAATAGCAACAACAACAAGTCCTCTACTCAGTTGATGAAATCACAGAAGGAATAAATTACACACATATAGCAAGGTGTTCCTCTATTAAATAAAATATAAAGGACTTTGATTTTGTCACTGCTTTGTGCTAGGTGAAAAAGTTCTTCCTTGATGGAGTAAGAATGCTAATTTGACATTATTTAGCTAAATTAGAAAAAGCAAGCTTGCTGCCAACTCTGGGACACAGGGAAGGCAGGAAGCAGTTACAAGAAATATGACCCAATGTAATATAGAGAAAAATCAGAAATGCAGAAAAAGCCCAACTCCTGAAAGGGAATGCCTCCTCACCTCTTGAAGAATGGAAGGGATTTCTTTCTTCCCCTTTCATTTCATTGACCATTACCTCATGATATCTTTTGGGGGGGGGGATTTGTTTTATATTATTACAATAATCTTATTGTGAGAGTAAACATAAATCCCCCTCCCTAAGGATAGAGAAACTTCAAGAACAGTGAGAGAGAAAGAAAAATGTACTTCAGTTGGTATTCAGATTCCAATGGCTCTGTCTCTCTGGGGTGAGTTGCCTTCCTTCATCCTAAGTCCATCAGAGAAGTTACTTCACTATTTTTTTCCACAGTTGCTATTACTAGCTATATTTCCCTCCACTCTATTCCTTCCCACTCTCATTTATTCTATTCTCTCTCTCCTTTCACCCTGTCCCTGTTCAGAAATGTGTTGTATCTGAGTGCCCTCTCCCATGATCTTCCCTCTCTTCTATCACCTACCCCCCCTTACCCCCCCATTCCTCCTTATTCCATCCTTTTCCTCTCATTTTTCTCTAGGGTAATATAGATTTCTATCCCCTATTTTTGTTTTTTTTTTTTCAGGTTTTTTCAAAGCAAATGGGGTTAAGTGGCTTGCCCAAGGCCACACAGCTAGGTAATTATTAAGTGTCTGAGACTGGATTTGAACCCAGGTACTCCTGACTCCAAGGCTGGTGCTTTATCCACTGCGCCACCTAGCTGCCCTCTATCCCCTATTAAATGTATATGTTAATTCCTCTCTGAGCCATTTCTGATGAGAATGAAGGCTCACTCATTCCCCCTCACCTGTTCCACTCCATTGAAAAAGCTTTTTCTTGACTCTTTTATGAAATATCTTAACCCTTTCTTCTCCTTTCTCTTCCTCCTAGTACTTTCTTTTGTCACCTATTGACTCCATCTTATCATTATATTGTATCATTATATTCAGCTCTTTCCCGTGTCTTGTCTATATATACTCCTCCTAACTGGTCTTATTATAAATGAGAAAGTTCATATGAGTTATTAGTATCTTATTTCCATGCAGGAATGCAAACAGTTCAACATCATTTAATTCCTCATAATTAGTCCTTCTTGCTTATCCCCTCTATAGTTAACTTTAGTCCTATACTTGGAGATCAAACTTTCTGTTCAGCTCTGGTTGTTTCAATAGGAAAGTTTGAAAGTCCCCTGTTTCCGCTGAAAGAAGATGTTCAGTTTTGCTGGGTAGTTGATTCTTGGTTGCAAACCAAGATCTTTTGCCTTCTGGAATATCATATTCCAATCCTACAAGCCCTTAATGTAGATGCTGCCAAATCCTGTGTAATCCTGACTATAGAGCCTCGGGAGTTAAATTGTTTATTTCTGGCAGCTTTTAGTATTTTCTCTTTGACTTGGGAGTTTTGAAATTTGACTTTAATATCCCAGGTAGTTTTTCTTTTGGGATCTCTTTCAGGGGGTGATCAATGAATTCCCTCAATTTTGGGCAATTTTGCTGCATTATTTCTTGGAAAATGAAGTCTAGGCTCTTTTCCTGGTCATGATTTTCAGATAGTCCAATAACTTTTAAATTATCTCTCCTAGATCTGTTTTCAAGGTTAGTTTTTTTTCCAATGAGATATTTCACATTTTCTTCTAATTTTTGGTTCTTCTGGTATGGTTTTATTTTGTCCTGATTTCTCACAAAGTCATCAGCTTCCTTTAGTTCATTCTGCATTTGAAGGAGTTATTTTCTTCAGAGAACTTTTTTATCTCCTTTCCCATCTGGCCAATTCTGCTTTTTAAGGCATTCTTCTCCTCATTTACCTTTTGTGTTGCTTTTTTCATTTGGCCCAAACTGGTTTTTAACATTTATTTTCTTCAGTATTTTTTTGTATTTCTTTCACCAAGCTGCTAACTTGGTTCTCATGATTTATCTGCATCGCTCTCATTTCTCCTCCCAACTTTTCATCTGCCTCCCTTAATTGCTTTTCAAAGGCTTATTTTGAGCTCATCCATAGCCTGAGCCCATTTTCTATTTTTCTTGGAGGTTTTGGATACAGAAGCTTCAACTTTGTGATCTTCTGGGTATGTATTTTGATCCTTCATGAGCCAAAAATAATTTTCTGTGATCATATATTTCTTTTTCTGTTATTTACTCATTTCCTCAGCCTGTGACTGATTTATTGCACTTCCAAAGCTATGGGGGGGGGGGGGGGTTGGGGACATCCTACAGGGACCTTAATTACAAGATTTTATGAGAGGCTCTGACTGCTTGTTTTGCCTGGACTCTGGTATGTGGATGACCACAGATCCTCCCCCCCCCTGCACTGGAGCTGTGAGGAGGGTCCCTGCTCAACTATGGTGGTATGGGAGCCCAAACTGCAACCTGGGTCTGAGTGGGCAAACAGTAGAATCCTGCCCCAGGGAGAGCAGAGGAACCTCTGCAGTCTCACTCGACCCCCCCTTACTGTCTGGGAGCTCTGGATGTGCTGGGTGACTCCAGTGATTCCCACTGCAAGTTCTTACCACAGGGCTGCTCTGAGGCCAGAGCTCTACTCCGTGCTCCCTGGTGTAGCAGCGTACTCTTACCACCCCTCCTGGCTGTTCCTGATGATCCCTGGGTCAAGAGATCTGGAAACCACCTCCTCTGTCATGGACCCAGGCACTACACGGTCTCTTTCTGGAAGGCTGGAGCTGGTTTGCTCTGGTCAGGTTGTTGCTGTGCTGTGACTGCGGCTCTTTCCGACCCCCAGTTCCAGTGAAACAGACTTCTGCAGATCTTCTAAGTTGACTTGAATTGGGAAATTGTATCACTTTTGTCTTTCTGTGAGTTCTGCCTCTCCAAATTTTGGCTAGAATAATAATTTGACAGTTTTGCGGGGTTTTTTTGAGAATGAATTTCTGCCTTCATGCTGCCATATTGACTACACCCCCCCCCTTTATGCCCCATCTCATGACATTTTGCCATAGCCTCAGTTGTACTGATTATGGCAGAGAAGAAAGACAGCTTATATATTTCAAGGGAAATTAGTCCTGATAGTCAGTGGGAGCTACAAAGTGGGGTAGGCCCGGGAATCCCATTAGAGCAGTTTTCCCAATAGACACTATAACAGGTGTAAAACATTAGGAGATCACCAATGAAAAAGGACATAAGTTATCTGCTTTGCTGGAAGCATGAATTACTTGTAATGTTCACTACATATGTACCTCATTACCAGGATACTTTATAGAAATCCCATTTTTACCATTAATACCAGGTGTATTTGTAGGAGCCTCTGTTACAAGATTATTCAATCTTTGTAAATGATTTTGCTTTGAACTTATTTTGTCTGCTGGTGCTCTGTTAAAAGTAAATTCGTAGGGGCTAATGAAGTATAGTTTCAAAAGTATAGAACCACAGAGAGGGTAGAACCTGGGGTAGCAGCCACAGGGAACCCATCAAATGAATTCAAATCAGAGTGGTACGAATAGTTTCAGAACTATATCCTTAGACCATTTGTTATTCTCTTTGGTCCCTATTGCCACAAGATTACACTTTTGATATTCCCTAATTGATTCTTTATTGCATTCCTCACCACTGCTGTGCCAAAAGTATACTCAGTTTTGATGGGTGGTTAATTTAGGGATAAAATTTAATTTCTTTTGAAGTACAAACCTAATGATATTACCATATAATTGTTTTGGGCAGAAGTCTTAAAAAAAAGTTAAAAAAAATTTGCCAAAGAGTTTGTTCACTTTTTATTGTACAAACACTTTCATGGTGTGAAATATTCATTATAATAGTTAATATATCTAGTGATAATAGCATCTCTAGTTAAGTCCCAATTAGTGTGGATACTGAATCGTCGTGTATTTGAACTTGCACTATGTGAAGTCATGATATAAAATGTGCTTGTTGTTTCTAGCCTATTGGAAATATGTACTGCAAATCTGGATAATGCACTTCACAAGATACTTCCCATGCTCATTTTAATTGGTACCTAGCTTCCTCATAGAGTTATTATAGTATTAGAAGTCTACTTCATCAGTTCATTTGTGAAGATGTTACCCATCTGCATTTTTAGTGAGGCCTTCTTCCAAAACCTCAAGGATTACTAGGATCACAGGACAAGGGAGTGGACTTCTACTTGCAAGTTGACCCATGTTTCACTTTCCAAGAAAGATTATATCAGGTCAGATATTTTCATGGTCAACAGCCAGCTATCTTCTAGTTCCAACTATCTTCCAGTTCTGACTAATCCCTTCTATATATCATTAGCAATGAACAGAACCTGGGGCTTGGTTCAGAGTTCTTTCACTCCTATTAGGTAGTCTAGATTAGAGAAAATGCCAGCTTCACAAACCCTGTTTGGCTGTACCTTTATAGCTATGAAATTTAGATTCTGAAATACTTTTTCGAAAGCAGTGAGGCATGGTATCATTTCAAAACTCAGATAAATTGTCCAAAGTTTTAAACTCATTTGATCTGTGGAACTGGAGATAGAACATAACATTATAAATACTATATGCTTAATTTTAAAACTAATTTATAAGAAATTTCTTCAGCTTTCACTCTTGTGTTCATAGCAGAGAAACTTTATTATATTAAACAATTCATGATAAAGTGGAAAGAGTTCTGAATTTGGAGTCAAAGAACCTGGATCTAAATCCCTTCTCTGCTACTTTTTACTTAGGTCACCTTGAGCAATCACTTTAATCTTTCTGACTCCCAATTTCCTCATTTTACAGATGGGTGGGTTACATCAGAGCACATTTTCAGTACTAAATCTATTATTCTTAAAATCAGTTCTGTTATTAAATGAAATAGTATATCTAGAATACTTTGCAAAACTTAAAACATTTCATAAATGTTAATATCAATTCCTCTATCTCTATTCTCATTTTATAATCTCTTCCTTTTCTGAGCTAAACTCCTTGATAAATGTAATCTACAACCACTACTTGTTTTCTTCTCAATCTTTTCTTAACTCTCTATAGACTGGTTTCTGACTTAAAATGAGATAATATTTGTAAATTGCTTAGAAAAATAATTGATATGTAGTAAGTGCTACATAAATAATTATTCCTTTCGCTTCCCTTTATTATTCAGTTGAAGCTGCCTTCCCCAAAGTAACAAATGATTTCTTAATTGCTAAATCTAATAATCTTTTTTTTTAAAGTCTTTGTTCTTTTTGACCTTTCTGGAATCTTTGACATCCTCTCTTGTCTCTTAATTTTTGTGACACTTCTCTTTTATGGTTCATCTGTATAGATGCTATGCAATGCAGTACATACGGTTTTGGACCCAGAATAAGGAAGATCTGAGTTCAAATGCAGTCTCATTCACTATGTGACCCTGGAAATGTCATGTAATCTCTTCCTAACTCAGTTTTCTTTTCTTTTTTTTAAATAAATTTATATATTTAGTTTTCCAACTATATATAAAGATAGTTTTCAATAATCATTTTTGTAAGGTTTTGAGTTCCACATTTTTCTCCTTTCCTCCCTTCCCTCCCTCTCCCCCAATCTAATATATGTTATACATATAGAATGGTGTTAAACATATTTCCATATTAATCATGTTATGAAAAGAAGAACAAAAAGAAAAACCACAAACATGAAAAGAAAACATAAAACATAAATAGCAAACTTTACTCTGCATTCAGGCTCCATAGTTCCTTCTCTGAATATGAAAGTTATTTTTCATTACAAGTCCTTTAGAATTATCTTTGATTATTGCACAGCTGAGAAAAGCAAGTCCATCACATTTGATTATCACACAATGTTGCTGTTCATGTGAACACTGTTCTTCTGGTTCTGCTCACTTCACTCAGCATCAGTTCATGCAGGTTTTTCTAGGCTTTTCTGAAGTCCAGGTACTTAGGATTTCTTACAGAACAATAGTACTCCATCGCATTCATATACCACAAATTGTTTAACTATTTTCCATCCCCTCAATTTCCAATTTTTTCTTCTACAAAAAGAGCTGCTATAAATATTTTTGTCCTTGTGGGTTTCTTTTACCCTTCCTTGTGATTTCTTTGAGATAACATACATAGTATGGGCTTGCTGAATCAAAAACTTGCAGTTTTTTTTGTTCTTTGGATGTAGTTCCAAATTGCTCTCCAGAAAGGTTAAATCAGTAAACAGTTTCACCAACAATGCATTAGTTTCTCAATTTCCCCACATACCCTCCAGCATTGATCATTTTCCTTTTTTTGACATATTGACCAATCTGATAGATATTACCCTCAGGGGATGGTACCTCAGAGTTGCATTTCACTAATCAGTAGTGATTTAGAACTTTTTGTTTATATGACTATAGATAGCTTTAATTTCTTCATCTGAAAACTGCCTGCTTGTATCCATTGGCTTTATCAATTGAGGAATGATTTGTATTCTTATAAATTTGGCTCCATTATTTATTTATTTATTTAGAAAGATTTTATTTACTTTGAATTTTACTACTTTCCCCCAATCTTGCTTCCCTCCCCCACCCCATCAGTTCTTTATTTAAACACTAGCTGTAGAATTGTTTCCCAAATTACCACATTCCTTTTAATCTTGTTTTCATTGGTTTTATTTGTGCATTAAAACATTTTTAATTTAATGTAATTAAAATTGTTCATTTTCCATTTTATAGTATTCTCTATCACTTCTTTGGTCATAAACACCTCCCCTTTCCATGGACCTGACAAACTATTGCGTGTTCTCCTAACTGATTTGTGGAATCTCATCCCCATTTCAACCTTATCTTGGCAAAGAGTGTGAAATATTGGTCTATGCCTAGTTTCTGCCAGACTTTTTTACAATTTTCCCAACAATTTTTTTTTTTTAAAGTGTAAGTTCTTATGCCAGAATTTGGAGTCTTTGGGTTTATCAAACAGTAGATCACGTCAATGTTCCTTTTGTATCTAATCTATTTCATTGTTCCACCACTCTATTTCTTAGTCAGTACCAAACAGTTTTGATGACCACTGCTTTATAATATAATTTTAAATCTGGTATGGCTAGGTCACCTTCTTTTACAGTTTTTTTTTTTATTAATTCCCTTGATATTCTTGACCTTTTGTTCTTCCAAATGAATTTTGGTGCTATTTTTTCTAACTCAGTAATATAATTTTTTGGTAGTTGATTGGAATGATCCTGAATAAGTAATTAAATTTAAGCAGAATTGTCATTTTAATTATATTAATTCAGTCTAACCATGAGCAATTGACATTTGTGCAGTTATTTAGATCTGATTTTATTTGTGTGAAAAATATTTTGTAATTGTTTCCATATAATTTCTGAGTTTGTCTTGGCAGGTAGATTCCCATATATGTTATATTGTCTATGTTTACTTTAAATGGAATTTTTCTATCTCTGCTGTGCTTTGTTGATAATACATAGAAATGCTGATTCATGCGAGCTTATTTTATATCCTGCAACTTTGCTAATATTGCTAATTGTTTTAAGAAGTTCTTTAGTTGGTTTTCTAGATTTCTCTTCATAACACTTTCAAAGAAAGATTTTGCCTATTCTAATTCCTTCGATTTCTTTTTTTCTCTTATTACTAACATTTATAATACAATATTGAATGATAGTGAGTGGTGATAATGGGTATTTTTGTTTCACCTCTGGTCTTACTGGGAGTTCATCTAGCTTATCCCCCTTAATATAAAACTTTCTGATAGTTTTAGTTAGACACTGCTTATTATTTTAAGGAAAATTTCATTTATTCCTGTGCTCTCTAATGTTTTTAATAGGAATGGAAGTTGTATTTTGTCAAAAAGCATTTATGGAAATTATCGTGATTTCTCTTAGTTTTGTTATTGATATCTTCAATTATTGAACCAACTCTGCTTTCCTGCTATAATTTCTACCTGATCATAGAGTATCAACAAGATAACTTTGGTAATATTTTAATTAAAGTTTTTCCATCAATATTCATTATAAATTTTTTCTCTATTTTTACTTTTCTTGGTTTAGGTATCTAGAAGGAATTTGGCAAAACTCCGTCACCTATTTTTTCAAATAATTAATATAGAATTAGAATTAATTATTCTTTAAACATTTGGTAGAATTAAGTTGTGAATCCATCTGGCCCTGAAGTTATTTTTCTTAGAGAGTTCATTGATGATTTATTCAATTTCTTTTTCTGAAATGGAGTCATTTAAGTATTTAATTTCCTCTTCTGTTAATCTGGGTATTTTATATTTTTGTAAATATTCATTCATTCACTTATCAGATTTGTTGACATATATGTATATATTATTAGACATATATATGTATATATATGTTGACATATATTATGTATATGTAGTTGGGCAAAATAGCTCTAAATTATTGCTTAATTTTTTCCTTATTCCTCTTAACCCTTTTCATTTTTGATACCATTAATTTGGGTTTCTTCCTTCTTTTGAATCAAACTAATCAAAAATTTATCAATTCTATTGATTTTTCCCTAAGACTCTTACTTTTATTTATTAGTTCAATAGTTTTCTTACTTTCAGTTTTATTAATTTCTCCTTTGATTTTCAGAATTTCTAATTTGGTATTTAATTGGAGATTTTTAATTTGTTCTTTTTTCTATCTTTTTAAATTTTATGCTCAGTTCATTGATCTCTTCTTTATTTTATTTATTGAAGTATTTAGAGCTATAAAATTTTCCTTAATAACTGCTTTGGCTGTATCCCACAAATTTTGTATGTTCTCTCATAATTGTCATAATGTTGAATGAAATATTATTTATTTGATTGTTCTTTGATCCACTCATTCTTTAAAATTTGATTATTTAGTTTCCAATTAATTTTGTCTATCTTTCCATGACCCTTTATCACATAGGATTTTTATTCTATCATGATCTGAAAAGGGTTCATTTAATATTTCTACATTTCTGAATTTGATTGTGAAGTATTTTTATGCCCTAATTTATTAATACGTATCAGTTTTTGTGAGGGTACCATGTACCACTGGAAAAAAAGGGTACATTCCTGTCTATCCCCCATTTAATTTTCTCCAGAGATCATTCATATCCAATCTCTGTAACATGCTATTTACCTTCTCACCTTCCTTCTTTATTTTGTGGTTAGATTTATCTAATTCTGAGAGAGGGAGGTTGAGGTCCCTTACTGATATAGTTTTGCTATCTATGTCTTCCTGTAACTCATTTAGCTTTTCCTCTAGGAATGTGGATGCTATTCCACTTGATGCATATATGTTTAAAATTAATATTATTTCATTGTTTATGGTACCTTTTAGGAAGATATAGTTTCCTTCCTTATGCCTTTTAATGTGATTTATTTTTTTCCTTTTGCTTTGTCTGAGATGAGAAATGCTACCTCTGCTTTTCTCACTTCAACTGAAGCATAATATGTTCTGCTCCAGCCTTTTACCTTTATTTGGTATATATCCCTCTGCTTCAAATGTGTTTCATGTAAACAACATATTATAGTATTCTAGTTTTTAATCCATTCTGCTATCTGCTTCTGTTTTCTGAGAGAGTTCATCCCATCCACATTTACTGTAATAATTATTAACTCTTTGTTACCCTCCATCCTTTCTCCCCTCTATTTGTATTTTCTCTTTTCACTATATCTTTCCTCACCATTGCTTCTGAACAGTACATCTATCTGCCACCTTCTATCAATCCCTTTTCTTTCCCCCTTTCACTTTGCCTCTGTCTTCTTCCCTCCTGTATGTCAGACCCTTCCCCCCGTCCCCACCCTTTCCTCTCCTAATTCCCTGTTGGGGAAAATACTTTTCTACACCCAATTGTCTGTAGATTTTATTCCCTCTTTGAACCAAATCCTTTGACAGTAAGATTCAAACAATTCTCATCCTCTCCCTTCTTTCTCTCTACTGTAATAAGTCCTTTGTTCCTCTTCATTTGATGTAATTTACTTCATTCTGTCTCCTCCTTCCTCCTGTCCCAGTACAATCCTTTATGTCTTAATTTTTAAAAAAATCATTCCATCAGAATCAACTTATGCCCATACTTTAAGTATGCTCCCTCTAATAGAGATACAGTTCTTAAGAGTTATAAGTATCATCTTCCCATGAAGATATGTAGCCAGTTTAATCTAATTTGGATACCTTTGCATGAATCTCAAGAGACTTTTATTTGAAGATCAAACTTTTTTATTGGGGAATAATGTTTCATTAAATGTCCATCTTTCCCCCTAAAAGACTATGGTCAGTTTTGGTTGGTAGTTGATTCTTGGTAGTAATCTAAGCTCTTTTGCCCTCCAGAGTGTCATATTTCAGGCCCTTCGATCCTTTAATGTTGATGCTGAAAAGGCCTTGAGTAATCCTGACTGAGGCTCCTTGGTATTTGAATTGCTTCTTTCTGTCTGCCTATAGAATTTTCTCCTTGATCTGATAATTCTGGTATTTGGCTTCAATAGTCCTTGGCATTTTCATTTTGGGATTCTTACCAGGAGGTGATTATTTAATGACTATTTTACCCTCTGATACTAGGATATCACAACAGTTTTCCATGTTGATTTCTTGTAATATGTTGTCCAGTCTATTTTTTTTTGATCATGGCTTTCAGGTAGTACAATAATATCTCACCTGGATCTGTTTTCTGGGTCAGTTGTTTTTCCCATGAGGTAATTTACATTTTCTGATATTTTTCTTTTTTTATTTTGTTTGATTGATTCTTTTTTCTTCTTTTTGAAAATATTTTATTAGTTTTCCATTTATATACAATAGTAGTTTCTACCTATCCTTGTTTGTAAGGTTTTGAATTTTACAGTTTTTTTCCCCACCCTCCCTTTCCTACCCCATCCCTCCACAGAAGACAGTCTAATAATCTTTATATTGTTTCTATATTATACATTGATTGAAATTGAATGTGTTGAGAGAGAAATCATATCCTTAAGGAGAAAATAAAAGAGTAGTGATAGACAAATTGTGTTGTACTCTAAAGTTGTTCCTTGTTATTGCATTGACAAAGGACTCATTTCTAAAATATACAGAGGACTGTATTCCCCAAATGACAAATAATCAAAGGATATGAGTCCTTTGTCAGAAATAACTAGTTGTAAAAGTTGTTTCCCAATTTCCTACATTTCTTTTGATCTTGGTTACAGTTTGTACAAAAGCTTTTTTTTTAATATAATCAAAATTATTTAATTTGTTTTTAATGATGTTCTCCATCTCTTCCTTGGTCATAAACTGCGTTCCTTTCCATAGATCTGACAGATAAACTATTCCTTGCTTTCCTAGTTTGCTTTTAATATTGCCTTATATGTCTAAATCTTGTACCAATTTTGATCTTATCTTGGTATAGGATGTGAGATGTTGGTCTTATCCAAGTTTCTGCCATAGTAACTTCCAATTTTCCCAATAGTTTTTATTGAAAAGAGAGTTCTTATTCCAGACACTGGGCTCTGTGTTTATCAAACAGCATATTACTATAATCATTTCCTGCTCTCTCTCTTTTGCACCTAATCTATTCTACTGATTCACCACTCTATTTCTTAGTCAATTCCAGACAGTTTTTATGACTGATGCTTTATAATGTAATTTTAGATCTGGTAAGGCTAAATCAACTTCTTTTGCACTCTTTTTCCATTAAATCTATGGACATTCTTGACTTTTTGTTCTTCCAGATGAATTTTGTTACTATTTTTTCTAGCTCAATAATATAATTTTTTGGTAGTTTGATTGGTATGATCCTGAATAAGTAATTTAATTTAAGGCAAATTGTCATTTTTATTATATTAGCCTGGCCTAACCACGAGCAGTTGATATTTTCCCAGTAATTTAAATCTGATATTATTTGTGTAAAAAGTATTTTATAGTTGTTTTCATAGTTTCTGAGTCTACCTTAGGTCAACTCCCAAGTATTTTATATTGACTGAAATTATTTTAAATAGAATTTCTCTCTATCTCTTGCTGCTGTATCTTGCTAGTGATATATAGAAATGCTGAGGCTTTATGTGGGCTTATTTCATATCCTATGACTTTGCTAAAGTTGCTAATTGTTTCTAGTAGTTTTTTTAGATGATTTTTTAGGATTGTCTAGGTACACCATCATGTCATCTGTAAAGACTGAGAGTTTTGTTTCTTCCTTCTCAATTCTAATTCCTTCAATTTCCTTTTCTTCTCTTAATTTCTGAAGCTAACATTTCTAATACAATATTGAATAGTAATGCTTATAACAGGAATCTTTGTTTCACCCCAATCTTATTTGGGAATGCCTCTAGCATATCCCCATTGCAGATAATGCTTGTTGATAGTTTCAGATAGATACTACTTATTCTAAAGAACAATCCACTTATTCCTATGCTCTCTAGTGTTTTGGGGTTTTTTTTTAGGTTTTTTTCAAGGCAAATGGGGTTAAGTGGCTTGCCCAAGGCCACACAGCTAGGTAATTATTAAGTGTCTGAAGCTGGATTTGAACTCAGGTCCTCCTGACTCCAGGGCCAGTGCTCTATCCACTGCACCACCTAGCTACCCTCTCTAATGTTTTTAGTAGGAATGGGTGCTGTGTTTTGTCAAAGGCCTTTTCAGCATCTATTGAGAAAATCATATGATTTCTGTTAAGTTTGTTATTGATACAGTCAATTATACTAACAGTTTTCCTAACATTGAACCAGCCCTGCATTCGTAGAATAGTTACTGCTTGGTCTTAGTATATATTATGCTAATGATAACTTGTAATTACTTTGCTCAGATTTTATTTAAGATTTTTTGTATCCATATTCATGATCTATAATTTTCTTTCTCTGTTTTTACTCTTCCTAGATGTAGGTATCAGCAGCATAATGGTGTCATAGAAGGAGTTAGGCAGAGTTCCATCTTCATCTATTTTTCCAAAGACTTTATATAGAATTGGAGCCAATTTTTCCTTAAATGCTTGACAGAATGTACTTGTGAATCCATCTGGACCTGGGGATTTTTTTCCTAGGAGTTCAATGATAGCTTGTTGAATTTCTTTTTTCTGGGGCAGTTAGGTGGTGGAGTGGATAAAGCACTGGCCCTGGAGTCAGGAGGACCTGAGTTCAAATGCGGCCTCAGACACTTGATAGTTACTTAGCTGTGTGGCCTTGGGCAAGCCACTTAACCGCCTTGCCTTGCAAAAACTTTAAAAAAAAAAGTAAATTTCTTTTTTCTGAGATAGGGTTATTTAGGTATTTAATTTCCTCATCATCTAACCTGGGCAACTTTTGTTTTTGTAAATCTTCATTCATTTCACTTAGATTATCAAATTTATTGACATACAACTGGGCAAAATAATTCTGATTATTTTAATTTCCTCATTGGTGGTGAGTTCACCTTTTTCATTTATGATCTAGTAATTTGCTTTTCTTCTTTCCTTTTTTTAATCAAATTAACCAATGGTTTATCAATTTTATTGATTTTTTTTTATGAAACCAGCTATTGGTTTCATTTATTAGTTCATTAACTTTCAGTTTTATTAATTGCTCCTTTAATTTTTAGAATTTATAATTTGGTGTTTAATTTGAAGTTTTTAATTTGTTCTTTCTGTTGTTTTATGCTTAGTTTATTGATTTCCTCTTTCTCTATTTTATTCATGTATCCAGGTCCTGTGTAATCTTTATTGTGGCTCCTTGGTATATAAATTGTTTCTTTCTGGTAGCTTGCAGGATTTTCTCTTTTATCTGATAGTTTGGAATTTGACCACAATATTCCTTGGTGTTTTCATTTTGGGATGCCTTTCAGGAGGGGATCAATACATTCTTTCAATAACTACTTTGCCCTCTAGTTCTATAAAATCAAGGCAATTTTCTTTCAAAAGATTCTGAAATATTGAATCCAGGGTTTGTTTTTTTTTTTTAATGCTCAATGTGATCAGGAAGCCCAGTGATTCTTAAGTTGTCTTTCATGGATCTATTCACTAGGTTAGTAGTTTTGTTGGTGATGTATTTTAGGTTTTCTCCTATTTTTTCAATTTTTTTTGTTTCGTTTAACAGATTCTTGCTGTCTCATGAAGTCACAAGTTTCCACAAATTTCATTCTTTTTTTTTAAATAAATAATATTCTTTATTTACCTTTTGCAACTCCTTTTCCAGTTGGTAATTTCTATTTTTGAAGGAGTTTTCCATTTGCCCAATTGTGGTTTTGAGAGAATTATTTTCTTTTTTCATTTATCCAATTGTATTTTCCAAGGTTTTTTTTAATGTAATTAATAACTTATTCATTACTAAAGCATCAATTTGACCATTACAACAATAATGTAAATTAAAAAACACAACCACTGCCACAAAGCTATCAACAACTGAATTTTACAAAGTTAATAAAGAGAAACTTTGACTCCAAAGAAGATAAATGAGAAGATAGCTCTCTTCTTCCCTTGTAGAGATCAGAGTTCATAGTTATGGAATTTTGTATATGATATCAGATGTTTTCAGTGCATTGACTGGCATTGAATTATTTTCTTTTTTTCTCAGTAATTCTTTATTGCAAAGTTCGGCTTTCTGGAAAGGAGAAGGGGGAGGAATATAAGGGGAATTTTTGATGATATAAAGACAAGATAGATCAATAAAGTCTGTTTTTAAATAAAGAAAAAAATTTGAAACAGAGCTAGAGAGTCTCCCTTCAAATAATTTCCTGGGATGTACTTCTGTCATCTGACTAGCCATTTGAAAAATTGCTACCCATCACTCTATGAAGCCGGCAGCAGTTCTCTGATGAATAAATAATGCATCCTCCCATTCATCTTGGATAGATTTCCCACTCCTTTGCCTTTTTATTGGATTTGGAAGAGTGGAGAGAAATAATGTTTTTTCTCATTTTAACATTTTATTTGTTTTCCAATTATATACAATAGTAATATGTATCCATCATTTTTTTTTGCAAGGCTCTGAATTCTACAATTTCCCCATCCCCTCCCCCCCCACAGAATGCTGTCTGATAGTCTCTTACCTTGTTTCCATGCCATACACTGATGTAAATTGAATGTGTTATAAGAGTAAACATAAGAATAAACATACTCCCCACCCCAGAAGATAAGAAGATGAGAAACCTCAAGGGGGAGGGAGGGAGGGAGGGAGGGAGAGAGAGAGAGAGAGAGAGAGAGAGAGAGAGAGAGAGAGAGAGAGAGAGAGAAGGAGAAATTGTACTTCAGTCTATGTTCGGAATTCAATGGCTCTGTCTCTGGGGTGAGTTGCTTTCTTTATCATAAATGCACGAGAGAAGTTGCCTCAATATTTTTCCCACAGTTGTTTTTACTAGCTATACTTCCACTCTATTTCTCCCCACTCTCATTTATTCTATTCTCTCTCTTTTCATCCTGGCCCTGTCCAAAAGTGTTTTGAATCTGAGTACTCTCTCCCTCAATCTTCCCTCTTTTCTATCACCTATTCCCACCTTTCCTCCCCCATTCCCCCTTATCCCATCCCTTTCTTCTTATTTTTCTCTAGGGTAAGATCGATTTCCTCACCCTATTAAATGTGTATGTTATTTCCTCTCTGAGCCATTTCTGATGAGAATGAAAGCTCACTCATTCCCCCTTGCCTTCTACCTTTCCACTCCATTGAAAAAACTTTTTCTTGACCTTTTAATGTGAAATTTCTTAGCTTCTTCATCTCCTTTTCCTTCCTCCCAGTGCTTTCCTTTATCACCCACTGACTCCATCTTTTTACTATATTATACCATTATATTCCACTCCTTCCTATGTCCTGTCTATATATGCTCCTTCTATCAGCTCTCATAAATGAGAAAGTTCATATGAGTTATCAGTATCTTTTTCCCATGCAGAAATACAAACAGTTCAATTAAGTTCCTCATAGTTAATCCTTCTCATCCACCCCCTCTATGGTTCACCAGAGTCCTGTACTTGGAGATCAAACTTCCTGTTCCGCTCTGGTTGTTTCAGAAGGAAAGTTTGGAAGTCCCCTGTTTCATTGAAAGTCCATCTTTTCCCCTGAAAGAGGATGTTCAGTTTTGCTGGGTAGTAGATTCTCAGTTGTAAACTAAGATCTTTTGCTTTCTGGAATATCGTATTCTAATCCCTATGAGCCCTTAATGTATATGCTGCCAGATCTTGTGTAATCCTAACTGTGAAACTTCGGTAGTTGATTTTTCTGGCAGCTTTGATTTGGAAGTTTTGGCATTTGGCTATAATATTCCTGGAAGTTTTTCTTTTGGGATCTCTTTCAGGAGGTAACCGGTGAATTCTCTTGATTTCTATTTTAATCTCAACTTCTAGGATCTCAGGGCAATTTTGCTGTACTATTTCTTGAAAAGTGAAGTTTAGGCTCTTATCCTGGTTGTGACTTTCAGATAGCCCAATAATTTTTAAATTATTTCTTCTGGATCTATTTTCAAGGTCGGTTGTTTTTCCAATGAGATAGTTCACATTTTCTTCTAATTTTAGATGTTTTTTTGGAAGAGTTTTATTTCTTCCTGCTTTCTTGTAAACTCATCAGCTTTCTTTAATTCCATTCTGCATTTGAAGGAGTTATTTTCTTCAGAAAGCTTTTTTATCGCCTTTTCCAGCTGGCCAATTCTGCTTTTTAAGGCATTCTTCTCCTCATGTGCCTTTTGTTTTGCTTTTTTCATTAGGCCTAAACTGGTTTTTAACATATTAATTTACTTTAGTATTTTTTTTATATCTTTCACCAAGGTTTTTATTTGGTTTTCCTAATTTTTCTGCATCTCCTTCTCTCTCTCATTTCTCCTCCAAATTTTTCCTCCCCCTCCCTTAATTGCTTTTTTTTTTGCAAGGCAATAGGGTTAAGTGGCCTGCCCAAGGCCACACAGCTAGGTAATTATTAAATGTCTGAGGCCAGATTTTGAACTCAGGTACTTGTGACTCCAGGGCTTGTGCTCTATCCACTGTGCCACCTAGCTGCCCCCTTAATTGCTTTTCAGACTCTTTTTTGAGCTCATCCATAGTCTGAGACCATTTTTTATTTCTCTTAGAAGTTTTGGATACGGAAGTCTTGTATTTTGTCATCATCTGAGTTACGTGTTTTGATCTTCCATGGGACTAAACTAATTCTCTATGGTCAGATTCTTCTTTTTCTGTTGTTTGCTCATTTCCTCAGCTCAAGACTAATTTACAGCACTTTCAAGACTTTGGGGTTGTTTTTTTGGAGGGACACCCCAGTGGGACCAAGGTCTTATGCTCTCTTGCCTGTGCTTTGATATGTAGATGGCCCCCATACTTCCCTCTGCCCTGGGGGCTATAAGGAGGGATCCAGCTTGGTTATTTAATATGGAAGCCGAAACAGCAGAGCCCTACCTCAAGGAGAGCAGAGAAATCTCTACAGACTTCCCTTACCATATCTGGGGGTGAAGGCTGCTTTCTCCAGATTCTCGTTGCAGATTCTGCAACCTGTGCTCCTCACTCCACACTCATTCTGCTGGAGCAGAGTTCTCTCACTGCCCCTTCAAGCTGTTGCCACTGATCTCTCCAAGTTTAATTTTTCATGTTACAAGGTGTTAACTTTTTTTTTGCATGGTATTAATTTTCTCCTGGGTTTCTTTTCCCAGTTTTTCCAATGGAGTTTTAAACTCATTCCCGATCTCTTCTAAGAAATCTTTCTGGTTTGGAGATCAATTGATATTCTCTTCAGGAGTTCTAGCTCTCTCTGAGTTAGGGTCTTTTTCTTCAAGGTAGCTTTCAAGGGGACAACCCCCTTTTTACTGGCCTTTCTTCATTTTCCTAGGATCTTGTATTGGGGAAGGGACTGGTTTTGAAAATCTTAGAGTTTTTCCTTACTGGGCTTAGTAACTCCAAGTCAGCTGGCTAGTAGGGGGTGTAGAGGCTTTTTCTGGAGTGTCTGTGACCTCCTTTTTGGGCCCACTCCGTAGGCCTGGGGTGGGGGAGCAACATGGTCTGAATCATCCTTGAACAATGTGTGCTGGGCCCTTGGGTTATGTAGTTAATCTCATTATTTACTTAGTACTCAGAGAGAGCCTGGGGAGTGGAATAGAGAGGTTGTTACTGTATTTGCTCTGGGAGGAGTCCCTTTCTCTCACAGGGATGGGGGGTGGCTGAAAATATGGGGCCCTGGTCTTCCAGACCACCAGCTGACCTGATTGATGTCTAGCCACTGTGCTGGAGCTCTCCTGCCCACTTGCAAAGCCAGAAGCTTCTGTGGCTGTTCTGAGGTTAGTCCCAGATCTCTCCCTACCACCCCTATGTTGCCTCTTTGCTCTCTGTTCCTAGCTCACCCACATTCCCCTGAGAAAGACCTTGTTGGTAGATGTTCTTCTCCTTTGCTCTATCTGGATTTTGTGGATTTGAATTCTGTTAAAAATGTTTGATTCATATCCTGAGGGAAAGCCAGGAAACCTTAGGATAGTGCGTGACTTCTCTCTGCCATTTTGACCAGAAGCTCTTGACAGACTCTTAATGTCTCATAGATCATTAGACTGCATTGCTCAAGTCTGTTCCTAAAGGAATTATTTTTTCATTTGCTTTTGCATCTCCTTTTCCCAGGAGCTTTTTCCTTTTGCCCAATTGTAATTTTATTTTTTATTTTTATTATATAAATATTTTATTTGTTTCCCAATTATATACAGTAGTAGTTTCTACCTATCATTTTTTGGTAAGGTTTTGAATTTTACACATTCTCCCACTCTCCCCTCCCCCTCACCCCTCCCCAGAAAGCAGTCTGATAATTCTTACATTGTTTCCATGTTATATACCCAATTGTGTTTTTAAAGGAATCATTTTCTTCAGTGAATTTTTGTGTTTCCTTTTGCAAGATATTGAATTTCTCTTTCATTTCCCCCTAATTTTTCTCCTTGATTTTTAAAATCCTTTTTGAGCTTTCCAAGAGGTCTTTTTGGGATGGAGATCAATTCATATTCCTTTCTGGGGTTTCACATGTGTTACTTTTTCGGCTGCCCTCTTCTGAGATGGTATTTCACCCCTATTTACTTTCAAAGTATCTTTCTATTGGCACGGTTTTTCTCTGACTTCTTACTCATTTTGGCCTTTTCTGACCTAAGTTTCTTATGTTGGAAAGAAGGGGCCACTGACAGACCTTCTGCAATGACTTTCTCTCTGGGATAGGTCTTCTATGTTGAGAATGCTAATGGCTTGCTGACTGAACTGGATCATCCACCTCAGTCACACCAGTTTAACAAGGGGTCTGGGGTATCTGTGTTGGAGTCCTTCCAGTTGGTCTGCTGACCTGGGACTTCAGGGGTTACTGCAGATCTCTGCTGGTGTCAGGAACCTCCAGCTGGCTCCCTCCATACCTCACCCACAATGGTTTCAGCTCCATGATTTGGGCTCTGCTCCCTGCCCTAGGTCCTACTCCCTGGCCTTGGTCACATTCCTGCTGCACCTGATATAGGTCTTGCTAGAAAATGCTCCACTCTGTTCTTTTGTGAGTTCTGTGACTCTTGAATTCATTTAAAGACTTGACTAATGTTGTTTCTGAGGAAAACCTGGGAGAGTTTAAGGACATTCCTAGCATCTCTCCTTCATCTTGGCTCTGCCCTCTGAATAATAATAATAATAATAGCTAGCACCGGTGTCCCAGGTATTATGAGGAAAAAATGTATTACTATTTACCAAGTATTTTTCAAACTTTAAAATGTTCTATAAATGCTAGTAATTACTATCATCATTGTTATCATCACCATCATCATCATCATTGTCATTATCATCATTCTCAATTCTCTTCTTTTCAGTTTATTTTGTTTGGATCTTCACAACTCTGGTGGCCATCCCTCATCACCTCATACCTTCTCAGTTACCATCTCAAAGCCTTTTAGTTGATCTTCCTGTCTCAAATTTTTCTTCCAACAGACCTTTATTCAGTTATGATATAGATTTTCTTATTATATATTTCTTTTAATTTTTTTAGTTTAATATTTATTCTCATTTTGTGCAATTAATGTTATTTTTACATCAGTAAAACTTCTTGTTTAAGAGTAAACAAGATACCCCCTCCCCCCATAAATACAGACTTGCTTCAGCAATAAAGTAAAGGGGAGAGAAAAAAATTAAAATTAAAAAAATAATAGTAATAATTGTAGGTATGACCAGGTGGCGCAATGGACAAAGCACCAGCCCTGGAGCCATGAGCACCTGAGCCCACATCTGGCCCCATATACCCAACACTCACCCAGACATGTGACATGCAAGCCACCCGAACCCCACTGCCCTGCAAAAACCCCAAAAAAAAGAAAAAGAAAAAAAAAGACCCAAAATAAAATAAAATAGTAATAATAGTAGGGGTGGCTGGGTGGTGGACAGAGCATTGGCCCTTGAGCCAGGAGCACCCGGGTCCAAATCCGGCCTCAGACACCCAAGGATCAATCACCCTGCTATGCGGCCCCAGGTAGGCCACCCAGCCCCATTTGCCCTGCACCCCCCCCAAAAAATAATAATAATAAAAAAAATGTGCTTGTGTCTTTGTTCCAACACTAACAACTCTGTCACGGGTGGATCACATTCTCTATGATAAGTCCATCACAAAAGTTACTTCCATATTTTTCCACCGTTGCCATTGCTGATCACAACTCCCTCCTTTCGTATTTCTCCACTACCATGTACTATATTTTCTCTCTCCTTTCACTCTGACTCTGCTGTAGGGTCACTGAGTGGCGCAGCAGACAGATCCCTGGTCCTGGGGCCAAGAGGCCCCGAGCCCCCATACCACCCCTTAGGCCCAGAATCTACTTGGTCCTGTGGTCCTGGATAGTCCATCCAATCCCAGCCCCTTGCAATAAGTAAAAAAGAAAATGTGCTATATCTGACCACTCTCCCCCTATGGTCCATCCTCTCCTCCTTTATTCATATCCCCACCCCTTCCCCCTGCTCCCCCCTCCTTCTTACTCCAGATGCCTATACCCCATTGAGTATATATGCTGTTTCCTCTCCTAGCCACCTCTGATGAGAGCGAAGTTTCCCTCATTCCCCCTTGCCTTCCCCCCCTTCCATATCATTGCAATAGCTCATTATAATAAAAATCTTATTACATAAAATATCTTGGCCTATTCCCCCCTCCTTTTTCTTTCTCCCATTACATTTCCCTGTTTTTCTATTGACTCCATTTTTACACCATATTTTATCTTCGAATTCAGCTTTCTCCTGTGCTTCAACTATAAAAGCTCCCTCTACCTGCTCTATTAACTGAGAAGGTTCATATGAGTATTATCAGTGTCATTTTTCTATACAGGAATACATGCAGTTCATCATCATTAAGTCCCTCATATTTTCCCCTTCTCCTTCAATCTCTATGCTTCACCCGAGTCCTGTATCTGAAGATCAAACCTTCTGTTCAGCTCTGGCCACTCCAACAGGAACATTTGAAATTCCCCTGGTTCATTGAAAGTCCATCTTTTTCCCCGGAAGAGGACATTCAGCCTTGCTGGGTATTTGATTCTTGGTTGCATTCTCAGCTCTTTTGCCTTCCGGTATATTCTATTCCAAGCCCTACGAGCTTCCAATGTAGCTGCTGCTAAGTCCTGTGTGATCCTGACTGCAGCTCCACGATATTTGAGCTGTGTCCTTCTGGCTGTTTGTAATATTTTCTCTTTGACTTGGGAGTTCTGGAACTTGGCTGTGATATTCCTAGGGGTTGGTTTTTTGGGATCTCTTTCTTGGGGGGATCAGTAGATTCTCTCCATTTCTATTTTGCCCTCTCTGCTTCTAGAATATCAGGGCAATTTTCCTGTAGTAATTCTTTGAAAATGATGTCAAGGCTCTTTTCCTGATCATGACTTTCAGGTATTCCAATAATTTTCAAATTATCTTTCCTAAGTCTGTTTTCCATATCAGTTGTTTTTTCAATGAGATATTTCACATTTTCTTCTAATTTTTCGTTTTTTTGGTTTTGAAGTATTGATTCCTGATTTCTGGCAAATTCATCAATCTCCCTGAATTCTATTCTTTGTCTGAAGGATTTGTTCTCTCCTCAGAGAGTTTATCTCTTTTTCCATCTGGCCCATTCTGCTTTTTTATCTATCTATCTATCTATCTGTCTATCTGCGTGTAGCAAAACCTTTATTAGATTTCTGGTAGTCTTATTTTTTGGCCTTTGGAGCAGCAGCAGCTTTCTGAGCAGGTGCCTTCTGTGCGGGTCCCTTCTTGGCCGGGGCCTTCTGGCCAGGTGCTTTAGGGCCCTTCTGCCCCTTCTGGCCTGGAGCTGCCTTCTGACCCTCTGTCTTCTTTGCTGGGATCTTCTTGGCTGAAACCTTGGAGGCAAGTGCCTTCTACTCAGCTCCCTTCTTGGGAGAGCCCTTCTGGGTAGCGGCCTTCTGAAGCTTCTTCACCTCATGTTTGATAATTTGGTTTCTCATTTTCTTGGCCTTCATGACTTTGTAACGGTCAAAATCTGTCATCTTGGCTTTCCTTTCTCTGGCTTCAATCTTCTTGGCCCATCTTGTGGTTTTCCATTTTGTATTGATCTTTTCTTTCTCCCAAGCAGCACGGACGTACTTCTGCCTAGCACTGTGTGGGAACTTGAGGATGAAGTCTGTAAGCTGCATACACTTAAACAGCATGGCCTGCCTCCTCACAACACTGCATGGGCCATCCACCAAAGCCCGGTTCTGGTCGATCACGTCCACAATGGCCACCCCCTTGCCTGCGTGGGGCCCGAAGGACACGTAGGCCATGCAGCCGATCTCCACGAAGCGCTTGAACACCATGCTGGCAGCTCTGAGCGAGAAGGCCCATTCTGCTTTTTAAAGCATTCTTCTCCTCCATAACTTTTTGAACTGTTTTATCCATTTGACCTAAGCTGGTTTTTAGCATGCTGTTTTCTTCAGCATTTTTTTTTTTTGGATTTCCTTGACTAGGCTGCTGACTTCATTTTCATGTTTTTCCTGCATCTCTCTCATTTCTTTTCCCAGTTTTTCTTTTAACTCCCTCATTTGATTTTTAAAGTCTTTTTTAATCTCTGTCATAGCCTGAGCCCAATTTCTGTTTTTCTTGGAGTCTTTAGATGCAGGAGCTTGTGCTTCCTCATCTTCAGACTGAGTATTTTGATCCTTCTTGGGCTCATTTGCAAAATATTTCTCAATTGTGTTCCTCTTTTTTCTCTGCTTGCTCATTTTTCCCAGCCCGAGCCTGGTTTTGGGGTGCTTCCTGAGCTTTTGGGACACTCCCACAAGGGTCTCAGTGTGTGAGGCTCTGTCCTCCCTCCTGGTCTGTGAGTGACCATAAGCACCCCTCTCTGCCACGGGGCTGAGGTGGGGGGGTGCCCTGCTTTTCCCGGGGGCCCTAGAGTGGGATCAGGATCTAAATGTGGTCAGAGCCCCAGTCCTGTTCCTGGGGCAGAGGACAGAGCTCTGCAGTCTCTCTTCACTCCCCTCCCTAGGTGCAATGGCTCATGCCCTGGGGGCTCCTGCTTACCAGCTCTGCCTGCTTCAGATTCCTGGATCTGAGCTGCCAAAAGAACAAGTTGCTAGCTGTGTGCCCTGGGTCCCTGTGTGGGTTCTGTCTCTGGAAAGTTTAGTTAGAGTCCTTAGCTTATGAGTTTTATCAGAGAGCACCTAAGACTCGATCTTTTCTTGTTGCCATCTTGGCTCCGGCCCCCCCTTATTATATATTTCTGACTATGCCACTCTCCTATTCAGTAACCTCCAGTGGCTCCTTATCACCTCAGTGTTCAGACAGATTCACTCTTACCTTTGCAATCTGCTTACTCCTTAAATCCCTTCAGTGACACTTTCTTTTCTTCAAACAAGACACTCCAATCTCCTAAATTACGACATTTTCACTGGCTATCCCCCATTCCTGAAGCAGGCAGAAGTTAAAGCACTTGTCCATGATCCCAAAGCTTGTAAGCTTCTTTACTTTTACCTTTGGACATTATTTGGTTGATTGTTGTCCTTTATTCTTTTTTTTTTAAGTTTTGCAAGTCAGTGGGGTTAAGTGACTTGCCCAAGGCCACACAGCTAGGTAATTATTATGTGTCTGAGGCTGGATTTGAACTCAGGTACTCCTGACTCCAGGGCCAGTGCTCTATCCACTGTGCCACCTAGCTGCCCCTTGTCCTTTATTCTTAAAGAAGATCAAAATGATATCCCTATGTTGGAGTCAAGGTACAGTGTGTCTGACGATGGCTGATGAGACCAATATGAGCTCGAAAGGCTCTTCCACAGGCTGGGCACAAAAAGTTCACATGAACTTCTGGAGTGGAGATTAAATTTACATATCTCATTTTTCTTTTGAGCTATACAGTTCTCCTTCATTTATAAATCACAGTGCTTTCTTTGATAGAGGCTTGTCATGCTGGGCAGTCCTTTGCCAGTTTTCTCACCATTGATTCCAAAGTTTTTCAGAGTCACCTTGAAGTGTCCTGGTATCACTTCTTCTGACCTCTATGTGAGTGCTTCCCGTGTTTAAGTTCTCTGTAAACTAGCCTTTTAGGCTAAATGTATGTTTGACATTCAAACATTGTGCCTAGCCCTTTAGAGATTCATTGTCTGCAGTAGAATTTGAATGCTTGGTAGTTAAGTTCAAGAAAAAGGACCTCAGTGTGTCTGAGCATCAGAAAGCAATTCAGTTTCCTAACATGGAATTGGTAGACTGCCCAGGTTTTACAGGCATACAATAAAGAGGTCAGCACAGCAGTGATGTATATCTTCAGTTTGGGAGATAGATTAATAACTTTTTTTATCCTACACTTGCTTTTGGAGCCTGCCAAACACCGAATCAATTCTAGAAATGTATGCATTTCATCATCATTGTGCACATCCCTGGTAAGTGAACTTAAATCTCATAGCATCCAGAATTTCACCATCTCAGTCTCAGAGGTTGATCTAGGGTAACTCTTTCAGCCTCGGTTTGCTCATATGTAAAATAAGGGTGTTGGATAAAATGATCTCTGAAATTCTTTCAGCTATAAATGTTTCTGTTACTCTAAGGTTATAAACCTGAATGATGATGATGTCCTTAATAGATGTAATAAAGATTAGAGAAGTTGGTTTGGGAAATGGGAAAAGATAGTGGATTATTTTCCATTCCTATTGAGTGATCTCCCACTAGGTAGAGATGTCTTGCTGGAAGTTGACCAAAATGAGACTGGTGTTTAGGAGAAAGGTTATCACTGGAGTCATAGGGATTGGTATAGAAAGGAAACTATGACTTGAGTAGAAGGATGGAGAGATCAAATAGATGGGGCAGCAAACTGTTGCATCAAGCTTGGTGATTTCTCTCTTCAAAAGAGCAAAGATTTCAGAATGATGGCTGCAGATGGAGAATTTGGGAGTAGTAATGGTAGGGAATAAGAAATTTGTCAATTCCTCACTCGGTAGGATGCCAGAAATAATGAGAAATTGTTGCTGGGAAAGAGTGGTCAGAAATGGACTTTTTGAGGAAGTTTAGTTTCCAAGAAAGCAAGAAATTGAAAGATCTAAAATTAAAGAAAATTTGAAAATGATAGAGTTGAGGAACAAAAAGACAAAGTGAAAAGGAAGAACAGAGGATTATAAGGAAGAGTAATAGGAATGTAAGTATGCGTAGATATTATAGGGAAACTTTTTTTGCCTTGATAGATTGAATATAAGTCACAGAGATTAGTGGAACTATCATAGGATAGGTGAAGTATCAGTTGAATGGTGCTCCATTTCTCCCGGAATCTATGATAATGGGCTGTGGGGTTGCTGGAAGAGTATCCGTACAAAACGTTTTCTATCTCCAAACAGAAGACAGCTAGGTATGGCAGTGCTGGAGATTTTGCAGTGAATGTTGGAGGCAGAAATGGTCTGTGTGTTTGGAGCACCTGACCTTCAGGTGTCCAGTGACTAATTTGGTTCAGGTTTTGGTCTAGGAAAACTGAGTCAGTAAACTCTAATCTAGGCTGAACAGTTCTAGATTAAGTTTTTCATATCCAGGTTAAATGAATCAGGTCCTAGGCAGAAGGCTCTGCACTGGTCTAGGCCACTCAGAACCTTTGTGGTCTTGTGGCAAGGGAGAATGGAGCAGCAGTGGCTCTCACAGGAATTAGTATCTGTGGTCCCCAGGTTTTTGCAGTCATTTGGGAAGGGAGAACAGTAACAACAGAATTACTGTATGTGTTGATGGCTACTTGTAGGACTTTATAGCCATGAATGAAGGGATCATAGTATAATAGATTTAAATTTTGAAGAGACCTCAGAGGCCATTTAGCTGGAAGGGATCTTAGAGGATAGAACAGGAGCAGAATTTCCAAAATGTCATTGTCAGTCTGAAGTAGTATATGGTAAAGATATTCTTTAATCCCAGGAAACGTGTAGTTGTCATTTTTCTTATTTCAATGAATATGGTCATTTTGGTCATGTGGTAAGGCAGAATGGAACAATAGTAGTTTCTGTAGTTGTTAATAACCCTTCTGGTACTTAGATTTGTTCATTGGTTTAGAGTCTTACCAAATATGAACTATCTCAATGCCAGGCTAACAGTATAGCACGTTCCACACTGAATTTTATGTCAGAAGATGTGTGTTCAAATCCCAGCTCTACTTAAATATGATCTTAAGCAAAGATACTTTGCCTTTTTGGGCCTTAATTTCTCATTCTGTAAAATAAATGAAATTGGATTAGACAATTTCTTTGGTACATTAATTTGGTATATTTTATACAAAATATATATCACATTATGTGATTCCTGGGCTTAGACAAGGGTGCTTCTTTCTGTTCAGTAAAACTCAGATCCTTTATCTCTTATTTTTAAATGACTCTACTTTTAAAGCCATAGTGTTGTCTCTTCACCTTTTTCCTTCTATATGCACTAAGAATAGTTTTAAAATAACATATCTGGATTAGTTGATTATGCTTAACTGTTTTTATAATGTATTGTATGATAGTTTCAACTCAGCTTCATTTATGTGGACCACTGTTGATCTTTAATCATCATTTTTTTCCCCTTCTAATGCTTTCTCTTTGATTTCTTTCACTTCATGCTTTGTATTTTGTTTCTTTGAACTTAAGTTTATAAAATAATTTTTTTTGAGGTTTTTTTAGTTACTCCTTTTTGGCACTTCTACATTGTTTGATAGAAATCTCAGAGAACTGGTCTTTCTTATAATCTCTTAGACTGGCATTTTCTCAGAAGCATCAAAATATACATTTTTCATTATATTTGATTTAGTGACATTCTAGCATTGACAGATTTTTGAGTGCGGTGTTGTGAAGATGTACTTCTATACTTCAGCAGTCATTTGTAAATAGCAACATGTAGGTGCATCTAAACTATATGTTTTAAAGTCTCTATAAACAAAAATTTCAGGTTGTTTAAAATATATGTACCCTGCAATCTTACTATCTTAGAATTTATTTAGCAAAATCTTTATTCATAGATAATTCAAAAGTAAATTCCTGCCTGTTTCAGGTTGAATCTTCATAAATTTTGAGTTAGTAGAATGCATATTGAGACCTGCCATCTTATTCCTCATGTAGTTTTATAGCAGTTCTGGTATTGTTATTTTTTAATATTTTAAAACATTTATCTTGTTTCTGTGTTTTCAGAGGCTTATGATGAGAATTAAGAAGTTTGGAATAATTTCAAGTGATGAATTTAGGAAATCACCAGGAGCTTCATGGTAATTTCTTTTTTTAACATATACATACACACACACACACACACACACACACAGTTTATAATATGTAAGTGGAAATTTCTTATACAATTTTTTTTTCATTTTAATAAAGCTTTGGATTCAGTATGGCAGCAGGTATGTTTTATTACCCACTGAACGTGTTGCAGGTATGATTACAAGTAATGTATAAAATTAATGCTAATATATAGGTCATTATATACTCTATATAAGACTTGAAAACTGTTTTCTAAGAGATGTTTCCAAACTGAATGTCACATGTTCTAATGGCTCATTTCTGGGCCCTTAATCTAATTTTACTATAAAAGTGACTGAATAAGTTTCTTTACTGATTGTTTCTTTAGTTGGGGATAGGTCTATCAAAGGGGGGGGGGAAGAAAATATATTCCTGTATCATAAGGAAGAGTGAATAGGAAAAAATGATTTGATGGCTGAAATGGGCATTTATTTTACGTTTAAATATAAGGAGGAATATAGCTCTTTGGACCAGAAGATGTAAAAAGTATCATAACTCTTGACAAGCAAATAAAAAATATCCCTAATTCTTTAGGAATAAAGAATTTCATGGGTTGAGGTTATATGAACAATAGCTTTAAATAGAAGGCCGAGGGGAAAATTTGGGAGAGGATGAAGCTCTTGTTTCATATTAATTTGCACATAATTAAAAGAATTCTTTCTTTGAAAAATATGGAAATTTGGTCATTTAATATTTTATTTTGAATAAATTTTCATTTTCTTAGGTTTTATTTTAAGTAAAATAAGGCAAATTGGTACAGCTATATCTAAGTCATCACAAATATGTGAACTTACTGTTATTATTTATCTGCTATTAAATATATTTTATATATATAAATTCCTATTTATCAAAAAAATTAAAATTTATAATCAGAATTATTTTTGCAGTATTACACAGTGATAACATCCAAAATAATCATCTTAAAGCCTTGCAAAATAGTTTTAGAACTATCTAAGAGAGATTACATTTATTTAGTTAGATTAGTTTGTTCATAGTCAAGTTTATTTTGGTATTCCAATAATTTTAAAATATGCAATACACAAGTTGTACATAAGCAAACAGTAAATATCTGCCATAGGTAAAACACTATTATTGTGAACATTCAGGTGAACTAGGACACCTCATTTTGCATAAATGGAAGATTATTACATAGCTTCATTATAGATTTCAAGTGACTGAATTAACAGTGATTTATACATAAATTTCAGTAATATGTTATACTTTGATAAAAGATTGTTTAATAAAGTAAAGAATTGAAGTATACTATACATGTTTTTGCTAAAATCTAGATATTGGCCAATATCCATAGCAAGAAAGAACAAAGAACAGATTCATGAATTAAGGTTTCATCACTGTTTTATTTGAGATTACCTTGAGTAAGTTTGTATGTGTCAATTAAAGGTGAAAATGGTGACTAAACATATTTCCTTGATATATAAGAAGACTTGTGTGAACAGAAGTAATTTTGAATTTTGTTTTCCAAAAACTAACTGGATACATTTGAGGCAGAAATTTAATTAAACACGTTTTTAGCTTTGTAATAAGTTGTTTAAGAAGAAATATACTGAATTTATTAATTACTCTTTTAGGCTTGTTTATTAAAATCCTCAGTCTTGTTTTCACACATATATACAGCTACAAATGAAAAGTAATGCATCTAAAAGTTAGTCAGTCTCTCTCTCTCTCTCTCTATATATATATATATAATGTTTTCCATCATTCAAAGAGGTGGGATTAGATAGCTCTTAAGTTTAAGCTGTTCTGTCAAGCTCCTACTCAAAGGAGGCAATTAGTAAATCTTTTTGTTAGGAGAATGATCTTCATGCAAATAATCATCTGATTTACTTGCTTTGTAATTTTAGATGTTTGCTATTTTTTTAAAATAGAAGTCATTAACTATATTTCTAAATTACTACCTTAATTCAAAACATTATCTTTTATTTGCTAACATAATAAGAATCACTGTGCTGTCTTGTTTTTACATTTATCTGAATTTGTATATTCAGATATTTATGATTTTAACATTAATAATAGGCTTATCAAAGCCTTAAGAAGTAATTCTTTTGCTTAGGGCATTTGGCACTTCAGCAGAGGACATTTCAGTTGAGAGAGGGAAATATTTAAAAAAAACAGACCAATGGCTAGATATCAGGAATAGTGTAGGGGATAGTCTGAGGAAATGGTTCTGCAGGTTGGGAGATACAAAGATAGGCTACAGGAAGAATGTGATGATGATGGGATGCTTTGGGGTGTGATGGCTGAGGCAGAGTGAGGCTGGTGTAGGGACATGTATATTGCAGTCCATGAAGAGGGGAATTGAGCATGCATATCCATTTGTTAGAATACAGACTCCATCTCCCCAAGATTCTCCATTAGATTGTAAGCTCCTTAAGAGCAGGGAATATCTTTTGCCTCTTTTTTGTATCCCCGGTGCTAAGCACGATATGTGGCATTAAGTAGGTGCTTCATACATGTTTATTGATTGGTTGATTTTTCTGGAGGTGTCTCAGGGTTCATTGATCCAGTTACTACTTTGAAAAATTATTGATCTTAAATCCCAGCTTTTCTAACTTGTAAGTTGTGTAAGACCAGACAGTTTTGTTTTGTTGAGTAGCTAAATAAAGGTCATAAATAAACTTATGTGGTTAGAACTTAATCTTGGTTTATAGTCTGAACCTGGTAATGGTGGTAGCCATTGTGGAGCATTCATTCATAAAAATATTTAGCATCCTCTGTGTTAAAAGCTTTGTTTTCTCTTTTGAAAGGAACTATTTATCCTCCTCCTTCAAGGGCCACAGTCTGAAAATGACCTTGAATCCATGACTACTCCTGAAGTTTTAGGTATTTATAGTCTTAAAAATTTTTTTTTCTACATGTATAGTCAGTTCTAAATTCTCTGACACCCTCATTTGGCATTATTGATGTAATTAACAGAATTGAGAAGAATTGATCAGTTTCTGGATTGACATTAAAGTTTCTTACACTTATTTTTTGCCTGAATTCAGTCTGCAATTATCAGAAAGGGAAGATTTGATTAACTCTGTCTAAATTTCAGATTCATCTATGAGAAAAAAGAACATAAACTAAGATCCTTGAGTCTTCAGAATGAGCCAGTCACTTCATCTTTCTGAGTTTTAGTTTACATATTTGTCTAATGAGGGGATTGGATTAATGATTATTACAGTTCCTTTCAACTCTAAAGTTTTATGATTCCGTGGGGGTTTTTTTTGGCATAGTAGATAAATTTTATTCATTTAAAAGAACTGCTTATTCTACTTAAAATGGTACTTAGGCTATATCTAGTGTTAATTGGAGAGGTGGTTATATTATTAATCTTCAACTTGGAATAAGGAACAGGCAAAAAAGAGAGAGTGAAGTAAAAGCTGGCACAAGAAGAATAATTTTTCAATCCTTCTGAATTATATCTTCACATGGAGACTTGCAAATTTTATTTTAAATGTTATGAATTACTAGAACATTAAGTATATACTCTTTCAAATGTAAGCAAAAAATTTCTTGTCACTATATAATCATACTGGAATATTTATCATTTTGGATCTTCTAAAGGAATACTGAAGCTAAAGATGACTATAGTTTTTGTTGAACTATGAAATTCACAGTTAGGAACTTAGAGACATTAATCTGACAAAGTTAACACAACTAGAATTTAACTCGAAGTGCCAAGATCCTGGACTTGCTCACTATATCTATGCTCTTTAAACCTATAATGGGAACATAATGCTTCTCCCTGATCCTCTGGACAGCCTTTCTGGCCTCCTGTCTCCTTGGGGACAGATTCTTGGCCTTCTTCCTATTTTTTGGGCTGATGTCTGACTTCCTGTTCACTAGAGATTGGATCCCTGACTATCCACCTTCTGCACGGATCCATAGGCACCTGTCCTTATGTTATTATATATTACAAATCTTCCTGATTGACATCCTTGTTCATAATCCTTGAAAAGTGACAAACCCCTTCAGGTGTTTGACTTCAGTTGTGTAATTTGTGAAAATTAAAAAAAAACTTTACTATTTCAGGTAGCTGTAATAT
This sequence comes from Macrotis lagotis, assembly GCF_037893015.1. Classification (NCBI taxonomy): domain Eukaryota; kingdom Metazoa; phylum Chordata; class Mammalia; order Peramelemorphia; family Peramelidae; genus Macrotis; species Macrotis lagotis. The sequence goes on along the minus strand of NC_133658.1, from coordinate 666,030,534 downwards.
TATAATAACATTAAATTGAATTAAAGAGAATTACAGAGAGCAGTAACCTAGGGGCTGAACACTGAGAGAGAGAAACATAATATCTAATGCTTAACCACAGAGCATGAAACCAAAAAATGTACAGAATATATAAAGCTAAATCTTTCTGCCAGTTGTGTCACTTATGGAACCTTGGATAAATTACTTAATTTTCTGTGCTTTAGGTTCCTCAACTTTTGAAGAGAATTATATTAAATTTCTAAGATCCTTTTTCAGTTTTAAAATTCTGTGCTTTTCCTTGATTCTCCATGATCCTTCATGATCACTACTATTGATTTTTTTCTAGAGTATCTCATTGGGAATTTGGGTACTATGTTCCTGAAGGCTGCACTCTCATTTCTTCTCTGTGACAGAATCACCTAAGAGATGAGAACCAAGTTTAATCCCCTTTATTCTGTCTCATTATTTTCCTTTGTCAGTCACTACATCCATCATTCTGTGCCAGACACTGTGCAAAGTGCTAGGGATGCAAATTTGAAAAAAAGAAAAGAAAAAAAAGACAGTCCTTGCTTTCAAGGAGATTAGAATCTTATGGAGGAAGACAATACACAAAAGGAATTTTGGATAGGAGGAAGTTGAGGCAAGATAACCTGATACTGGGGCATGGTGGAAAAGTCAGAGAAATCTCAAAGTGTTTCATGCAGATGAGAAATGAGTAAGATGTTCTAGCTGAGATACCTCCTTAAATAGAGGTTTTAGAGTTCATGGAAAGCAGATAATGTGTTAATGTTCCTATTTCCCATAGTGTTCTATAGGTCCTTACCTATGTTTTACATTGATTATAATTACAGACATTCTGATTTAAAAGCATTTGAAGTTTGTCTATATCTGTTGTAGGGAATTTACTAAAAGTCAATAATAATAATGTTCATATAAGAGCATAGACAGCTAGCTTTTTAAAAACAATAAATTCATATAAATGCATAAAATGCATTTAAAGAACACATTAAAAACATTTTCTAAAAAAAGCAATTCCTGATTAATCTAAACTTCATTTTTTTTTTTAGGTTTTTTCCAAGGCAAATGGGTTAAGTGGCTTGCCCAAGGCCACACAACTAGGTCAATATTAAGTGTCTGAGAGCAGATTTGAACCCAGGTACTCCTGACTCCAGGGCTGGTGCTTTATCCACTGCACCACCCAGCCACCCCAATCCCTGATTAATCTCATTTAAATTACTTATATACTCCCTCTAGTTTTTTTGTTTTGTTTTGTTTTTTGTTTTTGTTAGGTTTTTGCAAGGCAGTGGGGTTAAGTGACTTGCCCAAGGGCATACATCTAGGTAATTATTAAGTACCTGAGACCAGATTTGAGCTCAGGTCCTCCTGATTCCGGAGCTGGTACCCTATTCACTGCGCCACCTAGCTGCCCCTCCCTCTAATTTTTACATGTAAATTGTCCCTATATTTTTCACTTATCTCTGATAGTTACCAGTATTTATCTTGTTTCCTCAACTAAATCTTTCAGATTCAGAATATAACTTCTATTTCTTTTGGGTTTACAAAGTACATTGCTATACCTGCAATAGGAGAGACAGTTTGCAAGAGTGGGGAATAGTAACTCAAAAAATGGAAAAATTTTTTGTTGAAAAGTTGAATCCAAAGTTTTTGGGCAACTTGCTAACTTTATATTGATCCTATAGTCATTTTCTTTAGTATTAATTTTATGTTAACCCTGGCTAGGGAATAACAAGTAAAGGATAGGTAGTATCCAAATTTGGTGTTATGAGGATCTGATTTCAAATACTATTTAAATATAGTACCCATGTGATCTTGGGCCAGTCACTTCTCTCTAAGTCTCAATTTCCTCATTTACAAAATTGGATTGGATCTCTTTCAGATTTAAATCTTTGATCCTATAATTGATTTTCATTATGTTAATTAAAAGAGATAAGGTACATTACTTCAAAGGAAGTTACTTTGTCTAAGATACATAGGAAAAGAAACAATAAAGGAGTATAGGGAAATTAAGGAAGTAGGGGACATAAGCTCTATTTAGATGACATTTCATGAAATGAAACAGTGTTATATGGTATACTGACCACTAGACAAAGTTGAGATAATTCTTTTACTAATAGTTTTATCTCTTGGCTATTGTGACCTTGGATAAATTACTTAAATAAGCTACTTAACTTCTTAGTTTCTCTATCTGTAAAAATTTGCATAGTGAAATAATAGACTTCTAGAAGTCTTCTAGATCAACCTATTCCTTAATAAGAATTCTCTTTTACAATATCCCCAACACATAGTCATCCTTTCTTGGTAAGGGGAAATGAATGCTCTGCAGCAACCCATTTACTTTTTTGATCCTGCTATTTAAAAATGTGTTCCTTATATTAAAAAATTGAGGGAGAAAAGAAGTGAGAGGTTCAGAGAGAAAGAAGTAGAAAGGAAAGAACGAGTTCCAAGCAAGCCATAAAGGAGTAACTAAGTTAAAACGGTAATAAAATTAAGTAAAAATATGTTAGAAAACATAAAGTGAGAGTATATCATACCAATAACATCAAAATGAAAGTAAGAAGAAATGAAGCTTACTTTCCTCTAAGAGAAAAGAATTTTAAAGATAGGGAAAAAATTTTAATTTTGATTTTATGGATTCATTATTAATTAGTAGTATTTATAGAACATAAAATATTTATAAATGTACAGAGATAATATATGTATACATTTATATATTGTATTTATAAATTTGCATAGAGGAATTTGATATAATTAATAGAGAAGATAAGAAATCTACTCAGATAACTAATACAAAAAATATAAATGAATGCATTAGGAGAGGAAAGTATTATGAAAGCTCATTGGAGGGAGATACAGCTTATGATTGTCTTCTATCTCAATGCCTTTTCACTGGCTGTCCCTTATACTGAGAATGGACTCTCTCTCTTCACCTTCTACTTCACAAACACCCTTTTTTCTTTGAAGATGAAGCTCAAGCACCACCTTCAATGCAATGCCTTTCCCAATTCCCATCATCACCAGAGGCTTCCCTCCCTATTGCCTTGTGTTTATTTTGTATTAATTCATATAGGGTCATGATACTTCCAGTTATAAAATATACTCCTTGTGAATAGGATTTTTTTTGTGTGTGTCTCTATTCCAAGAGCCTAACATGGTGCTTTCACATACTTTCTTATTTACAAGTTCTTATTTATTATGACTGGGAGGAATCGCTACAGTTGAGTTAGGACTCAGAGAATGGGCTGAATTTCAACAGTCAGAGACTGGGATGGGGGAAAAGGGGGAAAATTCCCAGCTGTGTGGTATCCTCAGGCTTCAGATAATACAAGGAAATGGTTGGAAAGATTGAGTAAAAGGATGTTGGAGATCATAGATTTAGAATTAGGAGAAATATTAGAGTCAGTGCCCTTGTTTTGCAGATGAAATAAAGTCTAAAGTAGCTAGTAAACTTGCTGAAGTCATTTAACTAATTAGTGGCAAATCCAGGATACAAAAAATAGACCCTCTAATTCAAAATGCTGTGCAATAAGTTTATGTCTAATAATTTCCAGAAATGTACAGAAGTACAGAGTTTAACTAGTACTAAATAAGGATAGGACAGAGCTGAATAAGGATGAGAATCCAGGAAAGTATAACAAATAAAGAATTTTTTTTTTAGGGTTGGTCGTTAAGTATAATAGGGATTTGGGAACCAGGTTGAAGAGACATGCTTAAACCACAGGAGATCTAAAGTGATCAGTTCCAAGATTCCGATTATGTTTGTTAAACAGAATGTTGGTGTGCTTGTCTTCATAGTCAGTCATTCCCAGATGGTCACTGAGTTCAGCTAATGGTGAGCCCAGTTTCAGGAGGGGGAGAGATGGAGAATGAGCATGCCTGCATGGTATGTTGTCTCCAGATGGTCAGGAAGGACACTTATTTAGATAGACATGATAACAGGCAGGAATATAGTTGCAAAATAGGGTTGAGAGAACTTATTTGGAAGAAAGAATAGAGGTAGATATGGAAGGTGAAAGATACTCCCAAATCTGATAGTGTAACAGTGATGACCAAAATTAATTTAACTTTTTAGCTTAGAAATCTGCAGAGATTTCTTTCTTTAAAAAGAATGAGCAAAATATTGTTAGAAAGTAGAGAGTCTAAAAAGAAAAAAAACAAGAATACGGGAGCCCTACTACTTTCCTTTTTTCAAAATTTGGTGATGAGGAATCTTAAAAGATGATGTGAAGAAAACAATGGGAAGAATAAATAAAACAAAGTTTTCAAGAACTATCTCTATTATATATGCATATGTATATAGGTGTTCTTTAGAGAATATGTAATTAATGAAGTATATAACTAGAAAATACTAAGGTGAAGAAACAGAATCAGTGAAAACCAAAGAATACCCCAGAAGAAAATATTTTAGGTAAGGTTAAGATAATGAATGAAGAAAAAGATCAAGTAAAGATAAGGGCAGTGATACATACACACGTACATGCATATACATATGCATATGTATATGTATGTATATATGAATGAAAATGTACAGGGTGTTCCAAAAGCTTAGTGCAATTTAAAATTGTAATAACATATGTTTATTAAACATAATACAGCTATACTATTAAAGTTTTAAATTGCACTAAGCCTTTTGGAATGCCCCATACATTCTCATGTATATGTATTCATGTGTCTCACTATTCTCACCTGATATTTTCTTTTCCTCAGTATCTTGACCCTATCTTTAATGTTTTCTCTGTCCTTTTACTTTTACTGTTTCTTTTTCCTTCACTTTGATATTTTCAAGCTATGCTTTTGATTGTCATAAAATATTATATATATGCATATATATAATATATATATCCACAAATGTGTAAGAAGTCATTATGACTTTAAAAGAGAAAAATGTAAAAATTCAGATGTCTTTGAAAAAAAACATAGTTAATGAAAGAATTCTTTGAAGAATCTATTTCAAGAGCTAGAAGAGATAACAAGAACAAAGAATGTAATCTAATTGTCTCGTGGCAGAGGTGATTGGGTGATTTGATGTACTGTAATACTGGATGTACTGATGTATTGGTTCTACTGAACCAGACATATGCTCTGACTTATTATTTTTTGTTTATTTTATGTTATTACAATAATCTTGTGAGAGTAATCACAAACCCCCCTCCCCCCAAAAAAGATGAGAAACCTCAAGAATAGTGAGAGAGAAAAAAGTGTACTTCAGTATGTGTTCAGATTCCAGTGGCTCTGTCTCTGGGATGAGTTACCTTCCCCATCATAGTTGCCAGAGAAGTTGGTTCAATATTTTTCCCCACATTTGCTGTCACTAGCTGTATTTCCCTCCACTCTATTCCTCCCCACTCTCATCTATTCCATTCTATCTCTCTTTTCAACCCATCCCTGTTCAGAAGTGTGTTGTATCTGAGTACCCTCTCCCACAATCTTCCCTCTCTTCTATCACCTATTCCCCCTTCCCTCCCCCAATTTGCCCATATCTCATCCTTTTCCTCTCATTTTTCTCTAGGGTGAGATAGATTTCTCACCCTATTAAGTGGGTATGTTATTTTTTTCTCTGAGCCATTTCTGATAAGAATGAAGGCTTACCCATTCCCCCTTACCTTTCCCCATTCTACTCTATTGTAAAAGCTTTTTCTTGACTCTTATGTGAAATATATTAGCCCCTTCTTCCTTTCCTTTCTCTTCCTCCCAGCACTTTCCTTTATAACCCACTGAATGCATCTTTTTATTATATCATACCATTACATTTATAGCTCCTTCCTGTGCCTTGTCCATATATGCTTCTTCTAACTGCTCCTATAAATGAGAAAGTTCATGTGAATTATCAGTATCATCTTTCCATGCAGGAATACAAACAGTTCAACATCATTAAGTTTGTCATAAATTAGTCCTTTACCCCTTCTATACCCCTCTATGGTTCCCCTGAGTCTTATACTTGAAGATCAAATTTTCTGTTCAGCTCTGGTTATTTCAATAGAAAAGTTTAAAAGTCCTTTGTTTAAGGGGCGACTAGGTGGCACAGTGGATAAAGCACTGGCCCTGGAGTCAGGAGTACCTAGGTTCAAATCAGGTCTCAAACACTTAATAATTACCTAGCTGTGTGGCCTTGGGCAAGCCACTTAACCCCATTTGCCTTGCAAAAAAATAAAAAAAAATCCCTTGTTTCATTGCAAGTTCATTTTTTCCCCCTGAAAGAGGATGTTCAGTTTTGCTGGGTAGTTGATTCTTTTGTCTTCTGGAATATCATACTCCAAGCCCTATGAGCCCTTAATGTAGATGCTGCCAGATCCTGTGTAATCTTAACTATAGAACCATGGTCAGTGAATTGTTTGTTTCAGGCAACTTTTAGTATTTTTCCTCTTTGTCTTGGGAGTTTTTGGAATTTGGTTATACTATTCCTGGGAGTTTTCATTTTGAGAAAGAACTCTTTCAGGAGGTGATTGGTGAATTCCCTCAATTTCTATTTTATTCTCTGTTTCTACTCTCATGGCAGTTTTTGCTATATTATTTCTTGAAAAATGAAGTCTAGGCTCTTTTCCTGGTTGTGACTTTCAGGTAACCCAATAATTTTTAAATTATCTCTTCTGGATCTGTTTTCAAGGTCAGTTGTTTTTCCAATGAGATATTTCACATTTTCTTCTAATTTGTTTTTGTGGTATAGTTTTATTTCTTCCTGATTTCTTGCAAAGTCATTGGCTTCCTTTAATTCCATTCTGCATTTAAAGGAGTTATTTTCTTCAGAGAGCTTTTTTCCATCTGGACAATTATGCTTTTTAAGGCATTTTTCTCCTCATTTGCCTTTTGTGTTGCTTTTTCCATTTAGCCTAAACTGGTTTTCAGTATATTATTTTCTCCAGTATTTTTTGGTATTTCTTTCACCAAATTGCTGACTTGGTTTTCATGATTTATCTGTATCGCTCTCATTTCTCCTCCCAGTTTTCCTCCCCCTCCCTTAATTGCTTTTTTGAGCTCAATTATAGCCTGAGCCTATTTTCTATTTCTCTTGGAGGTTTTAGGCACAGAAATTTTGATTTTGTCATCATCTGAATATGTATTTTGATCCTCCATGGGACCAAAGTAATTTTCTTTGGTAAGATGATTCTTTTCCTGTTGTTTGCTCATCTCCTCAGCCTATGAATGATTCACCACACTTCCAAGGCTTTTTGGGGGGTTGTTTGGACAACCCACAGGGATTTTAATTCCTCCAAGGTCTTATGAGATGCTCTGATTGCCCTCTTGCCTGTGTTCAGGCCCTCCCTTCTGCCCTGGAGCTGTGAAGGGGGGTCCCTCCTCTGCTATGGTGGTGTTGTGTGGACCCAGCATACACCCTGGTTCTGAAGATGGGCAAACAGCTGTGTCCTGCCCCAGGGAAAGCAGAGAGGTCTCTGCAGTTCCCCCCAACCCCCTTACCATCTATGGGCTGAGAGCTCTGGATGTGCTGGGTGGCTTTGCCAACTCCCATTGCAGGTTTTCACCACAGGGATGCTCTAAAGCCAAACTTCACTCTGTATTCACTCTGGTGTTGCAGAGTTCTCTCACCACCCCTTCTAACTGTACCCAGTGACCCCTGGGCCAAGAGTTCTGGAATCCATTCCCCCTGCCACAGACCCAGGAACCCTTCCAGTTGTGCTGCACTGCATCTGCAGCTGCACTGCAGCTTTTTCCAACCTCCAGTCTTGGTGGAACAGACCTTTCCTGCAGAACTTCCAAGTTGTCTTAGATTGGGAAATTGTATCACTCAGTCTTTCTCTGGGTTCTGTCCCTCTGAATTTTGGCTAGAGTCATAATTTGATGGCTTTTGGAATTTTGGGGGGAACAAGTTTCCTGGAATTCTTGCCTTCCTGCTGCCATCTTAGCTCTACCCTCCTCTGACTTATTGTTAAGGGACATATACATACCTTGCTGAAATGATATAACAGTCCCCAGCAATTGAAGGGATATTTCATGAAAGATGATAGGCAATGAACATCTTATGGGATAAATGTAATGGGGTATTTGAGATAATTTATTCTTTAGGTTTCTTGTCTATGTGCATGTATGCATGCCTGTGAATCTTTTTCTCTGTGGTGGTTGGCTATATTGTATACTGTTTTTTTCTAGACTGAACAAAATTTTCCTAATTTTGGGACATGCCTTAAAGATTTTCCTGTAGGGTAGGAGCAGAACCATAATAATAGTAATAGCTAGTATTTATAAAGCCAGAAAAAAGAAAATTTCCAAGGATAAATATGGGTCCATGTTTTGATAGATCCTTGCTGGGGGCCTCTGGGCCATGGAGTATAATAATAAGCTAATAAAATGTAGTGTCTGTACTCCCCAGTCAGCCTGCTGCTTATTCCTCCTAGCTTCATGGTACTCCATAGCTCATAATTCCCATTTCCATTAAATCTGGCCATGTCAAATTGAATCATAACACTTCATAGTAGAACAAAGGGGACTTATAACAGAAAACAAGGTAAATAACAAGGAGTTAAATCATGATTTGAACTTTCTCAATACCTGTTTCCTGAGGATACCACCTTCCCTTATGTTTTTCAGAAGAGTAAATGGTGGGGTTTTCCATATGTGTTTCCCAGGGATGACTCAGATCTCTCCTGATTGACTATCTCTATAATACAAAAAAAAAAAAGTATATATCAGGTCATCCATGGCAATGTTAGATTAATCTCTGGCAGCAAAATTGGGTGCATAGAATATCTTGGCCTAGGATTGCAGAAAGCCTTATTATTTCCTCTTATGTCAGAAGAAAACCTTTTGCTACTGATTTATCTAAAAATACTGATCCAGTACTTATGGAATCACCTGATGCCAGCCAAAGGGAAAGTTCCCTCCAATTTTCTTCTTCCCACTCTGTTGCTTCTTTTTGTCCCCTGTAAGATTCTTAACATGCTTTCAACTTATGAATTCTAGTAGTTGCTGAGGTTATGCACAGGATTCTAGGATTTGTAGTTCCCAAAGAAAGCTTGTAATACATATCCTTCCTACCTTTTTAAAATATAAAAAAAGGAAAACAGCAGACTTCTGTGTCATTTAGTTGCCCTGAAATGAACGTATGATAGAGCAAAGAATGCTAACTTTTTTTAAAAAGGAGAGGGACATTTGCAGTATTGTTCACTGGTCTTAAGTTTTTTTTTTTTAATTTGTTGTTTTGTCTAGGCAATGGAGTTAAATGACTTGCTCAAGATAACCCAGCCAGGTAATTATTAAATATCTGAGGCTGAATTTGAACTCAGGTCCTCCTGACTCCTAGCTGCCCTAGCCTTAAGATTTTTACAGGAATTTTTTTTTTAACAAAGATAGGCCACAATTGAAATGAGTATTGGTTTTTTGTACTTCATTATCAAAGAAGACCAAAATGACATTACTGTTTTGGGGTCAAGGTATAGTGTGTCTGACTGTGACTGATCAGACAATACAAACTCTGAAGGCTCTCCCAGAGGTCAGATGTAAACGCTCATATGAACATTTGGAGTATATCTCATGTTTTCTTTGAGCTACTACAATTCTGCTGTATTCTTGGCACCTTCTTTGATGAAGACATATCATGCTGAGCAATCCCTTTACCATAGTCTCCCACATCTCACAGTCAATTCCAAAGTTCTTCAAAGAGATCTTGAGAATGTCCTTGTACAACTTTTTTCTGACCTCCATGGGAGCACTTGCCTTGTGTGAGTTCTCCTAAAGTAGTCTTTTAGCCAAGTATACATGTGATATTCAGACAATGTGGCCAGTCCTTCAGAGTGCATTCTCTGCAGTAGTGTTTGAATGCTTGACAGTTCAACTTTGAGAAAGGCCTCAGTGTCTGGTTCCTTATCTTGCCAGGGGATCTTCAGAATTTTCTTAAGACAATTGAAGAGGAAGCAATTCAATTTCCTGTCATGGGTCTGGTAGACTATCCAGGTTTCACAGGCATATGATGATGAGGTCAGCACAACAACTCTGTAGACCTCCAATTTGGTAGGCATACCTTTTTTCTCCCACACTTTCCTTTGGAGCCTCCCAATCACTAAGCTAGATCTGGCACTGCATTCATTAATCTTATCATTTGATGTGGAAATTCTTGGAAGGTGTACTGCCGAAATAAGTGAACTTATCCATAGCATTAGGAATTTCTCCATTTTCTATAACCCATTGTTCCATCTATAGATGGTATAGTGCTGCTGCTTGAAGACCCTCTGTTTTCATGGTGTTAATTTTTAAGCAGCAGAAAATTGATCCATACTTCTCAGCCACAGAGTCAACACTGAGTGCACAATCATTGTGAATAAAGAGTCATATACCAACTCTCCCTCCACTTTAGTTTTGGTTTATAGCCTTTATAAGTTAAATAATTTGCCCTCAGTATGGTAGCAGACTTTGATACTTTCTTTGTCCTGAAGGTCTATCTGGAAATACCATGCTAAAGAGCACTCCTGAAAATATCACACAATGCTACTTCATCCCATTGATGACAAGGAAATTGAAAGAACATTGTCTATTATTCAGAACCTGTGCTAGCATGCAATTATGAAATAGACATAAAAAAATGAACTTCTCCAAGCAACCAAATTTTGCTATAATTTTCTACAAGAGTAGGTAAAAATGGTAAAATGGGAATGGGTGATGTCTTTTGACTCACTCATAAGTTTAATTTAAGTGAGGCAGAATTGAGTGAAATCATTGCTCTCACTCTCTTACAGTCATTGGAATCCAATGGCAATACAAAAATCAAGGCAACTGGTGATGGTTCAGGATGCACTGGATGACTTTGGTGTCTTCATTGTCTAATCAAGCTCTAAATGCTCCCCAGCACCTACTTAGCTGCCTTCAAGGTCATTGAAACAAATTGCTCTCACCCATTCTCTGAAGAAATGTTTTCATATGCTTGTGATAAACACCCTCCCTAATTCACCTATGGGTTTTGAGGCCCCTTGGTTACCCTAATTCAAGTTTAACCAACCTGCTAAAAACTTTAGTGGGATATATGAATAGAGTGATTCAGTTGGCCACCAGAGGTGGAAAGTAACTCTGAAAAGGGTTTGGTAACTCTCACACCAGAGAACACCCTACCCCCCAAATATGAATATAAAGCAATTCTGCATCTCATGGCCACAAGATGAAGTACTAGATAGTTCTTTTGAGGAAATTGAGATTAAAACAAAGTGGCTAATTGTGCGAATTGGGTCAACCACACTGATGCCATCTTGTGACTCAATTCCCTTTCTAATTAATTATGAGTTTAGTTCAACTCTTATTTTGTGAGAGAACTTTATTTAATTCTGAGAACTGGGAGAAAAGTTTATTGCATGGTTTGAAACCAGCCCTGCAATGTCTGAGAAACTAGACCACTTCTCACTATTGCTTAGGCTTATGCTGACCAGAAACCGGGTCAGATCCAAAGCTTGATGCAAGGAGTTTTCTCATAGTTGTACATACCCATATGTCTTATCTGAAAACTGTACCAATCAATCACTTATTATTTCCATGTTCCATTGATTGTTTACAGATTCTTGAGAGGAAGTGGGATAACTCTTTTTCTGAGTTCAGGGAATTATACCTTTTTGGTTTCCTTGTAATTTGAAAAGTCCCTAATCTTTCATCCAAATAAAATCAGATTACCTAATGATGTTTTGTTTTCTTTTAATTCATTGGACTTATTTGGTTGCTTTTAATGTATAAAAGTCAGTCTCCCCCATATTCAGGGACCAACCTTAAGCTGAGGATAAGCATTTGGCATGCAATGCTTAATAAATTGATATGCTCAGAAATTTGAATCATTATTTCCTCCTCATTGCATCTTTTACCTACCACACTTTGATCCACAAGACCTCTTCAATACAGGAATTATGTGTAAGAGATAAAATAGCTTTAGTTGTATCTGATCTAAAACACTAGCAACCCAAATGAGATTAAATAAAATCAATGAACCATCAACAAAGCATAATCCCAATCCCTAAAACACTCAACATCCTCTTTCTTTCTCTCCCTACCCACTGTGCTTCTGGCAGGAGCCTGCACAAACTGGTCCACATGCTTGCAATAGAACTCAACCCCATAACCCAAGTCACCCCATCTCCTAAAATAGCACCATGGACCACAGCAGGGCTCAGCCAGAGAACAGAAGGGAACTGTGGCAGAACATGTGTCTGCACTTGCAATGAGATGCAGCTCTTTGCCCCAGCTCCTTTCCTCTCAAACTCCTTTCCTCTGAATTCCATGGAGAAACAAATTCCAAACAGAGAACTGAGAAACAAAAATGAGATTGATCTATATATTGACTATGTGGTATACCACAAAACCTGAGGAATCCTGACTAGCATTCAGCTGGGATCAGTTCTGTTTCCCCAGAAATAAATCATTTCAAGCAGAGACCAAGACTGGAGAATCATGAATTGTCCAGTGTGGGAAGAAGCTAAGACTTTTTGAGATTCATTTCCCAGGGAAATTAATGTGAAAAGGGAAATTGAAAGTCAGAAAGTGAGCAGTAAAGGAAAATAGGGGGAGGAAAAGACTGAAATTATTACCAAAGATATCAGGAGGAAGAAAACTGAAAAGACCCTGATAATAAGCAAATAAAGTAACAGGGAAGATGTTAATAGCAGCAAAATAGAAATAATAATAATAAATTATTAATAATAAAATAGAAATAAAACTTCTGGACTAAAGAGTTTGAGTATCTATGCATAGGTTGATATTACAAGATAAGAGGAAAATTAATATGAGGTAAAGGATGATATAGCTTCTGAAGAGATCAAGAAACTACAACAGAATGTTCTTGAATGGTTTAATGATTCAAAAAAGAAATAATTGTTATGACTTGCACAGCAGAAATCACTGCAGAATAGAAAAACTTGAATCCTTAGTAGCAAGTCTCAGCAAAGAAACAAAATAAAGGTAATATAAACACATTAAGATGAAAAACAGCCTGGAAGAAGAGGATTAAAAATTAATAACATTAAAAGGAATTAAGTGAACTTCATTTAAGTAAAGCATGATAATCTTAAAGATAGGATAGGTAGAGAAACATTAAGTATTCAGAGATTCCCACAAGAACATATGTCAAAATGGCTGAATGATACAATGCAAGAAATAATACAAGAAAACTGTCTAAAACTTCTGAACTCAGAAGACAAAATGCCAATTGAAAAAATCCTTATATCACTTCCAGGAAAACAAAAACAAAACAAAAAAGTAAGTGAACTACAAACTTTAATACACATCGAGGTTAAATTCATTTATTCTACTAGCAAATAAATTCTGCATATGGCCAGAAGACAGACCTTTGGATAGAAAGGAAAGAAAATTGAATAAGACAAAACAGTTCTGTAGCCATGAGAAAACAGTGAGTAATGGAATAATGTGTTCCAAAGAGCAGAGTAGCTCAAGATGCAGCCTAAGATAACCTACCCCGCAAATCTTATCCTACCCATTAATAAGGGAGTTCAATGAAAAAGAAGTCTTCAAAACATTCAGAAAGCCAAACCAGAAGAAATTTTTTCTCAAATACCCAGACAAGAGGTAAAAGAAGAATAATAAAGTAAAGAGTAAAACAAAGGCAACAACAATAAAATAACAGTAGTGAGAACATGAAAAGATTTCCTTCTAACTATACCTAAGGGAAAAAAGAGAAAGCAGAAATCCTAATAGGAGTGTTTTTGGAGAAATAGGTCTGAAACATCATGGACCAAATTTCACAGTATTCCTCCTTCAAATGAATTAATATTTTTGTGGGATTAAATTACAGAATGGAAGAGTATATAAAAATGATCGAAGAGGAAGAAGATAGATGTTAATAGGTGATAGAAACTAATCAAATCAAAGACTAACAATGAATTGAAAATAATTCCTATAGTCTCTGAGGAAGTGAAAATAATTGCTGTAGTTTTCTTTATTGTATTGAACAAGGGAGCACAAAATGGTGTTACAAAAGAACAAAAGGAATTTTGTTTTCATTGGTAGAAAAATATTCCAATGATGACACTCTGAGAGATAATCTCATAATGGGTAGTGCCAGAAAGTGGTACATTTAAGCACCAGTGGTCTGACCTTGTCTTAAGAAGAAGGGGAATCAGAGGACTGGGAGGTCACGAAGCCATGCAATAGATTTTTTTAAAGGTAAATGATAAAATAATGAGCAAGGGGTTCTTGTTTTTGTTCATTGGTTTTTGATGTTTTATGACCCATTTGGTGGAGTGCTTTGCATTTTGCACTGGAGTACTTTGTCATTTCCTTTGCCAGTTTATTTTACAGATAAGAAATTGAGGCAAACACAGTTAAGTAAATTGCCCTGGTACACAGTTAGTAAACTGTCTGAGGCCAGATTTGAATCCATGCCTTCCTGACTCCAGGCCCAGCACTCCATTCATTTTGCAACCTAGCTGCCCAGACCAAGAGGTAGGCAAAGTTAATAAATGAACTGCCTAATCAGAAATATGCAAAAATTTCTGTCATAGGGCGATATCTTCCCTACTGTCACCTGCAAGAATGGGTATTTCTAAGACTGAGGCACAACAGAACAAGGCTAGGGGCAAGATCTACAAAATAATAGCATAGAAACAATTTAGGAAAAAGGAACCCAAAATAGCTACTTACAAGTATTTAATTTCATGAGTAATATAGAGACTAAAGAAGTATAAGAGTCAAAGAATAAAACAAGAATAGACTGAAAAGATAAGTAATGAAGAGAATCAAATAATTTTAAGAAAAAAGTTCAGAAAATGAAATTTTAAGAACTAACAAATGAAAGAGATTGAAAGGGATGAGAAGAAGGGGGATTCCACCTGAGTTCTTAATGTACTGGGGTTAAAAAAAGAATTAAAAAACTCAATAAAATCAAGAAAGAAAAAATAAGAAAAACTCATAAAAATAAAGGAAAGAGATAGTAACAAACAGATTTGAGGATGAGGTGAGAAAGCAAGTAAGAATAGTATTATCAAATTAAGCTAATCAGATTAAAATAACTGGAGAGACATAGTCCTGTGTTAATACAAGTGGGGTGGCAGTGGGGAGTTCCATTTTTGGGGGAAATATCAGACAGTGAAGGAAAATATAAACTTAGAAAAGCTTTTTAACTATGAATGGATTGGGGCGGCTAGGTGGTGTAGTGGATAAAGCACCAGCCTTGGAGTCAGGAGTACCTGGGTTCAAATCCGGTCTCAGACACTTAATAATTACCTAGCAGTGTGACCTAGCAGTGTGGCCTTGGGCAAGCCATTTAACCCCGTTTGCCTTGCAAAAACCAAAAAAACAAAACTATGAATGGATTAAACAATCTTCCCCCCCCCCCCCAAAGAATAAAGGGCTAAGAAAACAAAATCTCAGAATGCTTTGCCTACAAGAAATCCATTTAAAAAACAGAGATCCAGAATAAACATGAGTTGGAAAACATTTACTAGGTAGTAAATCAATTCAAAAATACAAGAATCTCAGTCATTTTATCAAAGAAAACAAAAATATTCAAAACAAAAAAGAATAAACAAATTACATTTTGATGAAACACTAAATTTATAAAGGAAATTAACTGAACTACAAAGAGAGCAAAACATTGTGACCGAAGATTTCAATGTCCCACTTTCATTCTAACAGATAAAAGGAAAAGAATAGAAATGAATAAATTCCTAGAGAAACAAAGTCCAAGTAATTATTGCATCTTTTAAATGAAACTTCAAAGAATAACTATTTCTCAGTATCACATGAAATGTTTTTAGGACTAAGATATTGAAAAAAAGTTTTAAAAGGGAAGAAATACTAAATACATCCACTACAGACCATAATATAATAAAAGTATTTGGTTAAGAAACCACAAACTAAAATACAGATCAAAAATGAAGGCAATAACATCCTAATAATGATTTTTAATGAACAAATCATAGAAATAATTTATAATTTTATTAAAAAAATGATTATCTAACATACCAAAATTTCTGGGATGTTGCTGAAGCAATTCTCAGTGTAAAAAGTCATATCCCTTCAAACATTAACAAAATAGAAAAACAGGAGTCTAATGAACTGAATAGGCATTTTTTAAAAACCAGAGGAGAAATAAACTGGAAACCCTCCCCAAAAATGCAAGTAATAAAATTGATTGATTAAAAAAAATACAATTTATTTTTTTAAAAAAACTGGAGCCAGTGATTAAAAAGAAGAGAGTTAAAAATCACATCAACGAAGTACATGAGCAAAGTAAAATCACAACAAAAACAATAAAAAGAACAGAATGTATTACATAGTTATGTAGCAAAACTAAAATGAATATAAAAGAAATATCTTCAAAAATATGGAATACTCAATCTCAGAGATCTCAATCCAACCTCAGAAAAGGAAGTAGAATTAGCTGAAATGGAATTATCAAAGGAAAAACAATACTCCTTGTTCTGATGGATTCACAGAATTCTATCAACATGTTAAAGAACAATTAGAACCCATACTACACATGTTATTTTTAAATATTGGGAGAGAACTCTTAACAGAATCTCTTTATATGACAACTATATAGTCCTAATGTTTAAATTAGTGAAAAATGAAAATAAAACCTACAACTATAGACTAATGAATAGCAATTCAAAAAATTTAATTAGAATCTTGCTAAATTGAGTCTGCCATACATTTGACAGTCTTGTAAATCAGTAATTTTTCCAAGAAAGTATGTATTTTGACCAGTTTATAGTTATTCCATTGATGCAAGGACATTAGGAAAATAATATAATCATGTTTAAAAATAAAAAAATCATAAAAATATATGATTATCTTAATAGATGGGGGGGGAGAATGACTGACAAAGTAAAACACACATTTAAGCTTAAAAAAAACCAAACCCTATACAAAAGTAACCTTAATATAGAGGAATCTTTTTTTTGAAAAATATCACAAAAGCTATATCTGAAACCAAAAGTAAGCATCTTACACAAAGCCTACCCCACTATCATTTGCTCCAGTTCTAGAAATTGCAGGCATAAAAATAAGGGGAGAAAAAAATTATTCTTATGTACATATCTGTTGACTTTTCTAGGGAAATAAAAGATTCTAATGAAGATAATAACTTTATCAGAGTTGCAAGTGACCAAATAAAACCTTCAATAATTGATTACATTTCTATATGATTAAAAAAATCTCAGTATTTGAAAGGTAATTACCACTATAAAAATACAAAATGATAAAATATCTGAGGAATCGGATTAAATTGGAAAAAAATCACTTGCATAGTGTTCCTTAAAGAAAATTTTAAATATAGTTGATAGTATTTAATTATCATGATCAGATATTCCCAACATAATAAAAAAATGAAAATATTGCCAAAGTGAATTTGCACTTTTAATTCTACACCATTCAAATGATCAAAGACTAGTTCACCGAATTTGACAAAATAACTCTTCTGTAAAAATGAAAGATCTAGAATATTCAGGAGAGTGATTTTAAAAAAAGCAGGGATATAAAGTGTTATATATATAACACTTATAGAATTTAAGCTAGTTTATAAGTTAGCAATCATCAAAATCATTGGGTACTGATTAAAAAAATAGAGAGGTAGATCCAGTCTTCAAAGCAATGGAAAGTATGAATTGCATAGGAAAGAACACCAATAAAAACTCTGAAAACTGGAATACAGTCTGGCAGAAAGTATACTCAGGCCAATGGCTAATGCCATATTCCATAAATGAATACATAACCTTAATACTAAAGATAATATTGTAATAAAAATTGGAAGACAAACCTCTCCTAAATATAGGTAGTATGTATTTTCTTAATCAAATAAGGAATGGAAGATATTATAAAAGATAAAATAGATAACTTTGGTTTTATGAAACTAAAGTACTACTCAATCAAAATTAATGCATTTAAAATAAATAGGATAAAATTTTAATACTAAATTTCTCTGCAAGTGGCATCAAATGATATTTTTAAAAATTTATGTATGTGTATTTGTGTGTGTGTATATATATATACACACACACACACACACACACACACACACACAAATCCCCAAAACTATTCCCTAATAGATAAATGGTCAAAGAATATGAACAAACAGTTCTCAAAAGAATTGAAAACTATTCATAATCACATGAAAGAATGCTCCAAATCTCTAAACAAAAGAGAAATGCAAGTCAAAAACAATCCTGGGGTTTCACCTCCCTCTACAAACTGGCAAAGATGACAAAAGATTGCAAATAACGAATGTTGGACGGGTTGTGAGAATGGTTGTGCACTGATACATTGTATTTGAGAATCAATTCAAAATTAACCCAATAAAGTGTCTAAAATGTTTTTTTTTATCCTTTGACCCAGAGATTATGTGATTGAGTACATACCCCAAGGAAGCCATTAGTTAATGCAAGAAAATACCTTGAAATAGTTGTGACAGTTATTTTTTTGTGATAGCAAAGCATTGAAAACAAAGTAGATGCTCTTCTTTTGGGAAAAAGTTAAATTTATGAAACGAGTGTAATGAAATATTATAATGCTATAAGAAATGAGGATTGTGAGGAATATAGTGAAGCATGGGGAAAAAACTACATTATTGAAACAATGAAATAAACAGAGCCCACAAACAGTACACGTAATTAATACAATGTAAACAAAGAATAACTGCATATCTATAAAAATCAAAAGACAAAAGTAAATGTGGTAAAGTTATAAAGAACAAGCATTCTATATGTTTTCAAACTTTTAATTACAGTGTGTTTTTGTTTTTGTTCCCATTTTACTTTAAAAATGCTTTTTTGTTACATGACATGGCTTTCTGGAAGAGGAAGATATTTTGGGGAAACTATGGTAATATAAAATAAAAGCAAAACATGTCAATAAAGACTTCTGAAAAGTGAATTTAAGATAAAGTTACGTGCCTGAAAGGCAAAAAACCCACTTGTTTGACCACTTAAGACAGCTACAATCACACCAAAAAAGAACTTGGAAGAATAATTTATGCTAATATGAAAAACAAGCTTTTTATTGAACAAACAATAATTTTCTTTTGGCTATGCAAAAATACAGTGTACAGAGTAAATTGTCCAATTTTTTTCTGCCCTCACACAACATCTCTCATATTCATACCCTTCTCTTTAGGCATATAGCTACTACCCTGGCACAGACCCTTATCCAACCTTATTGCTGGACTATTGCAATAGTCTTCTGGATAGTGTTCCTGCCTCAGATCTTTTTTCCCCCTCCAGAACATCCTCTACTTAACAGTTTAAATTGAACTTTCTAAAGTGTAAATCTGACTATGGCACCTAACATTCGGTAAATTCCAGGGCATCTCCCCAGGATCAAATATAAAATTACCTGACTTTTAAAGCTCTCTAAAACCGGGTTCCTAATTACCTTTCTAATGTTTGTACATTTTGCTCCCCTTCGCTTACTTTGTGATCCAGTTACATTGACCTATTTGCTGTTGCTCTCACACAACACTCCACCACTCAGCCCCATGCTTCTGTGTCTCTTCTACATGGAATGCTCTCCCTCTTCATCTCTGGCTTTTCGGGCTCAGTTTAAAATCTCAACTCCTCCTTCGTTGCTGGAGCCTTCGTTCTGAACATGCCACCCAGTTGCATATTGCTTTTCCTTGAGCTCTTTGAGGACAAGGAGTATGTTTTTGCCTTTCTATCACCATCTCATAACACATGCTTGGTACATAAGTGCTTAAGAAATGCTTATTTGCTGACTGACAGTCTATAGATGCATTCTTTGGAAAATATCAAATATCAAAAATATCATATTGTGCTTGGGGCAGCTTGGTGGCTCAGTGGCCCTGGAGTCAAGTTCAAATCCAGCCTCAGACATGTAATAATAACCTAGCTGTGTAACCCTGGGCAAATCACTTAACCCCACTGCTTTGCAAAAAAACCAAAACAAGGCAAGAAAGCATATGCTGTCTCTCCTATTAGAATGTAAACTTCTTGAGAGCAGGAACTATTTTTACTTTTACTTTGTATTCCTATTGCTTAGCTGTAAGTGCTGCATAAATGTTTATCGGTTAAAGCAGAACATAAAAATAAAAGAAATATGATCCTCAGACCTAACCCTACCACAAGCATAGGTTGTATAGTTGGCTATACCTGAAGTTACTTAAGGTGGGGGCTGAGCACTTGAAAGTTAATGTATAATTATGACAGAATACTATTGAATTAAAATGATGAGCAGGACACTTTTAGAAAAATTTGGGAAGACTTTCGGACTAATGCAAGGTGGAGCAGAACCAGGAGATCATTGTATAATGATAGGAACGTTGTCTGAAGATCAACTATGAATGACTTGATTATTCTTAGCCCTAATATGATCCAAAACAATTTTGGAGGACTTTTAATGAAAAATGCTATCCATCTCCACTGAAAGAACTGATGGAATCAATGAAGATTGAAATATACTTTTATAAACTTTATTTTTCTAACTTTGTTTTTTGTTTGCATTTCCTTTTGTAACATGACTAATATGGAAATATTTTGCGAAACTGCATATGTATACTCTATATCAAATTATTTGCCATTTCAAGGAAGAGAAAAGGGAGGAGGGAAAGAATGTAGAATTCAAAATTTCAAGAAATTTGTTAAAAATTAAAGGCTAAAAAATAAGTGATTGTCACAATAGAACAAAAATCAAAAAGTCAAAAGAATGGGAGAAAAGGGGAAAATGTTGAATTTTGAAGATGTAAAGGTAAAGGGTAGTCTATGAGAATAAAGAACATGTTGAGATTTGTAGATATAAAAATGAAATTGAGGATCAAAAGAAAAAGGAAAAATACCCAAAGGAAAATCTGATGTTTTTAAAAAACTGGGTAAGACTAGTAAAAAAGTTCCTGCTGCTAATTTTTCTACCCATTCTCTTGCCTTCCACTAACAAAGTATCTAATTCTGTTTTAAGGATAGTAGGCAAGAATATTTTTGGTAGCCTCTGGAACAAAAGAGAAAGTATTGATCAATAAACAGATTATGTGCCTGCCATTGGAGAAAGGAGGACCAATCAGGATTTAGAGCTGAGATCATATAGTTTTAATACCTCCATTTTTACAGAGGGGAAAACTGAGACCAGGTGAGATTAAGTGACTTTCCCAAGGGAAAAACAGGAGAAGGGAATACAAAAAAAATTTTGAGTATGGTATCCTTTTATGAAACTTATATGCAATCAATTTAATGTTTGTGAAAAGTATAAATGTACACATTTAAAAAAATAGTTAACACACTTTAAATGTCAAATATTGTGGATCTAAAAAATTCAATCTCATACAAACATAAGATTCTATATGAAAAAAAGTTTTAAGGAACAGTCTAACTATTGGTTGCAGTATATATTTTCTTCTGAATTTTAATTTTTAGATTGAACAACTTATTTTCCATTTCCATTATTGAAGAACATCATTTCTTTTCTTTTCATTATAGGGAAGGAAGTCACTACAGACATGGTAAGTTAAAATTTAGTTACATTTCCAGATGATTTATTTATTTATTTACTCTCTGTGACCCTAAGTCCTTAGGTTAGTGATTGAATTCTAAAGTAGTTATAAAATAATAGTAATTAAAATTTATATTTAAAGACATATTACAAAATACAAAATACTAGAATTCATGGTGGTATTAGCAGTTTGTATTAGAGAAGTTTAATTTTCTCAGAAAAATTTTGTGCAGCTGCCAGATGTTGAGGTTGCTCTAAGACTAGATGAGATCAGAGGCACAACTGTGCTTTAGGGTTACACAGTTAACAGTGATTCACTGATCCTGCTAAGAATCTAGTAATGAGTCTAAGATATAAAAGTTGGTCATTAGAGTTTGTAGGCTTTGTCAATGCTAAAGGAAGCAATTAGACAGAAGAAACCTGTCATTTGGGCACAAAGAACAATTATCTTGATCAAGGAGATGTGGAGAGTGGGTTGACAGTGAAAGTGAATTCTGAATGGGAGTAATTAACTGAGTTAGTGATAGAACAGTGAAGGTGAGGTCTGAGGCCTGGCTCTGCCAAGAAACCCTGGCCCAAGAGGCAGTCTGGAGTAAGATCTACATGTCCTTCCTCCCTCTCCATAAAATACATACACACACACACACACATATATTTGCAAGGAGGAAACAATAAATATTTAATAATTCTGGTTTGTATAACATACAATAAGTTGTAATATTTAATATTTATATGGCACTTTAATGTTCACAAGTAAAGAATAGTAATTGCATAATTTCCAGTGAGTACATTAATAGGTCCATTTTCTGTGCATAAATCACTTTGAAATAAATTTCTCAATAGGAGTAATCATAGTCTTTATTTTTTTTTCCATATATCTCTTCTACTTATGTTCAGTTAAGCTTTCAGTTGTTTTTAAATTATTCCACAAAGAAATCCTATAAGATAATCCCTTATAGTAGTTAGAAATACCACAAAATTGCATAAATTCAAGCCCCACTAATTTGGAATTTATGATAATTTGGATAGGGTGGGACAAAATTTTGTCCTTGTGCTCTATCCAGAGGGATTCTAAAGTAAATGCATACTGAAAACAAGATAAGTAGCTTTAATTCAGTTTCACTTTAATCAGTACAATAAGAATGTTTATAATTTATATAAAAATGATACATTCATATATATATATATATATATATATATATATATATATATATATATATATATATATGTAGGACAAATATAGATTCATTAAATTCACTTTTCTTCCAGCATGATTTAGTAGGATTTTAATGTATAGTTTACTAGTAAGCAAACTAGTAAGGTACTTGCTATTTTTATTTGAATACTCAAAGCTAAAGAATGATACTTTTCCTTTAATATACATAAGAATCTGGTAGCATGGAATTGTAATCTATAATTAATTTTTGTTTTAATGAAAAATAACAATTGAAATTCCCTCTTTGATTCTCATAAAAAATCATTCATGTCCAGTCTTACAAAATATAACTGCCTATATTATCGGTTATAAACATTGTCTATTTTCTGACTTCTAGGGTAAATATTCATTCTCGTTCAATTTTACTATCTCTACCTTTCTTAAAGTATTCTTCTCCCTCACAGAAAAAAGATAGAAGCAATTTCATTGATTAAATTTAGGAATTAAAGTAATCTTTTAGAGGAAAACCCTTTGGGTCCTCTGTACATTCACACATTCACAAGACAATTAGCCTGTAACTGTGGAATTATTTTAGGAAGAATTTTCTCCCATTTAGGGAGATGTGTTGCATCCTTTGAACTAGAAATACTTATTATTTAAGAGACGTATACAGAATATACTAGATGGACAATCTAATAAGTAGATCAGAAAAATGCTACGTGGGTTTCTATTAACTTTTTGATAATGAACAAGTCTCTGAGTGTCCAGTTTTTCCACTTGTTGAGAAAAAATGAAAATTTTGTATTAATAGACAACAATTGTTTATTTAATTTAATTAGCTTTGTAGTTAGAAGACCAAATGTGTATTTATAAAATACTTAAAAGGATGTAAGATTTTATGATGGTAATTATTTTTACTTAGTTTTATATCTGTATTCATGTTTCCTTTTTATTTTATCAACATAGCTTTCTTTAGGTTTTCACTTCATAATACTATATAAAAATTTTGCAAACCTTGAAGACTTCCAGATTGTCTTTAGTAACAAAAAGAAAACATTTCATCTTGTCTTTTAATTATATAATATTCTTGTAGTGCAACAGTACTATAAAGACTTTCCTTAGAACAGTCTCTCTTTGATAGTAAGAGAAAACTTCATAACTATAGTGGTCCAGCTGGCATCATATATAATAAAGTTTAAAAACAAATTATCAAAACAGTTTTGTGTTTATTCAAGAGCAGTTTCACATGGTAGAAAAGGTAGGCTGTGTACTACCCCTGCCATTTTCTTTTAGTCCATTTAATTTCCTTTGAATACAGAAGAATAAATGTATATTCTTAAAGTATCACTGAGTTTGAAGAAAATATATTGGAGAATTGTCAGGCACTTGGGGCTGGGGGGGGGGGCTGAGGTGAGGTAGGGAAGAGAAAATGAATATCAAGTATGTCTCTGGAGTCTGTAAGGGAAAGCAAGTGCCCTGAAGTTCCCTGGCCTTAGGTATAAGGGGTCAGCAATTAACTTCAGGGTCTGATTTGGTCATTAAGAGATTAGCCAGGAAACTGAGTGAAGGAACCGAGTCTGGAAGCTTTAACAGTGGTGGTAAGAGAATTTTCTGCTTTTGTATTATATGTATGGAATTTAGAATTTGACATTTGAATGCCAGGATCACTTCAGTAGTTGTATATGGGAGATTGAGAGAGTAAGTCAATGAATTCCTGTGCTCTGGAGCTCTTCTTCCTGATGATTCTTTCTTCTTCCTTCCTCAAACTGTTAATGGGGTTTTCTTGACAAAGATATAAGAGAGGCCATTTCCTTCTCCAGTGAATTAAGACAAACAGATTAAGTGACTTGACCAGGGTCACACAGTTACTGTCTGAGGCCATATTTGAACTTATGGCTTCCTGACTCCAGGTCCAGCACTCTTTCCATTGAGCCACCTAGGTACCTCTTATCCTCTTCTTATCCTCCCCATCTCTTGCTATGCAATAGTTAACCAGAAAAATTATCTATACACACACACACACACACACACACACACACACACACACATACTTTAAAGTCTGTTTGTGTTCTTTCCTCCTTTAGTTAATCTTTATAATAAGTTTCTGAACCTACTAGTTTTGATTCATGAGGATATTGCTCTGATTAGCCACGGGGGGGTGGGGCAGCTAGGTGGCACATGGGGTGGTTAGGTAGTGCAGTGGATAGAGCATGGCCCTGGAGTCAGGAGTACCTGAGTTCAAATGTGGCCTCAGACACTTAATAATTACCTAGCTGTGTGGCCTTGGGCAAGCCACTTAACCCCATTTGCCTTGCAACCCCCCCCAAAAAAAATTAGCCAGTTTTTTTTTTTTACAAATCCTTCCCTCATATCAGCTTGGTAAAGTGTATAGAAGAATGTATAGAGCATAATGTTACGTTTATTCTTTGTTATTGTTTAGTTGCTGTCTGACTCTGTGACCACATTTGGGATTTTCTTGTTATTTACTTCTCCAATTCATTGTACAGATGAGGAAACTGAAGCAAACAGGGATAAGTGACTTGCCCAGTGGTTAAGTGTTAGACAGATTTAAACTCAGTCTTCCTGACTCCAGCCTCAATACCTAGCGTCATAATTGTGCAGTGGTTGATTTTTACTCAACCTAAAATTTCACCAGTCACCATAAAGATTCATTACTTAGGGGATATACAGATAGTAGTGGTTGTTCAGTTATCTGTGAAATTGTAAAGCCCTGTAATGTAAGCCGGGGACTCTGTTTCTACTGTTAGAGCAATTTTGATACCATTAGAAAGTATATAGGAGTTAGCCAATTAATTTCATACTGACCAAAGTGGTCATGTGCCATCTGATTTAAGAAAAAAGAAAAGGAACCATATGATTTATGGAATCATCAGTTTTACAGTTCTTCCAGATTATATCAAGCTTTTTATTTTTATTATTTTGTCCAATCTGACTTACTTAAACCCCTAATTTAACTTAACTGATCCTTTGATTACTGTTTAAGTAACTTAATTCTGAGATATTTTCTACTTGTGTGGTTTTTTTTTTTGGTTACCATTTCCTCTCACACACATGATCAGAAGAGCAGCTAAATGAAGTAAAGTTATATATCTAAAAGGATCGTTCCAGCATGTAGAGCTGTAATTAGGAATTTTATGCCTAGATTAAATATCACAAACTACACCTGAGGCAACAAAATTGAAGAAAGTGCCAAGTTGAAGGGAAAGGGGTAGAAGTTCAGGTGGAACACTTGGGACACTAGGGAGAAGGAAAGGCATGTCAAGAAAATAGAGCAAGGCAGGAAAAGAAAAGAACTCATTTAGCCCACCATTTGGTAGATTTCTAATTATTCTTGCTAACTAGGTGCTAAGCTGTTTCTAGGCTGCTGAAAGACTGTAAGTGCTCTATATTTGTCACTCTGAGATAAAAACTTGGTTGCTTCACCCTTGTTGTAATGGCTCTGTTAGTACACATATAATTCAGAAGTTATAAGTACTCTGTTTTCATGTTAAGGTTGTTGAAACCTTATAAACCTAATTTAAAACTTTATAAAACCTAATTTGAACAGTAAAATATTTTGAAGAAACTAGAGATTGGGTTGTTTGTATAAATGTATTTGCAGTGTAATTTTATGGAGGATTTAAATCAGTTTGTCCGTTCATAGAATTTGTTCATAGGAGCATAGTCTTATACATAATAAATATGAATTGAATTGAGATCCAGTAGAAGAAAGATATTAAAAAGTCTTTCTGGATTATATAGATTTTCATATTTGAAAAACGCTTGATCAAATCTAGATGTGTATGTTACATTTTGGTTATATTTTTGCATTTTAAGGATCAAGTTTATGAAAACGACTAAAATGCATGCAGTCCCTGAATGACTGCCTGGAATATCAGGAAACTTAGAATCAGCCTTTCTCCTCCCTAATTCCTCCTTTCCCTCTGCTGTTTTTTCCCCC
This sequence comes from Macrotis lagotis, assembly GCF_037893015.1. Taxonomy (NCBI): domain Eukaryota; kingdom Metazoa; phylum Chordata; class Mammalia; order Peramelemorphia; family Peramelidae; genus Macrotis; species Macrotis lagotis. Next base: position 666,004,054 of record NC_133658.1, on the reverse strand, counting down.
CTTCTCTAAGTTGCTTCTAGAATTTTTGCTTATTCCTTTGTCTAATCCTTAAAATTCAAATTACCTCAAAGCTGTCTAGGAGTTTGTGTTGGCAGGACTGGTAAAGGAAGGAGTGGTATTAGTGTGATGCTATTTAATCATGGATTAATTATGTTTTTGGAGGCTGACCTAACAGTTAAACTATCAATTCTCATTTATTTCTGTTGGAAAATATGTTCGAGGTAACCCACAAAGGCATTTTTGGAATGTAATCCATTTATATGTTGAACACTTCCTGATTAAACATGCTTCTTATCTTTGGTTTCTTGACCCCATGATTTAGTTTCCAGTTTATGTACATGAAGGTAAGTATTTAGGCAATCAACATGAATCCCTAGAGGAGAATTACAGATTTTTCCATTTAAAGGGAAAGGGTCTTTGCTGAGTTTGAAGACAAATTTTTGTCATCTCCTTGGGACACCTTCATTTCTATTATCCTTTTCTTCATTCAGTACAGTGATGATGCTAATTTTTGAAGGAAGGAAGGAGGGGAGGAAATTACTCCCATAATAAAATAGAGAGCTTATGAAATGCATTGAATTTTATTTAACTGGAAGAAAGTACCGAAAGGAAAGATATTGTTATAGAACTATTATTTCTATCATATGATTCTGCTTCTTGATCTCTAATGAATAATCACCTTCTTAAGAAAAATTTAGTTGACAGATGTTAGAGGAGAGACTGTAGGATGCTACATAACTACTACTGGGGAGATCAGATCAGAGAAAAGCTCACCTGGGATTTTAGCACCAAGTGGAGAGGATACCATCTCCCTAATATTAACTAATTATTCTTATTCATTACTAAGTAAAGACAGTCTGTAGTGATATAAAAAGCCTGGAAAACACTTTTGTAGCTTCTCTTTAGTTATGGCTTTCTACGCTCAAAAAATTATATTCTCCTCTTTGTATATAAAAACAGGCTATAACTAAGGTAAAGAAGAAAAGGAATTGTTGGGTTCAGTAATATTACTACTTTGTATAATGTTGGGAAAAATCAAAATCAGTTTTACATCCTTTTATGTAAGTTTTCCTTCAAATGTAAACTTAATATGTTTGTATATGAACTTGTGAAAGAAAATTTTATTGTAGCTAATTTCATACATATCTTTATTTTAGGAAAAGAAAAGAAAGCGACTGGAACGCTTTGGACTCCTTTGATATTCCCCTTAACCTCTCCCCAAGTTTTATATTTCAGAAGTAAAGATAGTAATGGTGGCCAAAATGCTTTTGTGTTTTTATTAAGATATTGAAATATTTAGTAATATTCTTTTTGTCTTTGATTTTTTGTAATCACTGTATATTTTGTAATTTTTTTATAGCAGCACTTCTGTACACTTAGAAACTTTTCACTTGTTTTTTTTTGATTTATTAAATGTCCTTTAATTTGGAATAAAGTCAGTTCTACTCACCTATGCAGTTTTGGGGTAACTGTTTTATATTTTAATGCATTCCTTTATTCAACACAAGTTTGCATTTATAATTGTCATTTACAGTCTGTTCAACATTAATGTTTTGGGTGTGTAATTATTAAAAATTTATTCATGGATATATTATAACTCCTGTTAATGGCCTTGAATTAAATACACATGGTTACAGATTATCTGGAGTACTTGTCAAAGTAAATATTCAATTTCAAGCTTGATTATCATTCATTGCTTAACCAAACATAGTGATATTAGTACCATGAATTTGAGACAGTATTGCTTCACAATTTTGATGCTTTTCTGTAGTAAATTTGATATAGAACAGTTGCTTAAGAAAAACTGCTCAATTGTGGAGCAGTTTTATGGAACACATCTGGGATAATTAGTTCAGGATGTGTACTGTTTAGGGACAGAGCTTTTCAATAATTCGGAAGAAAGAATGCTCCAGATATGTTTTTCTCAATGAATAGAGTAACCTCAAATCATTCAATTCTTTAAGGTATTAGTTGTGCTATGAATATAATTTTGAAGTATATTAAAAGGGAAATGGGAACTAAGTTTTATTTAAAATGCCAAATAAGCAGTTTACACCTGTTAGTATGTTTCGTTTTAGAACAGCTGTGTCTTTTATTATCAGTAAACAGATGCAGAAAGTAATGGAATGTTTTAAAGCAATATGTTAATCCTGTTCTCCACTTCTGAACTGTCTCACAATATAGTGATTAAATATTAACTGTATTGCAGCTGTTACTTACAATTATAGAATTTCTTAGTTAATTTCTTGTTCGTAAGCACAAATGTTTTAAAGTTTGGAGCCCAGATTCCAATTCTCATCTTTAAAGTATTTGTCAATTTATTTTATTTTCAGTTTATTTTAAAACAAATTTTTGTAAGGTCATTTAGCTATTTCAGTAAATTATGTGTACATCTGTATTTTTTATTTATAAACATTCCTATACCCTCATTCATACGTACCCTAATTGAACATTTCTTTGAATCGAATAGACTAGGTAAAAAAAAAATCAGTTAACCACTTATTTAGTTTTCTTGATCTGAAGGACAACATACATTAGAGACATAATTCTTTAAGAGTGAAGATGATGAGAATTAGGGATTGTTTGAGGTTTTTTGGTAGCATCTTTACATTTATTTACAAATCTTCACCTTTTAAAAGGTTTATGTTGATATATAAATTGCCTAAATAAAAGTTTTTGTTCATCAGCAAGGTATATACATAGCACCATGAATTTTAACATGGTGACAAAATACAGTGGAAAACTATTGGGGAGTCAGCTTCATTTCAAATAGCAATCTCTTTCAAAATATAATTAATTTTATTGATACATTTTAATACATTTGAATGGAGAGAAAGATACCTATTCTCATTTAAAGTACTTGGAAGAAAAGCCATTGGCATTTTTTTCATAGAAATATTTATTTCAAATGATAAAATCACAAATAGTACCACCTCAGCCTTTGGGTAGAGCAACAGTATTAGATTCCTAGTTAATTCATTTCCCATAGAGCACAGTTCCAGTTCCAAGTCCAAAGGATCAAGTCCTAGTCACCTTGATTGCTCAGGACTTCGATGATATGTTGGTTGACTTGCAAACTTGGTTCAAACTTCCAGACCCTCTGACACCTGAAAACAGAAATACAAACAACGCAGAACACAAACAAACTTTCCTGTATCCAGTTTTTTCCTGGGGTCAGGTAAAAGAGAGGAAGTAGGGGAAGAAAATCTGATGCCTCTCACTGGTTCAGTTCCTAAAGGTCTTTCTGTGGGTGAACTTGGATTGGGTGAACTCCTCTGGACACAATAAGAATTGCAAAAAAGAACACAGAGAGAAGGCAAAGCACAGCATGGGAAAAAAAACTGATTCAGTTTCTCAGTTTTTAAAATGCAGGCAGCCAGTCAAAGAATGAGACATCATTAGAGGACTTAATAGTGTGCAGTTTGAGCATTTTTTTTTTCAAAAACTCCTTAAGGGCAACTCCATGTTAAACAACGAGGTATAATCAGACAATCCCAAGTTACACATTTCAGTTTTTCATATATCTCTGCTTGCTTAGCCTTAACCTTTTAGGGCTTTTCTTATTACATAAGCAAAGTAAAGAACAAAGACAAAACTAGTTTCCATCTCAAAAAGAAATCTAATCCACATTTAGCTTTCCAAGCTACATGGAGTTCTTCTTGCAAGAATTTGGGACTTGGATCAACTTAGCATTGCCCCTTTCTCAAATTGAGAATGTTCTCCTAGGTGGAACTCTTCCTATAATTCCTTCAGCACATATGGTCATCCTACTGGTCTCTGCATGAAGAGTGTCCTTTTCTACACAGCTCACTGTAATTCCATACTAGGGATTCCTTCAATAAGTGATCCAATCCTCCTTGAGGTTCAGGTTATTTCTACAGGTCTCTTATCCCTAAGGGCATCCCAGATTCTTTTGTGCTACTTGCTTCTGCCCAGCTACTGCCAGGACAAACCAAATTGAATTGTAAACTCACCTTTCAGAACAAAAAGGCAAATAAGCATAGAGAAGCAACACACTTAAGATAGGACTCAGTAATATAGAATAATATATCAGTATAGTAAACCTTATATAGAATTCAGTAATGTACAATTACATATTTAACAGTCAAGCAATCAGAAAATTTTGGAAAATTACACCAGTCAATTTGGGAGACAATGTTCTCTAGAAAAAATAAATTGCACTTTTACAGCTTAAACTTCTCAAGTTATTTTAGAATCTTGCATTTTAAAATTAAGTGTATTTTTAAATCAAAAGTCCCTTCAAAAGTAAAAGAAAAAATACCCAAATTTTATGCCAAACAAAGCCCCAAACATAGCCTACTGTGGACCCTATTGCCTTGAGGTCAGTTAAATTATATTCTTTATAATATAAATATAAATTATATTCTTTTATATTTCTTTCTGTACTTGAAAAACAGCCTTGTTTTAAAATTCTTTTTTGAATCTTTGTTCACTTAAAAAAATTCAATGTGCTTTTTTGGTACTTTGGTATCAAATTGGTACTTTGAATACCTCAGTACCTTTGGTACTGGATCTTGAAAAAAGTAAAGGATATTCTGAGGCTGAGAGGAAGAAGGAGTACATTTATGGCAGAAAATAGCCTGTGGAAGTCATGGAAATGGTCAGTTGAATGTTATGTGTGAGGAGCAGTAAAAATATTACTTATCACTAAAGTTAATCTCACCTCCCCATGTGTCTTCCCCATTAATCAAGAGGAAAAAAAAAGGAGGGGGGAAAGACTTTGAAATAGATAAGTGTATATTGGGTCTATATCCTGAAGAGATGATGAAAAAAGGTAAAAACATCACTTGTATAAAATATTCATGGCAGCCCTGTTTGTAGTGGCAATGAATTGGAAGTCAAGTAAATGTCCTTCAATTGGGGAATGGCTTAGCAAACTGGTGGTATATGTATGTCATGGATTGTTCTGTTAAAAACCAGGAGGGACAGGAATTCAGGGTAGCCTGGAGGGATTTTCATGAACTGATGCTGAGTGAGATGAGCAGAACCAGAAAAACAATCATACACTCTAACAGCAACATGGAGGTGATGATCAACCTTGAAGGCCTTGCTCATTCCATCAGTGCAACAGTCTGCAATGGAGAGTGCCATCTGTATCCAGATACAGAGCCGTGGAGTTTGAACAAAGTTCAAGGATGGTTCCCTTTAATTTAGGGAAAAAACATATCTCGTTGTCTGATCTTGTTATCTCTTATAACTTTGTTCCTTAAGGATATGATTTCTCTCTCATCGCACTCAATTTGGATCAATGTACAACATGGAAACAAAGTAAAGACTGACAGATTGCTTTCTGTGGGGGGGGAGTAAGATTGGGGGAAAAATTGGAAAACTCAAAATCTTTAATAAAAGAAAAGAGATAAGTATAGTCAAGAAAAATTAATCTTCAAAAAAGGCATGTCTTTGCATCTTACATTTAACACTTTCATCATAGATTAACCATTGCTTCAGCATGCTGATCTTTTTTTTTCCATATTAATCATTTTGTGAAATAAGACACAGACCAAAAGAAAAAAAAGAATGAAAAAATAGTATGCTTTGATCTATATTCAGACCCCATCAGTTCTCTCTCTGGAGGTGAATAGCAGTTTGTATCATGAGTCCTCTAGGAGTTGTGGTGGATCATTATATTGCTAAGTCATTCACAGTTGATCATTGTACAATGTTACTATTACCATGTCCAATGTTTTCCTGTATCAGCTCATCTAAATCTTTCCAGGCTTTTCTTTTTCTGAGATCATCCTATTCATTATGTCTTTTCTTTTTAGCCATTGTTGTTTATTTCCTCAATTACATGAAGAAATAGTTTTTAACATTTATTTTTTTGACTTTTTGACTTTTTGGGGGTTAAGTAACTTGCCCAAGGTCACACAGCTGGGTAATTATTAAGTGTCTGAATCCAGATTTTACAGATTTGACCTCAGGCCCTCTAAACAACTGGACGGGTACTTTATCCACTAAGCCACTTAACTGCTCCTAACGTTCATATTTGTAAAATTTTCTCCATCCCTCTTTTTCCTCTCCCTCCCTCAAGACAACAAGCACTCTAATAAAAGGTCATGTGTACACAATCATGTTAAACATGTTTCTACATTAGTCATTCTGTGGAGGAAGAGTCATAACAAAGGGGAAAAACCATGAGAAAGTAAAAACAACACAAAACAAAAAGAGTGAAAATAATATCCTTTGATTTGCATTCAGAAATCTCCATAGTTCTTAGAGAATGTGGATGGCATTTTCCATCACAAATCTTTTAGAATTGTCTTTGATCACTATATTGCTGAGAAGAGCTATGTCTATTTATAGTTGATAATCACACAACATTGTTGTTACTGTGTGCAATATTCTCTGAGTTCTGCTCAGCATTAGTTCATTTAAGTCTTTATAATTTTTCAAATCTGCATGCTCATCATTTCATATAGGGCAATTAATGTCCCATTGCATTTGTATACCACAACTTGTTCAACTATTTCCCAAATAGTGGACATCCTCTCAATGTTCAATTCTTTACCACCACAAAAGAAGGATTGTTTAAGTCTTCAGTTTTTCTTTGCAATGCTCTCTCCTTGTATTGTTCTTCTGGTTCTTTTCACTTCACCCAGTCAATTGTTATTACCCAGGATTCTTTGTAGTTACTTTTTCTCATTTCTTATGTTAACAAAAATATTTTATTTTACTTTCATATACTATCATTTATTGTTCAGCCTTCCTTAATTGTCTAAAAGGCAATCCAAAACTCCCGTTGATTTAATTTCCTACTTTCCCTTCCCTTCTCCTCATCTCCGCTCCAGGAACAGGAAGTTTGTTTTGCTTATTCCTATTTGCTTCTTGGTCTTATTTTCCCTTCTAACAATGCCATTTCTATCCTTAACTGCTTTGCTGTTGAATTTAATGGATTTCTACACCAAATTCTTTTATATGTGTTTTCAACCAATTTATGTCCATTTTAGATGAGTAAGGTTCATCTAAAGCCCACTACTATGTTCTTTATATTTGTTACAAAAAATGGTATTTTTTTCTTTTTTCTTTCTGTACTATTATACTTCTCCTTTACCCTTATTTCTCTTTTATTTAGGTCCTTGGAACAGAAACTCTCTACTCTAATTTTTCATTTTTGTGTTGTGTTGTTTTCCAACTCTTTGTGCCTCCATTTGAGATTGTCTTGGTACAGCTCATTTTACAGATGAAGAAACTAAGGCAAACAAGATTGATTATCTTGCTTGAGGTCACTCAACTCACAAGTGTCTAAGGTCAGATTTGAACTCAGGAAGAGGAGTCTTCCTGACTCCAGGTCCAATACTCTGACCACTGTACCAACTAGCTAACCTTTTCTCATTTATTTCAGTCAGTACATCAATATATTAGGATTCTGTAATGCAACTTGTTTTTTCTACTTTGATCATTGCATTATATTATAAGTCCTTTTTGCTCCAATATAAGTATACTTTTCTAGGTTTCTTTTGAATATTGTATTTTTCAAAAATGCTTTCTCAACTGTGTCTTGTTATCAGAAATGCTTGAAGTTTTAATTTTCACTCTAGGGTTGTAGTCAGCTCTATAGAATGTGTTTGGCTGTAGTCCTATATTTTTTGCTTTTTAAGAATATTGTAATCTCATTTCAGTTCAAAAAATATCAAGTGCCTCTATGTGTCTGGCACTGTGCCAAGTGCTGGAGATAGAAAAAATGGCAAAAGACAGTAGTAACTTTAATTGGGGCAAGTCACTTAACCCTGACTACCTCTTATCCAGGACCATCGCTAGTCATCCTGATTCATATCTTGTCTCTGGATCCTGATGACTAGAGGAGAAAGTGAGGCAGGTGACCTAGCACAACACCCCTTCACTCAAATCCAATCCACATGCTTGTCATGGCATCATCTCCATGATGTCATGGTCTTCTTTGAGAATAAATGTTACTAATTTAATTGGGGAGACCATGTAAACCAATATGTGTGTGTGTGTGTGTGTGTGTGTGTGTGTGTGTGTGTGTGTATGCAGAGAGAGAGAGAGAGAGATAAAACAAGCTGTATTACAAGATTAGAAGGAAATTATTAAAAGGAAAAGAATTGGAATTAAAAAAAGGTTAGGGGGAAGGCTTCTTGTAAAAGTTGGGATTTTCGTTGATACTGAAAGGAAGCCTGGGATGTCAGTAGTCATATTGGAGGAGAGAGAGTATTTCAGGCATGGAGAACAATTAGAGAAAATGCCCAGAAATGGAGTGTCTTATTCTTGAAACAGACAGCCAACCAGTGTCTATGGATCAAAGAGTCTTTGTTGAGGAATGCTTGAAAACTGGAAAGCTAGGCAGGTACAAGGTTATGAAGGGATTTGAATATCAAATAGAAAATTTTGTCTTTGTGGAAGCAATAAGGAATAAGTGGAGTTTATTGAGTTGGGGGGAGGGGCGTCATGACTGGACTTATGTTTTAAGAAAATCATTTTAGGGACTGAATAGAGAATGGATTGAGGTAAGAAGAGACTTGAGGCAAGGAGACTAACCAGAAAACTATTGCAGTAATCCAAGCATGAGGTGATGAGGACCCGTACTAGAATGATGACAGTGTCAGAGGAAAACAGATTCAAGAGATGTTGACAAAAATTCATCATTCCTTTGCAACAGCTTGGATATAGGGGTAGAGGAGGTGGTAAGAAATAGTGAGGAATCCAAGATGATAATCTAAGAGACCAGAAAGATGGTATTGAACTCTACAGTAAGAGGAAAGATGGCAGATATGAAAAGGAAGGGTTTAAGGGGAAGGATTTGTTTTGGACATAATGAGTTTAAGATATATCCTGGGCATCCAGTTTGATAAGAGGATACAGAATAGAACCTTGAAGACATATATGATGTGGAGAAGGATCTTGCAAAAGTACAGAGAAGGATGATCAGATAGATAGGAGAAAAGCCAGAAGATAATGATGTTCTGAAAATCTAGAGAAAAGAGTATCAAGGGGAGGGAGAGGGAGTTCTACAGTGTCAAAAAGCTATGGAGAATTGAGGACAAAAAAATTGAGAAAAGACCATTGGATCTAGCAACCAAGTGATCACTGGAGAGAGCGGTTTGGGTGGAATAATAAGGTTGTAAAACAAATTTTTAAAGGGTTAAGATGAAAATCAGAAGAGAAAAAGCAAAGGGTTATATTATAGATGACTTTTTCAAGGATTTTAGCTTTCAAGGGATAGAAGAGATAATAGAGCAATAATTTGTAGGGATGGAAGGATTAAATGAGGATTTTTTTTCAGGATAGGAGGGCCATGGATGTTTATAGGCAGTAGAAAATGAGTCAATAGAGAGGGAGAGATTAAAATTAAATGAGAGGGTATGAAAGAGGGAGCAATTAGAGGAAATGGACTGAAATGAGATCACTTGAATAGAGGGGATTAACCTTTAAAAGGAGTACTATCATTTCATCATGGAAATGGGTGAAGGAGATGGCAGAAGGTATCTGAGTGATAGGAGATAAGAGGGGAGAAAAGGGATTTCACAGTAAATTCAATTTTTTTTCTTTAAAATGAAGGAAAAGTGTTGGGGGTTTTTTTTAGGTTTTTGCAAGGCAAATGGGGTTAAGTGGCTTGCCCAAGGCCACACAGCTAGGTAATTATTAAGTGTCTGAGACTGGATTTGAATCCAGGTACTCCTGACTCCAGGGCCGATGCTTTATCCACTGCACCACCTAGCCGACCTAAGGAAAAGTTTTCAGCTGAGAGAGTAGAGAAAAGAAAATCTTGAGAGGTTTGCAGAGAGAGAAGGTTTGAAAGAACTGCTATGGAGAGTAGAATATTGAAGTGATAAGAGAGGTATAGTTGGTTTGCCCAGCAACAGTAGGAACCAAGTTGAAATTGTGTAACATAACTTTGTAATAGACAAAGTCAATTTTTTTTTATGATTTTTCTCTACCTGTGTTCAGCAACATGTGTTTAGGGATGAAAGCAACAAATTTTGGGAGTCATTCAAGACTGATATATGACTGGGCATAATTGGCTTTATGATTCAAGAGAGTTGAATTGATGTCAAGTTCCTGAGAAGAGGAAAAAGCGGGTAAAGGTGAGATGGTTTGAAAGAGAATTGAGGGATCAAGGGATTGGAGGTCACACTGAAGATGAAAGTAGGCTTACATAAGAGGGAGGGGTATATTACCAATAGATAGTTGGATTAGGTGATTTTTGTGTTCTGATACACTGAGGTATATTTTTATGTATGATGAAAAGATCTAGGATATAACTGAGTAAGGAGGATTGGAGGAGTAACTCATTGAAGATGAGTAGGATGAAAAACTAAGTAGTTTTGGAGAGAGAATTTATAAACCCTCAAAGATGAGCACAGCAGGAGACTAGAGGCCTGAAATTGAAGGGAGGATTGCTTTTCTTTATACTGAAGATTCTCTGCATCCCAGTTAGTATACTGGACTGGAAGTAGGAAGTGGAAGATGCCTTGTGTATAGACAGAAATGATAGTTTTGGGGCAGATGGAAGACACCTAACCTGTCTCCTTGTAGCCCTTTCTCAGGAGATATGACAAAATCGGGAGGAAATGGAAGATTTGGAGCTAGCAGCATTGTCTGAGGTCTTCTCACTTGAGTAGGCTGACTAGGAGACAGCAAGAATGGTAGACTAGTTACTGTCAATTGCCATGCCCTACAACTTCCAAAGTTGTGACTGGCACTTTCTCAGTAGGTTTCTGATATAAGTCTTGAAGGTTAACCTGTTTCTGGTAGCGATGGTTGGTTCTCTCTGCTGAAGAGACTTCCTTTCTAAGTGATCTAGGTTTCTGACTATTTGTGCAGTTTTGAAGTAGAAGATGTCACCATAGTTTCTCATTCTATTTTTTTGATCAGAGTTTCACTGGAGAAGTTAAGTGGAGATGGATATTCCACCTCTTTTTTTTTAAATAAAAATAATAGAGGTTTTATTTGTTACATATAACTTCATTTGTATTAACATATTATAAATTTTAAAAATTATCATGAATGATTTTATTTAAAGATAGTCTTTTACATTTTGGCAGCACATTTACTAAATGAGAATGTTGATGGACTCCTAATCAGTAACTCTTGTGTGTGTGTGTGTGTGTGTGTGTGTACACACATAAACACATTAAAAGTAATGTCAGCTGAGAAGTCACAAACACCCAGCTTAATATTAAGCCAAATTAAAATCACTCAACTTCTGTCATGTAGAAATGTTGTAGGCTCACATCTTTCTGCACACATTCCATTTCTGTTAAGGGACGTTTCTAAAGCATGAATTTTTAGTTAAACTTTGAGACAACTTTCATGGATGTAAAGTTAGTAAAGAATGACCACACTGTCAAAAATTCAGATGACTCAGAGATCAGATGCCTGGGTAAAATGTCAAACAAGAAGAGGTTCATCCTGGTTCTTTTTATATTAGTAACCCAACTGGACAACTAGGACACATTTATCCCAATTAATATTATGTATATAAGTGCCTTACTGAAACATATACTTACTGGAATGAAAACCTCAAATTCAACAGTCTGAGTAAGTATTTGGTAGGAAAAAAACCCACAAAAGTTAACAGTGCCAAGGGAAGTGAGAACACATTTTAGTGTTGTGTTTATAAGTAAAAAGACAGTGAAAAGCTTTCATTCAAATTTCTCATCTCCTTCTTCTACATCATTCAAGCTGAGAACTTCCAAAGAACCTTTTCCTTTTGTCCCCCTCTGTATCAGCTCATCAATTTCTCTAAAGCAGCTGGGGTCAATTAGACACACGATTTCTAACTGGTCACCAAAGTCTTCACTTTCTATCACCTTAATCAATGGCTTGAGTTTTTCTTTTAGCTTTTTTCCCTCCCTCACAGGGAGTATGAATCGAAGCCTCATGTGGGCCCGCTCAATCTTCATGTTTTCCCTCAACTGTATGATTACTTCCAAGGCCTGCTGCTTTGTACTCTTGTTAGGTTTGACTGAATAGCGGATCTCTTTCATTGCTCTTTCAATGAGGATGACAGTATAAGGTCTCTTTGTTTCAGGATTCACACATTTATCTGCTACAATCGTTGCAATATCCCTAAACATCTGCTCCAGTTGTGTGTGTCGTTCTTTATCTGACACCTGAACTTCTCCTTTTGTTAAAATCTGCTTGCAGATCTCAGTCTGGTCATCCGTTCCAAAAGCGCTGAGAAGATCTTCCTTTTTGGCAACTTGGCCTTTAGAAACGTTTACAAACACCGAGTGGGTCTGCAGGACTTTGTCGAGATCTTTTTCCCGAGGCCGGACGCGGGCTTCCCGCCTCCCCGGCGCACGGGCACCAGGACTCCGGAGTCCGAGAAAGCACCCGGGCCCCGACGCCACGTACTCGGGACCCTGGGGCGGGGCGGGGCGGGGCGGCCCGGGCCCCACCTGGCGGGCTCTGCCCAGCGCCCCGGGGTCCTGGGGGCGCGCGGCCGTCTTGTTCCGCCGAGCCCCCGCCGGCTGCCCCCCACCTCTTCTTTAGGTAGTCATTTTGATAGGAAACAATACTGTGGCTTTTAAAAAATATTTCAGCTCAAGTCTGAAAACCGTTTTGAATTTTTATAGCTATAGTTATATTTTCTTCTTATACTCATCCCGGAAACTTCTTAAATTCACTGGAAAATAAACCTGCCTTAAAGATTTGAAAAATTCTCATTTTTGTTAATGGCAATATCAAAATAGAATTCCATTCTTTTGAAAATTTCTCCTTTTCTTTGAGATCTTAAAATTCAGTCTCTAAATGCTTATATAATTGTGTCACTGGAAGAATTAATTATAAACCTGAATTATCTCTCTTTTTCCCATCATGTCAAATACAAACTCCTGGCTTTCTTCCCCTTCTCACTTTTCCCCCCCTCATCATGTCCCTAACTTGACTCCTTGTTGCAGGAAAGTATATTTGATAACTCCAGACATATTGCTGCCCAAATAGAAGGAAGATCATCCAACTTTCACATACTTTACTCACATACTCACCATGACTTTCTCAGGAAACCTAAAAATGAGCAGCAAATTAAGTAAATATGTTTTCTGGTATTGCAAAAGATAGATACATTTTTTTTTATTATCACTTCAGTACCTTTGCATCCTGTTATAATTTCCTCTTCTGTTTCAATCTTTACCTTTATCAATGCCTGTCTCAAAACACATCTCCAGTTATCTTAGACTTTTTAACAAATTGACATTTATTTAGAAGTAGAAGAGGTCTCTTAATTCAATTCATTTTACAAATGAGGAAATTGAGACCGAGAGGTTTTATTAGTGTAAGGTCATGCACTTATGTTAATTGATAAATCTCTTCAAACTTTTTTTGTGAGTTTGTTCTATATTTTGCCATTTGCTCCTGAGCCCCTTCACTCTTCCCTCAAATAAATTTTAGGCTTTTTACCATATATTATTTATATTTGCTTTTTTCACATTGGATATGGATGCTCAATATATATTGATTAACCAGCTGATTTCCAATAGGTTTCCAAATTTTGCTGCTTTTTGTAGCATGGTTTGGTTGCTCTTATTCCTTCCTACTCTAGTCATTAGGAACTTTTAGTCTAGATCCTTGAAATCTCAATTTTGAGACTTTCTACCTTTTGTACAATTTCCCTAGTATTCTTCAGTTTTGCCAAAATTGTCCTCTCAGGACATCCCTCTTTAATGGTCCTTCCCTCATCTTATGTATCAAAACCAAAAAAAGGAAAAGAACCAACCAACCAGATCCAAAAGGAAGAAAGAAAATTTTAGAGAAAACAAAATTACATAATATATAAGACACCTTTTAAAAATTGAAGATAATAAACTTTGGTCTTCATTTAAACTCCACAGTTACTTCCCTGGATATGGATGGCATTCTCCATCACAAGTCCCCTAAAATTGCCCCTGATGGAATGAACAAGTCCATCATGATTCATCATCACCCCATGTTGTGGATAGTGCATATATGTTATTCTGGTTCTGCTCATTTCACTTAGCATCAATTCATGCAAGTCTTTCCAAGCTTTTCTGAAATCCCATCCCTCATGATTTCTTATAGAACAATAATGTTCCATCACACACACACATATGCCACACTTTATTCAGCCATTCCCCAATTGATGGGCATCCCCTCAATTTCCAATTCTTTGCCACTACAAAAAGAGCTGCTATGAATATTTTTGTACATGTGGAATTTTTACCCTTTTTCATGATCTCTTCAGGATCCAGACTCAGTAGTAATATTGTTGGGTCAAAGAGTATGCACAGTTTTATTGCCATTTGGACATAGTTCCAAATTACTCTCCAGAATGGTTGAATCAGTTCACAGCTCCACCAACAATACATTAGTGCCCCAGATTTTCTACATCCAATCCAACATTTGATCATTTTACCTTCTGATCATTCAACATTCATTTTTGAAAGATTTTGAGTTCCAAATGTCTCCCTCTCTGTCTTCCCCACCCAACCCCAACATAGCAAGCAATTTGATGTAAGTTATACATATACAATCATATCAAATATATTTCTATACTAGTCATGTTGTAAAAGAAGAATCATAACAAAAGGAAAAGCAACAAAAAAGAAAAACAATAAAGTGAAAAATAATACACCTCAATCTGTATCCAGATTCCTTAGTTCTTTCTCTGGATGTGGACAGCATTTTCCACCACAGTTCTTTTGGAATTGTCTTTGATCATTTATTGCTGAGAAGAGCTAAGTCTATCATATTTGATCACCACCTAATGTTACCCTTACTATATACAATGTTCTTCAAATTTTACTCACTTCACTCAACATCAGTTCATGTAAGTCTTACCAGGGTGTTCTGAAATCAGTCTGCTCATTTTTTCTTATAGAGAGCATCTGTTCAATTTCCAATTCTTTGACACCACAAAAAAGATCTGCTATAAATAGTTTTGTATAATGCAGATTTGGTATTGCAGGATCAAAGGGTATGCACAGTTTTATATGCCTTTGGCCATTGTTCCAAATTGCTCTTCAGAATGATTTGATCAGTTCACAACTGTAACAGTGCATTAGTAACTCAGTTTTCCCACAGTCCCTCCAACATCTGTAATTTTCCTTTTTTGTTATATTGGCCAACCTAATAGGAATGAGGTGGCACCTCAAGAGTTGTTTTAATTTGCATTTCTCTAAGCAATAATGATTTAGAATATGTGCCCTTTGGAATAGGGACCCAGAAGAAATGTGCCTGGACTTTAAAAAGTATCACCTATGGTATAGGGATCCTTAGATTAAAAAAAAAACATGTACTTTATAGAAAAGGATACCTATACAATTTTGTGGAGACCTCAATTATTTATGTGCTAAGGGAATGTGAAAGTATTTTCAATAAGGACAGTTTCTTACTTAAGGCTTCTCACCATAATCCTTATGGTAATTGTCCCATGTGTTTTGGAAAAATTATAGGAATAAAGGAAGCTTGATTTTTTTCACTCTAAAATTTATCAATGATCAAAACCCAACCTTTGTGTGGTAGGGTAGTGGTGGTTTAGATAAGAGGTGCCTTTTTGTTGGGAAAGGGAGAGGCTGAAGTACCCAGTAGTCCTAGGAACTAGGGGCAGTTTGGTGGTAGTATTGGTGGTAGTATCACCCAGAGATCAACTCCCTTATGGGAGAAAAAAATGGTGTAGGACCTTAGCCTCTTGAGTAAGTGGACAAATTTTGTCACATAAGCATCAAGCCAAATAGTTTTCCCAAGGTCACATAGCTAGGTAATTATTTAGTGTCTGAGGCTGGATTTGAACTCAGGTCCTCCTGACTTCAGGGCCTGTGCTCTAATCACTGTACCACCTAGCTACCCCAAACTTGCTGCATTTCAGCCTTGATATCTTAACTAGAGATTGTAGGTTTTTAGAATAAGTTCAAAAAGTCCTTTAAAATGGAATCATATGTCCTAAGAATCACATTCAGGTAGAGGTATATGTGGTGTTCAGAGATGGCTAGCACCTCCAGTATAAGGGCTTGTCAAACCCTTAATGGCTGCTCATCTATCTTTGATGAGACTCCAAGAAGTTGTCGAGTGTGGAGACATACCCTGGAAAAACCCACTTGGCAGATGGATTAAAGTAACTAAGAAACCTCAAATTTATCTCCCCTAGCATGTGAAGACTTCCTCTGGCAGAAGAAGGAGATGAGAGCAATGTGTTTCAACAGTCATAAAGTCAGTGGAAGCGTGTGCTGTGGAGTGTTTAGAGATTTGACAGACATTTGAAGAATCAAGACAATTACTTGAATCCAAGTCATTGCCAGTTGTCATGACACTTGAAATTCAACTAGATACTGATGACTCTGGAAGAGAGTGAAGCCAGTGACTGCACAACTCTGCCTCATTTAAATCCAATTCATGTTCACATCACCTGTGTTGTCACTGGCCTTCTTTTAAAACAAAGAACAAAGAACATTCAAATAAACAGAAGAAACTTGGTCACACCTCAGGGATGGTCTATAAATTACCAAATCAGTTAGAACTGAATTGATTTGAAAAGTTGAAGGAAGTATGGCATTCAAGTAAAAGCCCTGAGAAAGTTAATACAAGGGGACCAGTATTGGTAGAGAAGTCTTGGCTCCATCTTTAGTTTAGGTTGTCCTCTTTCCCATTTTTGCTCAGAGGAGGATCTTCTTTTGGGCGGTGGGGTGGGAATACCAAGGCAATGGAGTTAAGTGACTTCCCCAAGATCACACAGCTAAGTAAATATTAAATGCCTGAGGTCAGATTTGAATTCAGGTCTTCCTGACTCCAGGACTGGAGCTCTTTCCATTGTACCACCTAATTGCCCCACCAGAGGAGGATATTACAACCTTTGGAGTGTCTAATGGAGTTTGGATTTCTTATTAGTGTCCTAGTGGTATCCCTGTATCAAACTGATGGCAACAGAATTCTATCTTCTCTTTCTCAATATCCATACCCCAAATCAAGAACAAAAGAAAACCAAAACCCCTATTAGAAACCTGTGTAATCAAAACAAAACAAAACAAATTTACATAGTGTCCATGTCCATAAAGTATATGTCTCATTCAGCACTCTGAATCCTTCACCTCTCTATCACGAAGTAGAAGTAATACTCCTCTGGAATCTCAGTTGGACACTACACTAATTCTTTCAAGGTTGTTTGTCTTTACAATATTGTTGTCATCGTATACATTATTCTCTTGGTTTTCTTCACCTCATTCTGCATTAGTTTGTAGGCTTTCCAGGTTCTCTATAACTGTCCCATTCATCATTTCTTATAGCACAACAGTATTCCATCGCATTTCTTGTTTAGCCATTCTCTAATTCTCATTCTTTGCCATCTGAAAAAGGTCAATTAATATTTTTCTGCATCATTAGTTTGTTTGCCTCCCTTACCTTCTTTCTAATTCTCCCTCCTCTCTCCTCCCCTTTCCCTTCTTTTTTCCTAGTGAGTGAAATGTATTTTGATACCTAATTGTGTATGTATTTATATTTATTTCACAAGTTCAAATAGAGTGAGTTATAGTGTTAATTCTTGTTTATTTAGCTGTCTACTTGCACACACTGATTATATGAGATAATTTTCCTCTAACCTGTTTTTTCCTTCTTCTACCTATATTCTTTCCATTAAAATTTTAAGCTCATCAAGGCATAAGAGAACTGCATCCAGATTCTCTGTTTAACCAAGCTGCCTCTGTGAATCCTGATGACAAAAGGGAACATACCTATCATCTTCCCATATTAGGATGTAAGCAATTTATACATGTTTTGTCCCTAATGATTGTTTGCTTGTTTGCCTTTTTATCTCTCCTTTAAACTCTACTGTTCAAACTTCAAAGTTTCTATTCATCTGTGTTGTTTTCATCTGGATTGCTTGGAAGCTCGATTTTATTTTGGTTCCATTATTTTTTCTCTATAGAGCTATAAAGCTATACTCAGTTTTACTGGGCAGATTGTTCTTTAGTTGTAAACTTCTATTTTTTGCCCTCTGGAATACCATATTCTGAACTATACTCCATTATAGAGTGGCTGCTGGAATCCTGACTGTGGCTCCACAGTACTTTAATTTTTTCTCCTGGCTTCTTGCAATATTATTTTCCTTTGATCTAGGAGCTTTGAATATTATTTATCATGTTCCTGGAATTTTTCATTTTAGGGTTTCTCTTAAGAGATGATTGATGGATTCTTTCTGTTCCTCCTTTTCCCTCTCATTCTAAGAGACTTGGGAAGATTTTTTTTAGATTACTTGAAAAAATATACACATATTCATATATCTGCACATGTGTGTGTACATTTTATATGTGTGCATATTTTTTTATGTGTGTAGTCTAGGCTTCTGAAGATATAACAATGATTCTTGATTTTCATGTCCTTTTTTTCCTGTAAGATAATTTTCAATCTTTTGACTTTGCTTTATTATTTCTTGCTGCCTTATGTAGTCATTAGTTTCTACTAAGTCCATTCTAATTTTCAGCAAGTTTGCTGTTGGGAAAAGTTTTCTATTTCTTATGCCAAGCTGTAAATTCACTTTTTAGTTCTTTCTTCCAAAATTCTCATTTTTCTTCCCCCAATTTTTCCCCCTCTAGCACTCTCATTTCATTTATTAAAAAAAAACGTTTTGAAACTTTTAGCTTTTCTCACTATGAAAACTTCCACTGTAAAAATGAGTACCTGTGATTTGTTTTCTTGGATTTCTCCATCAGAGTTTGTTCTGGTGTAGTTTCTAGATCCATTTAGAATTATTTAGGGACAGAAGGAGGGGAGTTTACCACATGCCTTTCTATTGTTCTGTTCTTGGATCTACCTCTGTCATGATTTTACTGGTGATGTCTCATACCAGATATTCATATTGTACCACAGAAGTAAATAATCTTTTCTAAAACTAGAGGATGGATGAATAAAATTATTCCCAACTGATTGATAATCTTGGAGAAAAATAAACTACTCAGAATTTAAATCAATGAGAAAATCACTCCTCAACCCTCAAGGGTACACGAAAAGATGGAGCCTTGCTTTAAGACTCAAAAAAGTGAAAGTTTTGATTAAGAATCTTCAGATCTTGCATGGGACAGATAATAACAATATCATGTTTTTAGAGTTATATAGTATTTGATATTTACAAAATAGTTTTCATATATTCTCTCAATTGAATTTTATAATACCTTGAGATTAGGTAGTGTATTCTTCTTAAAGAGAGGTGAATTAACTTTCCTATGGTAATATGACTTGCAAAGTCAACATAAGGTTAGGAATAATGGTTCAAAGAAGATTATTTTTCAGAACTTTTTAAACTATCATCATATCGTCTGCAAAAAAAAAGAGATTGTTTTATTACCTCATTCCCAATTCTTATTCCTTTAATTTCTTTTTCTTCTCTTACTGTTATTGTCAGAGTTTCCAATACAATACTGGTGACAGTGGGCATTTGTTGTTTCTCACCTGATCTTACTGGGAAGATTTCCATTATATTCCCATTACAAACAATGCTTGCTGATTTTAGGTAAATGCTTTTTATCAATTTAAGGGAGCATTCATTCTATTACTTACAATTGTTTTTAATAGGAATGAGTGCTGAATTTTATCAAAAGCTTTTTCTGCATCTTTAGATATACTCATATAATTTTTAAAACTTTTATTCTTGATGTAATCAATTATGTAACAGTTTTTCTTATGTTAAACCATCCCTGTATTTTTGGCATGAATCTTGTTTTATCATAATGTATAATCTTTGTAATATTTTGTTGTAATCTTTTAGTTATTATTTTAGGACTTTTGCATCTGTATTCATTAATAAAATTGGTATATGATTTTCTTTTTCTGTATTTGATCCTTTCTGTTTTAGGTATCAGTATCATATTTATTTCATAAAAGGAGTTTGGTAGAATCCTTTCTTTACCCACCTTTCAAATAATTTATTGAATATTGGAATTAGTTGATTTTTAAATGTTTGATAGAATTTACTTATAAAGTCATCTGGTAGGGTGCATTTTGCTTAGGAAGCTTATTATGGCCTGTTAGATTTCTTTTTTTCCTAAATAAATCTATTTAAATATTCTATTACCTCTTCTAATCTAGGCAGTTTATACATTTGTAAATATTCTTCTGTTTCACTTAACTTTGTTAAATTTATTGTCATATGATTGAGCAAAATAACTCCTTATAATTGTTTTAATTTTATCTTCATTGGTGATTTTTAACACTAGTAGCTCTTTTAAAAATCAAATTAGCTAATTACCTTATTTGTTTTTCATTTATCAACTCAATTTTTACTATCAATTTTGTTAATCTCACTTTTAATTTTTAAGACTTCCAATTTTGTCTTTAATTGGAGATTTTTAATCTGTTCTTTTTTCTAATTTTTTTAATTGCAAACCAATTTATTAGTCTACCTTTTCTCTATTTTATTGATGTAAGCATTTAGAGATATAAATTTCCCTCTAATCAGTACTTTGGCTGTATTCCACAAGTTTTGATATGTTGTCTCAATATTGTCATTCTCTTTAATGAAATAATAATAATAATAATAATAATAATTATTATTATTATTATTATTATTATTATTATTATTATTTTGGTTTTTACAAGGCAGTGGGGTTAAGTGACTTGCCCAAGGTCTTTGCTTAGGTAATTATTAAATGCCTGAGGTCAGATTTGGACTCAGGTCTTCCGTACTCCAGGGCCAATACTATCCACTGAGCCATCTAGCTGCCCTTTAATGAAATTATTGTTTCTATAATTTGTTCTTTTAACTCACTCATTTTTTAAGATTAGGTTGTTAAATATCCAATTAGTTTTTAATTTATGCTTTCCCTGGTGCCTTATTATATATAATTTTATTGTGCTATGTTATGCAAAACAATATTTTTGATGTTTCTTTTTTAACTATGAAATTTTATGTACTAAATATATGATTAATCTTTGTAAAGCTAACCATGAACCATTGAGAAAATGGGGTATTCTTTTCTATTTCCAATTCAGTTCACTCTATTTAGTATAATAGTTATCATATCTAGTTTTTCTAAAATTCTATTCATTTTCTTAATTTTTTTTTTTGGTTAGATTTATATAGTTCTGAGAGGGGTAGATTAAAGTCCCATACTAGTATAGTACTACTATCTATCATTTATTTAACTTATATCATTTAACTGTAATTCATTTAACTTTTCTTTTAAAATTTAACATGCCATGGCATTTGGTGAAAATAGGTTCAATATTGTTATTACTTTAATATCTATGGTACTTTTATCAAAATACAGCTCCCCCCATTTATCTATTTAAATTAAATCTATTTTCATCATAACTTTGTCTGAGATCATAATTGTTACCCTTGCCTTTTTGTATCTACAGAAGCATAATAAATTCTAGTCCCACCCTCCATTTTAACTCCAAGTTTATTTCTCATTTTTTAAAATCTGTTTCTTATAATCAGCATATTGGTGAATTCTGATTTTTAATCCATTCTGCTTTACTGCTTTAAGCTATAGACTATAACTCAATGGAAAATTTGATTTGAAAGACCTAGAAGAAATATGAGGAAATAATTAAAGTCTAATTAAAGGTACTGATTAAGGTCAAAGAGTTTACTTATGATATACGAAAATGTTATTAATATTACTTATTACTAGTAGTAATTATATTTTTAAAACTGTTTTCCTTACTAAGATAGTTTGAAAAAAAGGTTGAGGGGTGGCTAGGTGGTACAGTGGATAAAGCATGAGCCCTGGAGTCAGGAGTACTTGGGTTCAAATCCGGTCTCAGACACTTAATAATTAGCTAGCTGTGTGGCCTTGGGCAAGCCACTTAACCCCATTTGCCTTGCAAAAACCTAAAAAACAAACAAAAAGGTTGGGTCAGAGTTATGTATGATGAGGTGATTCTGAAAAAAGCAAAATTGGGTAGGAGAATGTTAAAAGGAGAAATTTTCTCATAAAAATGGAGTTTAAAAAGAACTAATACAAAGGAAGCAGGTGGGTATGGAGGGTTGTTAATATTGGAACCTTACTCTCATCCAGGTTGAAGAGGAAACAATGTATGCACTTCACGAAATTTAGAAATCTTCTGAACTTCTAGAGAGGTGAGAAAACTGGAGGATAAGCTGAAGGAGGGACATTTAGAAGGCTATATTGATTAATATTAGGAGGGTGGGGTGAATAGATAAGAGAGGAGTTTTAGAGGGGTGGGTAAACTAAGGAATAAGAGAATAAAAGGAAAAGGTAAGGTAATAGGAATAGAATGAAAAGAGAAGAAAATAATAACTTTATTTTTAAGTGTTCCAAGTAAAAAATAATTAAATGAAAATTTAAGCAACTTTGAGTTTCCATCCAGAAAAGGAAAATTACACATTGGTGGGATATTGGGAAATTAGATTCATTATTGCACTGTTAATGGAGCCATGAATTGGTAAAGCCATTGATGAAAGCAATTTGCAACTATAATCCTGAAGTTACTAAACTGCATAAATGATATTCCTACTGGTCCCATATCTAAGAACAAGTAATCATTCTCATTTCTTTTCCTAAGTTTTCCTTTTCCATTATTATCTCTTTGTTTAACTCTTCTTGAAATTCTTGTTGGGTTTGAATCCAATTAGCATTAATCTTTGAGGCTCTTTTTGGTAGCTGTTTTTAGTTTATCTTCTTCTGAGTTTATGACTTGTGCCATTATAGTAGCATTTTATGGTCAAATACTTTTTTTTTGTGGTTTGCTAATTTTTCCAGCCTATTTTTAACTTTGAACTTTATATTAAAGGTGGGCTCTGAATGCTTTGAGTGGGTAGATACTGCCCCAAGCTTCAGACTTTTTTGTGCTGCTGTTTTCAGAGCTATTTCTGAGGGGCTATAAATTTTTGGTGCTTCAAAGGTGGTGTGAACCTGGGAGAGGTGAGGTCAGTGCTTTCCTGATTTTTGCTCTGATATTTACCCAGGAATGGCCTTAGTTCCTTCTAGGCACAAGTGCTGGTGCTTCTTTTTGCTCTGGGCTTCCATTTCTTTGTGATAAATCCCCCAATGCTCCCTTCCTCCCTGGAACTATGACCCAGAACAATGTATGGGCAGTAGAGTTGCTAATCAGCATTTGCTGTACAGTAACAACAAAGTGTTTTCTATAAGCTCTTTCTGACTGCTATAGCAATAGCAGCATATATGACTTCTGATACAGGTCTCTACTCCAGTGCAATAGACTTCTGCTGACATCTTAAATTTTCTTAGGCCAGAAAAATGTCCAACCCTGACCTTTTGTTGACTATGCCACTCCAAAATTTGATTTGAGATGTTATTTTAAATGGGGAATACTGTTGACTGCCCCTAATCTGCCACCTGGACTAAATGGTATCCGTGGCTCCATATTTAAAGAATTTATTTGTGTGTGTGTGTGTGTGTGTGTGTGTGTGTGTGTGTGTGTGTATATATATATATATATATAAAATAAAAACATCTAACAATATTTATTAGTGCTACAATATTCTAATAACTTCTAATAATAAGTACACAAGATTGCTAAACATATTTTCCTTTTTCTTATAAAAACAATTCTGACAAATTAGTTCTGGTTAATATGTCATTTGTAGGAATTCAGTATTTGATGTGAATATAAAGTCATCTCATTTGATTTTTTGGTTGGAGAAAGAAAGATGCTAGAAAAAACCTTTTCTTTATGTCTTTGTATTTGATTTGTATTTCTATTACCACTGGAATAAGAAAACCACATCAACTTAGTTGTATGAATATAGTTTACTTCTAAAAGAAAGAGAAATGTGAAAGCATCTAGCTAATTGTTTTTATAGAGAGTTTTTCAGCTTTTAGTCTTTATTGACAGATGGTTAATTCAAATAGCTCCCCCTTGACATTGCTGAGAATGCTTATCAGCTTAACTGGGATCAGCAGTGTCATGCAGTATTGCTGCTGGAAATTTAATACAGTGGAAGGCCATTATAATGCAGGCTTGGGAGATATTGAATACATTTTAATAGAGGCTGCCTTGAGTTTCTGTACACTGAATAAGCACACCTTATATATTCGTAAATAACTGTGCACATTTCTGTATAACAAATGGAGAAAGTAAAGAACCTGGTATACAAAAAACAACTTTCACAAACACAAAAAAATTACACATTGTCAAGGTAAACATGTTGATATTTTAATTTGATTTGTTCAAATATGCTGCATGATTAATGACTATATTACAATGTGAATCTATATATGTATATGCATACAAACACACAAACATATATATTTGTATATATACATATGTATGCTTAGAACTTCAGTTATTATGAGAAAAGTGTTTTGTAAACTTTTAATCATTATAGTAATGTGAATAAATAAAATGTTGGACATTATTCTTAAAGAGCCTACTCAGTCTTTTGGTATTGTAGCCAAAGGTAAATATGGCAATAAATGTATATGTATAGTTGAAGGTAGGATAGAATTAGAGGATGGATCAGAATTAGGATTAAGTTCCTGGATAAAAGTAGAAATAGACTTTTTTTTTTAATTTAAGGCACTGGGGTTAAGTGACTTGCCCAGGTCACTTGGCAATCATTAAGTTTCTGAGGCCAGATCTGAACTCAGTTCCTCCTGACTCCAGGACTGTGCCACCTATCTGCCCCTAGAGTTTAGATCTCAGTGTTATAATGACATGAACAAGAGGAGGCTTAATAATAATTACCTAATTTAATAATTACCTAGCTATGTGGCTTTGGGCAAGCCAGTTAACCCCATTTGCCTTGCAAAACCCAGGAAAAAAAAAGAGGAGGGAAATTGAGGGGGCAGAGCCAAGATGGTGGCAGGAGAAGAGCCTTTCTTAGGTGCTCTCTCCAAAATATTTCAAAAACTTTAAAATTATGACTCTAACTAAAATTTTGAGAGACAGAACCCACAGAAAGATCTAGTGAGGCAATTCTCCAGCCCAAGGTAACCTGGAAAATAGTGGGAAAACTGTATTCCATGGAGTTGGAGGGGCAGCTGCGCCAGAGTGAAGGAACTTCAGCCTCCTGGGAACAGCTCCAGGGCACCTGGGAGCAGTGGTTCCTGGCAACAGAAGCAGTTTCCTGACCTGCACCCCAGGGAGCACCAAGCACAACTTAGAAGATCAGCAGGGAGACCTGTGCCAGAGGGAGCAAGAAGCCCAGGCCCTCAGTGCGGCCACAGCAGCATAACCTAGGCTTTCAGCGCTGCCAGATCCAGGAAACGGAAGCAGGCCCATGGAGCTGGCCATCAGGAGCTGCTGGGCAGCTGCTCCCTGAACTCATAGGGCTGGGAATATAATATTCCAGAAAGCGAAAGAACTTGGAATGCAACTGAGAATCAACTCCCCAGTAAAACTGAACATCCTCTTCCAGGGGAAAAGATGGACTTTCAATGAACCAGGGGAATTTCAAATGTTCCTCTTGAAATGAGCAGAGCGGAACAGAAAGTTTGATCTTCAAGTACATGACTCAGGTGAAGCATAGAGAGTGCAGGAAAAGGTAAATTGTGAGGGACTTGATGAACTGCATGTATTCCTGCATGGAAAGATGATACTGATAATACTCATATGAACCTTCTCATTTAATAGAGCAGGTAGAAGGAGCTTTAATAGATGAAGCACAGGAGAGAGCTGAATTTGAAGATATATTGTAAAAATGGAGTCAATGACTAAAAGGGAAATGTACTGGGAGTAAGAGAAAAGAGAGGTGGAATAGGCTAAGATATTTCATATTATAGTTATTTCATGAAACTTTTGCACTGGTATGGAAGGGGAGAAGGTGAGGGGGAATGAGGGAACCTTCATTCTCATCAGAAATGGCTCAGAGGGGCAGCTAGGTAGCTTAATGGATAAAGCACCGGCCTTGGAGTCAGGAGTACCTGGGTTCAAATCCAGTCTCAGACATTTAATAATTACCTAGCTGTGTGGCCTTGGGCAAGCCACTTAACCCCATTGCCTTGCAAAAAAACCTAAAAAACAAAAACAAAATGGCTCAGAGAGGAAACAGCATACACCCTCAATAGTGGATAGATATCTAGAGGAAAAAAGGAGAGAAGGGGGATGGGGAGGGGGAGGGGGATGTGGGTGATAGAGGAGAGGGTGGATCATAGGAGAGGATAGTCAGATATAACACATTTTCTTTTTTTACTTTTTGCAAGGTACTGGGATTGGGTGGCCTGTCCGGACCACGGGGCCAGGTGGTTGTTGGGTCTCTGGGGTGGGATGTGGGCTTGGGGCCTCTTGGCCCCAGAGCCAGTACTCTGTCTGCGGTATGACTTGACTGCCCTACAAAACACTTTTGAAGAGGGACAGAGTGAAAGGAGAGAGAAAATATAATAGTTGGTAATGGGGAGGAATGAATGGAGGGAATTACAATTAGCAACAGCAGCTGTGGAAAAATATGGAAGTAACTTCCATGATGGACTTATGATAAAGAAAGTGATCCACCAGAGACAGAGCTGATGATATCGGAACACAGATTGAAAGACATTTTTTCTCTCTTTTACTTTATTTCTCATGAGGTTTTATATTTTTGTGGGGGAGGGGGATTATGTTTACTCTTAAGAATATTTTAGTAATGTGCAAATAAAAAAAATTTAAAAAGAGGAGGGAAATTAATTCACAAATTAGAAACAACCAAGGAAAGGTCAGAAGTAGAGAAGAGAAAGGAAGTGTATCTTGTATAGATTTTTTCTAATAAGGGAATTAATAACAGAAAAAGGGTATTGAGGACTAATGATAAGCTTTAATATTTTTTCTTGAATGATAAACTTTAAATGACCAAAAGGTTTTTTTTTAATCTAGAGTGTTATGAGGAACCATTGGAGAGGATGGATTAGAAAATTCATTCTGACAAGAATGCTCAGAATAGTTTGAATTAATAAAGCAGATTAAACCGACAGTATGAGATTTCACCAAATAAAAGGAATATAAAGTTGTGTGAAATGTATAAAACTGGAATGGGAAGCCTAATTCAAAAGTGTCTGAATAGTGCATGGAAACAAGAGACCTTATTAGAAAAAGACTGAAGGTTAATTTTAATTTATTTTTAGACTGTGCCTTTGATTTAAAACTGTAACCAAGGTAGGGTAAGTGGAACTTCCTTCTAGGAAAAGCAGAATTTAGAAGGTAGCAAATTAGCTTATAGACTTATAGAAAATTACAAGAGATTCATATCCAATATTCTTGCCTCAGGCAAATGCAATTCATCCACCACCCCAGAAGCCTGGAGAAGTTCCAAGAACTACATAGCTCCAACATTCTGGGAGCCTCACACCAAAGGTAAGACTGGGACAGGAAGTGTGGAAATGAAAATGACAGGTGTCCGTCAGTCTTTGTGTTAGAGATGAACTGGACATCCAAGATAAGCATGGATTCGACCACTTTTGGAAAGGAAACGCCCTGCTGTAGCTTCACTGTTGCTACTGGAGTAGGTTAAGAAGAGAACAAATCTATTGGTTTTACAATCAAGCCACCAAAGATGCTACTTTCCTCCTCCCCTCCCCTTCCCATCCCCATAAGGGTCCTGGCCTTTTTTCCTTGAGCCACATCTCTCCAAAGAACAGGAAGAAGAAATAGATACCTAGGCCTGATAGAAAATTTACTTCCTTCTTCTGTTCACCCTCTTTATTCACACACTTAGGAATGAGACCATCCTCTTAAACATTTGCTCCTGGGTAGGCTGGCAAATTTCCTTTCTCACTCTTTCTCATCTACGTAGAGAGTTAAGATTATTTGTCTCTCTGTGCCCAGAGTTGTGCGTACTTATGAAATGAAATTTTGGTAATGGAGATACCAAACTTCTTTAATGTTTGTCGTTCCTAGGCATCTTGATGTCTTTGTAAGCTATTGTTTTACTGTTACCTTCCTTTAATTGCCAAACTAGAAAAAATTTTGTCTTGAACTTCTTCCTTACCCCAAACATTTTGCAACCCATGGCAGTCTTGTTTGCAGTTTCATTACTCAACAGAACTACACTCTCTCCAAGGTCTCTTAGATCTTTTAGTTAAATCTTTTACT
Organism: Macrotis lagotis; assembly: GCF_037893015.1. Taxonomy (NCBI): domain Eukaryota; kingdom Metazoa; phylum Chordata; class Mammalia; order Peramelemorphia; family Peramelidae; genus Macrotis; species Macrotis lagotis. Next base: position 665,976,133 of record NC_133658.1, on the reverse strand, counting down.
TTTTTCAGTTCTCAATGTTCTTGATTTCTTTGTAACTTTTGACACTATTAACTATCCCTGTTCAAAGATATTCCCTATACCCTCAACTATCAAGCCAGTGTTCTCTCTTAATTCTCTTACACTGTACAGAATCTTTATCCATGTCACATCCACTATCCCCAAGCTATTATGCATATTTCTTGTGTACCCAAGTCTAGCATGGCCTCTCTTTGTACTCTTCAGGTATCACATTTCCCATGGATTTCATTATTATTACTGTGAAGATGACTGCCATAATCATATGTAGCATCACTGCCATAATTATATGTAGTCACACCTCTAACTGTACATTCATATACACAATTTTGGTCCCCAGAAGATTTACCAACTGCATCTATCAGAGTCCTAGTGATAACCCAAAAGGGCAGTGGTTTCTAGTATTGCAGTTCTTGAATCCCCATTCAAGTGTTCTCTATTAATAATATTGTCCTCCATTAACTTTTAGACAAGGAATTTATTTTATAGCAAGTACAGTTAGTATAAAACATTTCCTACAAATTGAGAACTTTCTCTTTCCTTATATAAATTCCCTGACAACAGTGAATTCAAATGTAAAAGTACAATGGTTTTTGAGATATGTGCATAAAAAACACTTATGGCAAAGGAATCATCTCTTGATTCCTGGTTTTAGAAGTCTTCCCCCCCTCCCCTCTGATTTTATGGAGTATTCATATAACTACATATAGGTGTAGTTCTCTTCTGGACTAGGTCCTCAGATGGGCCACTCCCCTTTCTATGGCATCAGCTACTACTGCTCTTGAAGCCACTTCTGATTTTCAGTGAGATTTCTGAAGCTCTTAAACTTCCAGATCATTTGGGTACTCCCATCTCTGAACTTTCATTCACCTAAGATCGGGGGGGGGGGGGGGGATACATACACACATACACACACACACGCATACACATATATATGTAAAATTCAAAATGAGCAACTTCTTAGTCATTAGTTCTTCTAGCTCTGAAGCTAGACTACATTATCATCATGCAGTAGCAACCCCTTAGCACTTAAAACCAGAAATAGTTTCCACATTGTTTAATTGAAAGGAGACAAGCTCTAAGGACTGGACTCCTGTGAGTCAGTCTACCTACCTACCTACTACCTACAAAGATGAAAACTATCATTCTAATTTTAAGCAACATCCCTTCATTTAAAAACTCTTCATACATTTCATCATTTTGCTCATAGAAATATGACTCCTTCCAGAAGACATTGTATCCCTGGTCACATTCATTGGTATAATTTTATGCCTACTGATCTAGGTGAGAAGGTATAGGTATGCTTTTTGCACCTCATTGTCATTTCCAGACTTTTTCTCTGCCTCTATCACTTAAGCAAATATTTTCTTTACCTTTCTTTATAAGATTTTATTTTTTATTTACATATTACTAAAATATTCTTGTTTAAGAGTAAACATAATACCCCCTCCCCAACAAAAATATAAAACCTCATGAGAAATAAAGTAAAAGAAAGAGAAAACATATGTTTCAGTCTGTGTTCTGACACCATCAACTCTATCTTGGGTGGCTCACATTCTTTACCATAAGTCCATCATAGAAGTTACTTCCATATTTTTTCACAGCTGCTGTTGCTGATTGTAATTCCCTCCATCCATTCCTCCCCACTACCATATATTATATTTTCTCTCTCCTTTCATTCTGTTTCTCTTCAAAAATGTGCTGTGGAACAGCCAAGTGGTGTAGTGGACAGAGCACTGGCCCTGGGGTCAAGAGGCCCCAAGCCCATATCCTATCTTGGAGACCCAGCAACCACTCAGCCCTGTGGTCCTGGACAGGCCACCTAATCCCAGCACCTTGCAAAAAAGTAAAAAATAAAATGTGTTATATCTGACTATCCTTTCTTATTATCTACCCTCTCCTCTATCACCCACATCCCCTCCCTTTTCCCTGTTCCCCTTCTCTCCTTTTCCATATTGAGTTTATATGCTGTTTCCTCTCTGAGCCATTTCTTTTTTGTTGTTGTTGTTGTTGTTTTGTTTTTTTGCAAGGCAAATGGGGTTAAGTGGCTTGCCCAAGGCCACACAGCCAGGCAATCACTAAGTGTCTGAGGCTGGATTCGAACTCAGGTCCTCCTGACTCCAGGGCCAGTGCTCTATCCACTGCTCCACCTAGCCACCTCCAAGCACTCTGAGCCATTTCTGATGACAATGAACGTTCCCTCATTCCCCCTCACCTTCCCCCCTTCTATACCATTGCAAAAGCTTCATGAAATATCTTTTATATGAAATATCCTAGCCTATTCTACCTCTTCTTTCTCTATTTACCTTTCACCCATTGACTCCATTTTTACAATATATCTTCAAATTCAGCTCTCTCCTGTGCTTCATCTATAAAAGCTCCTTCTACCTGCTCTATTAAATGAGAAGGTTTATATGAGCATTATCAGTATCATTTTTCCATGCAGGAATTGCAGTTCATTAAGTCCCTCATAATTTACCCTTCTCATCCACTTTCTATGCTTCACCTGAGTCCTCTACTTGAAGGTCAAACTTTCTGCTTAGCTCTGGTCATTTCAACAGGAACATTTGAAATTCCTGTTTCATTGAACGTCCATCTTTTCCCCTGGAAAAGGATGTTCAGTTTTGCTGGTTAGTTGATTCTCAGTTGCATTCCAAGTTCTTTTGCTTTCTGGAATATTACATTCCAAGCCCTACGAGCCCTTAATATAGTTGCTGCTAAGTCCTGTGTGATCCTGACTACAACTCTATGATATTTGAATTGTGTCTTTCTGGCTGCTTGTAATATTTTCTCTTTGACTTGGGAATTCTGGAACTTGGCTATAATATTCCTGGGGGTTGGGTTTTTTTTTATCTCTTTCTGGGGGAGATCAGTGTATTCTCTCAGTTTCTATTTTATCCTCTGCTTTTAGGATATCGGTGCAATTTTCCTCTAGGAATTCTTTAAAAATGAGGTCAAGACTCTTCCTGATCATGACTTTCAGGAATCCTAATAATTTTTAACATCTTTCCTGAATCTGTTTTCCAGATCAGTTGTTTTTTCAATGAGATATTTCACATTTTCTTCTAATTTTTCATTTTTTTGGTGTTGAATTATTGTGTCTTGATTTCTCCCAAAGTCATCAGCTTCCTTTAGCTCCATTCTACATCTGAAGGACGTGTTTTCCTCAGAGAGCTTTCTTATCTCCTTTTTCCATCCAGCCAATTCTGCTTTTTAAAGCATTCTTATCCTCAATAACTTTTTAACTGTTTTATCCATTTGACCTAAGCTGGTTTTTATCCATGTTATTTTCCTCAGCATTTTTTTGGATCTCTGACTAAGCTGCTGACTTCGTTTTCATGGTTTTCCTGCATCTCCCTCATTTCTTTAACCATTTTTTTCTTCTGTCTCCCTTACTTGATTTTCAAAATCTTTTTTGAGCTCTGTCATAGCCTGAACCCAACTTCTATATTTCTTAGAATCTTTAGATGTAGAAACTTGGACTTTCTCATCTTCAGATTGAGTATTTTGGTCCTCCTTGGGACCAAAGTAATTGTCTATGTTTAGGTCCTTTTTTTCTGTTTACTCATTTCCCAGCCTGTGTGTTTGAGGGTACTTCCTGAGGTTTTGAGTATTATTGGGACACCCCCACAAGGACCTCAGTGTGTGTGAGGCTCTGACTACTCTCCTGGTATGTGAATGACCACAAGCTCACCCCTCTACCACAGTGCTGTGAGGTTGGGGGGGTCCCTGCTCTATGAGGGGGGCCTAGACTGCAACCAGTGTCTGAATGTGGTCAGAGCCTCAGAGTCCTGCTCTAGGGACAGAGGACAGACCTTGGCAGTCTCCCTCCACTCCCTTACCTTTGGTGGGCTGAATGCTCAGGGAGAAGTTGCCTAGAGGCTCCTGCTAGGTGACTCCAAGGTCCTACTTCCGTTTCCTAGATCTGGGCTGCCATGGCCATGCTGAGTGCCATGAACATGCTGAGATGCCAAGGCTATACTGAGGGCCTGGGCTTCACACTCACTCTGGCAGAGGTCTCCTTGCTTATCTACCAATTTGTGCTTGGTGCTCCCTGGGATGCAGGTCAGGAAACTGCTTCTGCTTCTGGGAGCCGAGGTTCCCAAGTGCCCTGGGGCTGTTCCCAGGAGGCTGAAGTTCCTTCATTCTGGCCCGGTCCCTCCAACCCCATGGAACAGAGTTTTTCCACTATTTTCCAGGTTACCTTAGGCTGGAGAATTGCCTCATTGGATCTTTCTGTGGGTTCTGTCTCTTGAAATTTTAGTTAGAGTCATAATTTTAAGGTTTTTGAAATACTTTGGAGAGAGCACCTAAGAGAGGCTCTTCTTCTGCCACCATCTTGGCTCTGTCCCAAATCTTTCTTTTTTTGAGTTTCTCCGATCTATTAATCCTGATTCCACTAATTTACTTACCATAGATGGTTCCCCCTCCTTTCTCAATGAGTTAGGTTCCTGGTTTTCAGTCTTCTGCCCAAAACTCTTCAAATATTCTAGTCTCATTGCCTCTTTAACCAAACACAAGTATGACCCTATCCTTTCTCTAACTCATAATTATTCTGTCTCCACAAATGTAAAGTACAAAAATATCTTAGAGAAATACAGGATCTTGGCTCAGTAAGAAGGAAGGCGAAATTCAGTTTTACATGAGAGTTACAATCCAACCTTGAATTCTATGAGTCAAAGATCTATAGTGCATCTCAGCTACTCAGCACTGGTGGAGCCACATTGATTGATTAGTGTTGAGGACATGATTCTGGAGCTATGGACAGAACACTTCCAAAGCTTTTTCAATGAACAGTCATCAATTAGTACTGAAGTCATTAACCATATACCTCAAGTAAAAATCAATCCCTCTCTGACTGAACCTCCAAATGTAAGAAGAGGTTTTGAATGCCATCAGCTCTTTCTTATGTGGTGAAGCACCTGGTGCTGATGCTATTTCAACTAATATTCACAAGGCAGAGTGTCCACTGCTCATTCAAATGCTAGTCAAAATTTTCCAGGTTATATGGCATGTGGAGATTATGTCCCAGGAAGGATACCCTCAAGGATACCTCTGTTATCCATATCTATAAAGGGAAAGGAAATTGTTTGTTCTGTGACAATCATGGTGGTGGAATGGGGAAGCATTGGGGGATGGATCTCTATCACTGATTGCAAGATACTTGCCAAAGACTTTCTAAATAGGCCAATCCTTCACCTGGAAGATAGTAATCTAAACAAGAGTCAGTGTGGCTTCAGAAAAGGCTAATAAATATGGTTGATGTCTGTTGCCCAACAACTCCAAGGAATATGTCAGGAGCAGAACAGGGGTCTATGTATAAAATTTATCTAAATTTGATACTGATAATATTAAGGGCTCAGGGCAAAACATGGCAAAATTGGGTCTCCAGAGAAGTTCACTCATCATGATTGTCAATTTCATGACAACATGCTTGCACAGGTTCTGAATAATGGATGGTTATCTCAGACTTTCACAGTCACCAGTGGAGGAAAGCAGGGATGTTTACTTGCTCCCATGCTTTTTTAGCATGACACTTTCAGCAGTGTTGTTGGACATTTTCATTGAGGACAAAAATTTCATCAAGTTCAGCTACCCACTGAAAAAGCTTTAACTTGAAATGGCTACAGGCCAAGGGTAGAGGAGAGAGTTGGTTCATAACTTTTGTTTACAGATGATTGTGCATTCATTGTAGTTTCTGAGGCTAAGGTGCAACAGAGTATGGATCAGTTCTCTGGGGATTGTATTAATTTTGGCTTAACAATACCAAGAAAATAGAGGTTATCACCAGCAGCCAGCATCATCCCATGCATAAATGGAAACATCAGTTACAGCAAATTGAGAAACTTTGAATGCTGTGGATAAATTCATTTACCCTGGCTTTAGGGATGTACATATTGATGATTAGGTTGATACACACATTGCCAGATATTGCTTAGAGATAGTTTTGGAGACTCTAAAGGAAAGTATGGAAGAGAGGAACTGGAGATCTACAGAGACATTGTGCTGACCTCATAATATGACTGTGAAACCTGGACATTATACCAGTGCTATGATAATGATGTTTGTCCTTCATTCTTTTTTTTTTTTAGGTTTTTTTTTTTTGTAAGGCAAATAGGGTTAAGTGGATTGCCCAAGGCCACACAGCTAGGTTATTATTAAGTATCTGAGACTGGATTTGAACTCAGGTACTCCTGACTCCAGGGCCGATGCTTTATCCACTGTGCCACCTAGCTGCCCCTTGTCCTTCATTCTTGAAGAAGACCATGACATCAGGGAGTTGATGCCTTGACATGCACTTGTATTGGATTTCAGTGAGTTGGGGCTGTACATAGTTGCCAGCCTCACTTTCTGTTCCAGAGTCATCTGGGTTCAGTGGCCAGATATGAATCAAGATAGCAGCAGATAACACTGAATGTGAGTCAGTCAGGGTTAAGTGACTTGTCCAAGGTTGCACAGCTAGTAAGTATCTGAGGCCAGATTTGAACTCAGATCCTCTTTGCTTGAGGGCCAACATTCTTACCCACTGTGCCATCTAGCTATGTGCTTTATCAATGTCATGCCAGAAAACTGAATCACTTCCATTTAAATTGTCTAAGGAAATTCTGAAGATCAGCTGACATGACAAGATATCAGACACTGAGATCTTTTCTTGAGCTGAATTACTGAGTATTCAGCGTAGAGAGGTTACATTGTTTGAATGCTAAATATATATATATATATGTATATATATATATATATATATATATAAACATGGAAGTCAGAGGTCAAAAGAAACAAAACAAGGACACTTTCAGGTCTCTTTGAAGAACTTTGGAATCGATTGTATGGCATGGGAAACACTGGCATAGAACTGCCAAGTATGGCATGCCTACATCAAAGAAGGAGCCATTCTCTCTGAGCAAAGCAGAATTTCAGTAGCTCAAAGGAAATGGGAGATGCACAAATTTAGAGACATCTCCACTTAAAATGTTCATATGGACTATTTGTGCCTGACCAGTGATAAAGTCTTCTGAGTTTATGTTGATCTGACAGGTTACATTGGTCAGCCAGGTACACTTGTACCTTGACTCCAACATTTTGTCTCTCTCTGAGAATGAAGGTCAGCATTTTCTTAGTATATGTGTAGCCTGGGGTTTAAACTCATTTACAAAAAGCCCTCCTCATTGGTGGAGATTATTAGTACACCTTACCTTTAATTCAGAAGAAATTGACAAGACCATTTCAGAAGAGAGATTTTAACTCTTCCCAAATTCTGTCCTCAGGAGAGGACATACAAGGCTCTATGTAGAGGGCCAGCCCCAGGGAGTGATATTCACATATACTTGGCAACTTTTTCCATCAAAGATATGTGTGGATTATTGCTCATTATATGAATCCGTTGGCTCACCAGTGAACCCTGACCTAGGATAATCTATGGCTCCAGAGGTGGTTGTAAAAGGTTTCTTTGATAGAGAAGTATGCAGATTTATAAGAACCAATATTGTAAATTTACCCAGGAAATTGTAAAACTGGGTCTCCTTTAACCAGTCATTCCTGAGATAAGTTTTTGCTATAAAAAGTCTGAGTTTCCAAAAATAAAGTTGGTAGATTTTCACAACCTTTCATGTTTGGATATGTTTATCTACCTTGACCTGACTCTCAGAAATTCATGTCCAGACCCACACCAGAGCTATTGTGGACAATAGCTCCAGGTCTTCTTCAGAAAGAGGTCATGAAGGGAAAGACTCTAGAAAGAAGTAGATATATAGAGAAAATAGCATCTTATTAATATGATGCCATTTCAATAAGTATCTTCACTTATTACTCATTGTATCTACTGGTTGACTATTAAAGGTAAATATACTTTTTGAACCTTGTGAGTTATAGTTTTAAGATTCTGGACCCAAGGGCAGCTAGGTGGCACAGTGAATAGAGTACCAGCCCTGGATTCAGGAGGACCTGAGTTCAAATCCAGCCTCAGTCACTTAATAATTACCTGGCTGTGTGACCTTGGGCAAGTCACTTAACCCCATTGCCTTGCAAAAAAAAAAAAGAATCTGTACCCATAAACTAACTTGAACCCTGGGGAAAGTTAACCCTCTATGTCCTCATCTTTGAGTTCAAGGTGGGGGATGCTTGGAGGTAGAAGAGTGGTGCCCACACTATAATCTAACTATTTCAAATGTTGGCCTTTTCTGATTTACCATATTCTCTTACTCATTAGTTAAATTCCAAATTCCCCAAATGTGCTAGAACCTTGGTTTTGGGAAGAAGATCAGTCTTTTTAATCTAATTTTTTACTTTCTACTTGAAAGTCAAACCAAGTTTTATTATAAGCAATCCCTTGACACTCTGAGTGTCAGCATTCTCCACATTCTCTATAAAGAAGATCCTTAGATAACTTGCTGCTTTCTGACGTCATTCTAAATTTGTTTGTTTTTTTTTTTTTTTTTTTTTAGGTTTTTGCAAGGCAAATGGGGTTAAGTGGCTTGCCCAAAGCCACACAGCTAGGTAATTATTAAGTGTCTGAGACTGGATTTGAACCCAGGTACTCCTGACCCCAGGGCTGGTGCTTTATACACTGCGCCACCTAGCTGCCCCACTAAGTTTGTTTCTTAATTATTTCTTTATTTTCATTCTTGTCTGTTTCTTCTCCTACACATCTAATTATAAGCCTTTTTTTCTTATTACTGCTTTTCTTTTTTTCTTATTACTGCTTTTTTTCCAGATGCCATAATTTAACCTTGTCTTTCACTACTTTGTATTCCATTCTTCTTATCACTCTCTAAGGAACTGACTTTCCAAACACAAATAAACATTTACTAATTATTTGATTGAAATAAAATATTTAGAAAGAAATCAGTGGTGATGGAACCATCCAATTTAAAAACCCTTAAAGGTATAGCATTACCTATTTATCAAGTTCTTGGACACAGTTGAAATATTGAAAAAGTTACTGCCAACTTCCCTTACTGCTAAATCCCACTAACAGTGATTTAAATGTCCACTGTGCAATTTATCATGTGTAAAAATAGACAGTTTTCCTTTATTTGGGTAAGTCTCCAACTGTTAAATTGTTAATTTCTCTCAGGGATTTTACTAATATTCTTACTAAGGATAAGTGCCTAAAATCTGAAATTTCTGGCAAAGTTAAATTGTTATCTGTGGTTCTGGACACATTAGAGACCATAGTTTATTTGGCATGTTAAGAGAAAGGGGATTAATACATAAATTCCATTGGTGGGTATACGGTCCAAGGAAATCAATGACAAAGAAAGGTCTCATATGAACCAAATACTTACAGAATCATTTCTTTTGTAGTGGTGGTGGTAAAGAACTTGAAATAAAAGAGATGTCTATTAATTAGAGAATGGCTAAGCAAATTGTGGCACATGAAATTTTTGGAATAATACTGTAAGAAATGATGAAGATAGAGCAGCATAAGGAGATGTATGAACTGACATAGAGTAAGGAGAACCAAGAAAATAATATATACATGGATCATAATGTAAATGAAAAGGATTAGAACCAAAAGAGCCTGAAACTGTTGGGAATAAATTATAAAATTAGTCAAAAATATTGTGAAATTATAATGAGCAATCTTGGTTCTAAAGAAGGGATATGAGAATATACTTCTCCCTACTCTTTTAGAGATGTGGAAAATTTTTCAATATATTGATTAGTTTTGCTGAGTTTTTCTTTCTTTTGTTTGTCTATAAGCATTATTAAATGCTTCCTGTATACCCAAGTGTTAGGGATACAAATAAAGTCAAAAACAGTTCCTACTCTTGACACTCACATTCTGGAGTAGAAGACTATATGAAAATAACTAGAAACATGGAAGATATCAGCATAGGATATAGACATGGATCTTAGCAGGCATGTAAGTAGTGCATATTGTAGTAGATAGAGTGTTAGACCTGAGTCAGGACAACCTAAGTTCAAATCCAGATTCAGACACTTCATTCAATCAATAAACATTTATTAAGCACCCACAATGATAGACTCTGTTAAACACTAGATAGACAAAAAGAGGCAAAAGATGTCCCTATCGTCAACATGCTTATTATCTAATGGGGGGGAAAACTTGCAAACAAATACATACAAAGAGAAGTATATATAGATAAATAGGAAATAATTAACAGAGAGAAGACATTATAATGAAGAAGGTTTGGAAAAAACTTCCTATAGTGTTGAGTCCCAGTTCAGATGTCATATGTTGAGTCCCTTTCTGGACTCCCTCAATCTTCCCCAGGTGAGCGTTGGAGGGGCAGGAGACAAGGAAGACAAGTTTCCTCCCTATACACCAAGGTCTCCATTTATTGAACCAAATACCAGTGCTTAAATATCCTTCCCAGTCCATTAATCCACTCCCACTCCCATGGCACTTAGAAAAATAAGGCTCTGGTGCTCAAGGACACCAGGTGAAGATAATTTACAGTGCTCCCACACACAACAGTCAGTAACATATCCCCCTTCTTGTCTTCTTTTGAAACAAAATTATTACATAATGAATGCCACATAAGTTATAAACAAAAGTTCAAAAATAGTATAAACAAATGTCAATTAAACAATAGTAAAAAGCAATATTCCCAAATTCCTTGAAATACATTTTATCCCCAACTTACAAACAGGCAAAGATTACAAAGTTATTTCTTTTGCCAACAAAAAACCCTTTCAAAGCAATCAAATTCAAAACTCAAACTTAAAAGAAGTAACATTTAATTTTACCTATTTCAGATCTGAATTACACACACACACACAGGAGCTTAGACACTAACACAAACATAGAAACAATTCTCTTGTATCACATTTACCAAGCTGAGACTGATACCCTGGCCAGTACCAGATCTCAGAATATAGAAACATTTTCCCACCTCACTAGGCCAGTGGAGAGGTGTAAAATGTCCTGTAGATGTTTAAATACACATACACACACAACACACCAAAATATTAGCCATAAGCACAGACTTCATTCAAAAGACAAAATCTAAATTTCCCAATCCCAGAAAAAAATTCTTCTTCCTCATGATGTTGGTTCTCTCCTTTGCTGATAATGTGGACAATCCTTTCAGGAACCCAGATTTTACATTTCCTGTGGAAATACAAACATATCCTGGCCCTTGGATTATTACTTGGTCAGGTCCTTTCCATTTTCCTTCCCTATCTTTCCATGTTACTTTTTCTTGCATAGGGTATTCATACTGACTCTCTTGAAATACCTGCTTATTTCATTTGCACTATTCAATTTTCCAAAATTTCATAGCCAGACTAAGCCAATTGGAATCAAATTTCAAAAAAATTGATGGTATAAGTTGCATAATTCAATCTATTGGCAGGCAAATCATGCATTCCCTGTTTTTTTGTTTTTGAAGCACCATTTTAAGTGTCTGGTTCATTCTTTCCACCACCTCTTGCCCCTGTGGATTGCAAGGAATTCTAGTAATATGTGCAATAGCAAATTCTGCACAAAAGTTTTCAAACAATTGAGCTGGATAGGCCAGACCATTATCAGTCTTCAAAATCTCAGGAAGTCCACCAAGAGAAAAGCAACTCAATAAATGATTTCTCACATGTTTAAAGGCCTCCCTGGTTTGTGGAGCTGCCCAGACAAAGCCTGAGTAGGTATCAATGCAGGCATGAACATACTTCAGTTTGCCAAACTCAGATACATGAGTGACATCCATCTGCCAAAGAGAATTTGGGATTCATGGAACCCCTTGATGTTTTCAGGAGAAAAGGCACACAATGAGTACATCGTAGCATGTTTTTTTTTTTTTTTTTGCAAGGCAATGGGGTTAAGTGTCTTGCCCAAGGCCACACAGCTAGGTAATTATTAAGTGTCTGAGGCCAGATTTGAACTCAGGTACTCCTAACTCCAGGGCCAGTGCTCTATCCACTTCACTGCTTAGCCGCCCATAGCACAATTTTTTTAGCTTGTTCTTTGGTAATCTCATACAAACTTTGTAATGATCACGCCGAAAGATGTAATTTATCATGAGCTTCAAATATAGGCAAGGTTAATATAGGTATAGCATCAGCAATAGTATTTCCTTTAGCTATAAGGCCTGGAGCATCAGTATGAAACCTAATATATAAGCAAAATAAAGGATGTATGTCTTCTAAGCAAGAGCTGCAATTCCCAAAATAACTGAATAATATTCTGGTTATTGGTGTCCTTGATTAGGGAAGTTTCTAAATGCTGTAGTACACCCCAAACATATTTACCATATATGATAATATTAATAGGTTCATTAATTGTCACAGCTTTGTATTACTGCATAAAGTTCATTTTGTTGAGTGGATTGAAATGGAGTAATAAATAGCTCCCTTCTATTTCTATCTGGAATATAAAGGGAAGTTCTGTTATTTTTTGATGCATCTGTAAAAACATTTATACCATCTATAGGCTCCTTTTTCACTATCCGTTCCACAATCCATGACCATGAAGAGGAAAAATTTACTAAGCTGTAATGATGATTTAGATATTATTGGCCTATTCACAAAAGTCTGCCATTCGTCCAAGTGCTTAATATTGTCACCTATAATTTCCATCCATAATAGGATGTAAATCTTTGAAAGTTCTTTTCCATATAACCCTATTACTCTATTTCTAGCTTTTGTAATTAAAAGTGCAAGTATGGAATGAACACATTCTTTCCTTGCACACTTAAATATACCCATTCCACAATGCCTTGCCCCTCATATATAATTCTAGTAGGACATTCTACCATGTCCAAAATAGTTATTTCAAGGTCCTACAAATGATGTACTCTTATGCTGTATTGATCATGAATCAATTGCATAATGGTCTGAATGCTAGACTTTGCCTCTGCAGTCCATTCCCTCTTTGATAACAAATTCTTGTCTCCTCTCAGCATTTCATACAGTGGTTTCATAAGATCATTAGAGATCCCAACCCGAAGTCATATCCACTGTATATCACCTATCATCTTCTGAACATCATTTAATGTCCATACTTTGTCTGTAGTCAACACAGAAGGCTTGATCTTTATGGTGGTGGGATTTATCTGGAAACCTAAAAATTGAAGAAGAAGGTATTTTTGTATTTTGTCTGGCATTATCACTAATCCATATCCCTCAAGATCAGCTATGGTATCTCACAATATTTCTTCCAATACTTCACTACTTTTATGAGATGCCAAGATATCATCCATGTAATGTAAAAAATATGTATCTTTATATTTATTCCTAACCCCCTTTAATGCTTCATGTACAAAATATTGACATATAGTTGGACTGTTTTTCATTCCTTGTGGCAACAACTTCCAATGATACCTATCATGAGGAGCTCCAAGATTTGTGTTAGGAATGGAAAAAGCAAATTTCTCATAGTCTTGTGGGTGAATGGGAATAGAATAGAAACAATCTTTAATGTCAATCATCCACAATGATTGCTCTTTGAGAATCATGTTAGCGGAAGGTAATCCCAGTTGTAAAGCACCCATGTCTTTCATGGCCTCATTGATCTTTTGTAAATCTGTTAACATCCTCTATTTTCCTGAATTTCTTTATTATAGCAAACACAGAGGAGTTCCAAGGGCTGTGACTTTTTTTTCAACATGCCTTTGTTCAAGCATGTGGTTAGGTGGTACAGTGGATAGAGCACTGGCCCTTGGAGTCAGAAGTACCTGAGTTCAAATCTGGCCTCAGACACTTAATAATTACCTAGCTGTGTGGCCTTGGGCAAGCCACTTAACTCCATTGCCTCGCAAAAAAATAAAAACCTAACATGCCCTTGTTCTAATTGTTCCTTAACTATATCTTTTAAAGCTAAAATCTTTTCTTTTGTAAGGGGCTATTGTTCCACCCATATAGGTTGCAGATTTTTCCATTCCAACTTAACAGTTGGTACATTAATTCTTCCTGACTCAACAGCAGCCCCAATAAAAGAATCTATGCTAATTTTTGCCCCTAATTGACATAATATATCTCTTCCCCATAATATTGTAGGGAGTTCTTCAACTATGAAAGGAGTAACAGTCCCTGCTTCATCTTCTTTTCTCCATTTCAAGGGTTGACAAGAAATTTCTATTTCCTGCCAACCCCCAATGCCTACTGGATTAGTATAGTCAGTCTGTTTAGGTCAAACTTGTGGACAGTTTTGTATGGGGAATACAGTCCAATCTGCCCTAGTGTCAATTAAGCCTAGGAAAGCAATTCCTTCTACAAAGAGGTTTTTCTGAAGAAATAGTAATTGTAAACATCATTTCATTGTGGTTTCTCTGTTTTGACTCCTTTTTCAACTCACTTTCCTTCCTATTTATACCAGATCTTGAAAAACCATGTAACTGAGCTATACATTGGTTCTCATTTATGTAGCTATCATCATCATTAGCATTCATTATTGCAATAGAGAAAATTTCCCCACTCTTGTGCTTTACTAAAGGTATAATGTGAGTATACTACGGATTTGGTGGAGCCAAAACGATTGCAAACTCCTCATCCATTAATTGTAAAGGGTGAATAGGTACTCCAGTAGAAGCATGGGGAGGCACCCTAAATTTCCCAGCACTTTTGACCATTAATAGTTTTGTATGGGTCAGCTTGCTGCCAAAGTTACATACTGGTTTTTCCATTCCATTCTCCTGCTGGTCCTGAACTGTTATACCCCATGATTGTTTTGGGTGGTGCCTGGGAGAGGGCCCCTTTCTCCGCTTAAATTTCCTTGTCTATATTCTGATACCTTAGTGTCCTGCCTTTTTACACTTTGGGCTTGGACTTTTAGGATGATGTGCCCTGACCTTTCTGGGTTTAGCTCCTTGGGCACGCCAACAATCTTTCTTTAAATGTCCAGCTTTTCCACAAACAAAGAAAGTCTGTTTCTCTTTATTTCTCATGTGTATATTAGCAAATGCCTCTGTCATTAATGCTATATGATACACTTGAGACCCTACTCTGTCACATCTTTGAATCATTTCCTCAATGATGGCATTCCTTCTTAAGCCAGTTGTTGCTTTCTGACAATCAGCATTTGCATTAGCCCATGCTAATTGTTTTATTAATATATCTATTCCTGCTCTATCTCCTAAAGTTCTTCCTACTGCCTCCTGTAACCAGGCAAAGAAATCTACAAAAGCCTCATCATTTCTTTGTCTAATAAGTGAAAATGGTTCTTTCTTATCATTTTGTATTGGAATACATCCCCAAGCATTCCTTACGTAGGTAGCAATTCTTTCATTTGTCTCTAACCCATAATGTAGTTGGTCTGCATTGTTGAAAAATTAACCTGTGCCACTTAATTGTTCATAATGTATGGTGGCATTGGGACCTTGTGCATGCCTCAAAGCCATTTGTCTACATTGTTTTAACCAGGTCTGGTTCTTTTGGATTTAAGGAGCTTCTAATGATGAACCTCTATCAATGGAAATAATACCAGTTTCCTTGTAATTTATAGTCTTAATTGCCAAGAGTACTGAGAAAGTAAATGATTTACCGAGGATTCCATGGTTCATATGTCAGAGATTGATCTTGAATCCAGGTCTTCAGAACTCAGGCAAATTCTATCTACTACATAGCCCTAAGGCTATATTCCCATCAGAAGAATTTAACAGAGGTTTACAAAATCATCTAAATTCTTTATAGAGTTGCTATACACATTTTATTACCAAATATATTATTAGGAAAAGCAATAGGAATTTTAAAGGCCAGTATGTTCTTTTTAGTAAGCAATATAGTTATGTAATAATTTCAAGTTTTTTCCTACTCTTTGATCCATGTACTTATTATTGGGATTATGGGAGAAAATAATTATTTGTGCAAAAATATTCCTAGTAACATTTTGTTTGTTGTGTTTTATACATGTTTCTTTTAAAATACTGGCAGAGGGAAGCTCTTAGCCATTTCTGCATGGTCAAACCTACTTTCATATCTTTGTGTTCTGATTGGCCAATCCTCTTTCCTTTCTCTCTTTTCAAAATTGGATCTTTTTCTTTTTTCAAAAACACATGATTGGAACCACAAGAAATTTTCCTGAGAATTGTGTTCTTTTTGGGAAAGAAGGGGTTTTATTATTTTCTCTTATTTCCTATTGTTTGTTTTCTGGTCTGATTGTCTGAAAGAGTTTTACTTACTGATTTGGCAAATTATACTTCTAAGGGACCTAGTAGAAATTGAAATTGTCCCTAAAATTATTTTTTCTTAATTGGTAAATAAAAGAATTTATGGAAAAGAATAATGGAACAGTATATTAATGGGATATATAAGAAGTTCAGTCTGAGTAATGGGTTCTGAAAAGATTTGGATTATGAAAAAAGGGTTGCAAGGAAAAATGAAAAGGAATATAGAGACTATTGGGTTTTTTTTTTTAACCATTTGTAAAGTATGAAAGTTGGTTAAAGCCTGCAGAAAGTAAGTATGAGAAGTATGACTTTGTATAAATAAAAGATGGATTTTGGGGAACTTTGAAAAGTGATTTACAAATTAATGTAGTAAGAGAAGAAAGTATAGATAGCTATAAATCTGTATGGAGATATGTGTTTAAATGAGGTTGGGATAATCTGAAAATTGCATTAAACTGCCACTTTTGCAATATCTGGCAGAGAATTAATTGGAAAATTGATAATCCCCATAAAGTGAAAAGTTTGATATGAAAGCAATTGCTAAGTAAATGTTAACTGTTTCTTCAAATTGGGTAAATCTGAAATGTGTGTTAATCCTGTGGCCAAAGTTATCTGAAATTACATGTAACTGAATTAAGGGTTTGTAAAAAATAATATCTATTTTTTTTGGTTATAATGTGTTTTGGTTTCTCTGGAGTCATAGGAGGAAAAAGAACTAATGGGAAGGCTAAAATAGATAGGGTCAGAATGGCCTTGATGGAGGCTGGGAGTCTTCCAATACCTTTGTTAGCACAGACTTCTGAGTCATGTTCTCTTAATCAAGATTTATGATTGCTTAAAAAAAAACGGTATAGTTCATGTGTTTGAAAAATTTGGAGTAACTGAGGAATGATAAACAGTATAGGTAAATAATTAGTACATACTACCTTGATATCTCATAATGTGGAGAATTTCCAATTCCTAGAACATCATTTTGTCAGTGAGGATAGAAAGCTCTTATTAAGTTAGACTATTGAGAAATCAGAATAGCACTGATACAGATAAGAAGAATTTGCAGACTTTTATATTTTGAAAAGAAAAATGATTTAAGGTAATTTTGAATATGAGTTTTTGAACATATAAGATTATTAAGAGAACTATAAAGAAAATCTTGTAATCATAAAAAGTTTTAGAAACATCTGGTCTTAAGAATTTATTTATGCAAAGTTTTAGGGAGTAAAGGGAATATATAAATTGAAAATATTATGTATAATTAGTAAACTTTGTATAAAATAGATTCTAACAATTTTTTGAAAATTTAAAATTGTGTTACAATAACAAAATATGAATGAATTAAAGTGTCAGCCATCACATTTGTAAAGATTTGTCATAAGAAAATTTGAGAATACCTTTCTAATAGGTTATATCCCTCAAGGTCTTTTTTGGCCCAGAGAGTTTGTGAAAAGTTTTGTTTTTACATCTCATGTTTATGAAATTATATATATTATTATATATTAGAAATTATATATATGTATCTTGTAATACTGGCTTTGGTAAAAAATTTACATTGGGTTTTTGAAATTAATATGTATCTATATTTTTAAAACTAAATTCATAGAGAATCTTATTTTCTTTTTGAAAATAATAATGTATTTGGAATAAAAGTAAAATAAGCTTATAATAAAGAGATGAGAAAAAAATTTGCGTGTGAAAGATATTCAGGTCTAAAGTTAACTTTAAGAGAACTTGTTTTGTTTTTGTTTTAAGATAATGAGATGTCAGCCTGGAGATTTTATGTTTCACATAAGTTAAGAGTTAAATGTTCAAATTTTAAAGAAGTGAAATGGTAAACTTAGAAGAAGAGTGTATAAGAGATTGGGAAGTATATATATATATATATTAATTGAAATTATTTCCAATAATATTGAGTATATGCGAGGGACTTTGAAAGATGATGAGGAAATTGAAAAATTATGTAACCCATAGTTAGATAACTTGCTGATGAGCAGGATGTTGGAAAAGTTATGTGATCTAGTTTTTTCTACATAAGCTATTTTACTGCAATAATACCTAAGCCTAGAATTAATAATTGTTTGCTTTGTAGAGATAATGAGGAACATATCAGAAGTTATGACCCTCTGGCTTCCTTGAAATTTTTAAACAATATGGTGGACCTTATTCTAAAACTGTAGGTCCAAGTATATGCAATAATAGAAATGAAATTATATGCTATATTATTGGTTTTAAGAGAACAGCCACAATTCCTTAACATTTTTACAGATAGTATGATTATCATGTCATCAGATGCATATTAATCATAGCACTGATGTAGTATTATGTTATATCAACTCTTTAAAAAATTACTAGAAGTTATTAGAAATAGATACAGTTCCTTTTTTTATTGAACATATAAAATTCTCATCCTGGATTGCCTGGATCGCCTGGATCTATATGTATGAAAGTAACCATAGTGCCTCTTTACTAAGGAAAGAATTTAAAAATCACCAGAAAGCAAGCTAGAAATATAGTAAAATCCTGTCCACAAAGGGGTATTTACCTACCCCTCCAAATTATTTTAAGAATCCTAGAGGCCAAACTCCTAATGAGTTATGGCAGATGTATATGCACCCTTTTGGAAAAATGAAATCTATTCATGCTACTGTCGATACATTTAGTTCATATACAATGGCAACAGCACAAAGTTCAGAGGCTACTCAAGGTATTTATTCTATTGTTTTACAGGAATACCATAATCCATAAAAACAGATAATGGCCCTGGATTTACTTCTATGGCATTTAAACAATTATGTCTATATTACAATATAAAACACATTACACGAATTCCTTATAATCTCATGGGTCAACCTATAATTGAGAGGGAGAATAGGTTGTTAAAAATATTCCCATATAAACAGAAAAGGGGAATGTGGGAGAGCAGATACTGGACATGCCTAAATAAAGCTTTGTATTCATTAATTATTTGATTTTGGTTGATAACAATAAAACCGTGGCTGAAAAACACCTTGGTTACAAAATTACTATAGATAACATAATAAATAGTACTCATAGAGTAATGTGAAAAGATACCAAATATGGACATTGGAAAGGACTTCATCAATTACTAACCTGGGATCGAGGGTATGCTTTTGTTTTGTCCACAGATGAAGAAACTGTCTGAATGCCAGAAAGAAACATCAGACCATGCAGACTGGATGATCAAGCAATACAGAAAATGAATAACTTACACTTAAGAAATTGAAAAAGAAAGCATAAGAGGAGAAGGAAGGACAGACCATGCAAAAAGGAAAGCACAAAATGGACTTATAGAACAACTTGTGATGTTTATGTTAATCATGAACAATTTGGTGACTTCAAAAGGAACTGAATATTGGACTTGTATTCAAAACTATACTATGGAGAGGAAGATATGACTAAAGTTGTTTAGATAGGGGAAGCTGAAAATTGTTTGGGATATAACAAAGTTACTATTGGAAATATCAAAGAAGATATGTTAAGAAGTTAGGTATAATTTTTCTGGCTTAAATAGTATCACACTCTATATAGAGGAATTTATGATCATTACTGAGAAAAAGAGGGGAAATAAAATTAACTGTTACAATTGCATTATTTGAGCATGTAAAGAAGTGATGAATAAGGAAAAGATAGAAGCAAAATATATTCAAGAATTGTCAGAAAATGTTACTAGAGCATTTAAGGCTCAGAAGAAGACTTTATGAAAATCTTGATCATTTTATTAATGCATTACAAACATCTGTAATGAACAATTTGTGTTAGGGAAGAAATATAGATTTGAGCAAGAAATTGTATGATTGGTTGTGTTCTCCACCTGTAATTGATACATGGCTACATGGTATTTCTGTTTTCAGCTTTGTTGTAATTATGATACCGATCATTTGTTGTTTGTTTCTCATTTTAAAAATGATCTTTTGGTATTGATAATTTGTATAAGTTGACTAAAGACATCCAAGAAATCTCCCAGCGAGACTTGATTCCTGAAAAAACAGCCGATAAGATAATTAAATGGTTTCAACATCCAACCCTCTTCGGGCATTGGATCCAGAGTATCATGCAGTTGTGTCTTATATTGATTCTCTTGATGTTTCTACTTTGCTGTTTTCCAAGTTAATTCAAAATATTTTTTCTGTAACCAAAGCTACTATATATGCTATCAATAGAATTCAGTATCATGCAGCCCAGGTTGAACATCAGGTTGGGCAATTGTGAGCTTGTTATGTAAACAGAAAAGGGAGAAGTGTTGAGAACTACTCCAGCAAGTTTGGGTTATAGGTCAGTTATGACTAAAAGACCTAAGCTTTGGTGACCCTCAGGCTTTCCACAGGACTCTGATTTGATAACACAACTGTGTCATTCATGGCCTCACTTGTTGATAGCCCTGTTCTGGAACTTCTTGACCTGAGTTACATCCTGCTAGGTTACATCCTGCCCCAAATAGAGTTACATCATTGTTTTTATCCTGTATGCTAATTTTGTGGTTTTCTGCTATAAGAACTGTTTCCTGCTATAAGAACAGCTCTGCTAGTTGTTCTCCTAGCAACCGCATTTGAGTGTATGCATGTTTCTTTTTCCTCTTTTGAACTGAATGAATCCCCTGGTGGACAGGGGAATTCAACAAAGGGATATGCAATGAAGAAAATATAAACAACAGAATAAGAAATATATATATATATATATATATATATATATATAATCAGCAATATAAATTATAATTACAATAGTAATGCTGGCATCTAGAAAATATTCAAAAATCATGTGGGAAAGGAAAACATATAGGTATATAATACAAATTGAATATTATGTTGTTTAACTTAAATGTTTTGTCAAGTAAATTGAAATTAGTGAGAAATTGTGATTTTACTTACAATTTTTCCTCTTTCTGCATCATGCAATGATTGTTAAGAATTGATAAGTTTAACATAATGAATTATTTTTATAAAACAAGAAGAATTTTTAATATTTCAAAGACACTAGATGTCAAAATAATAATTAGTAAGAAAATATTAATAGAAATAAACCAGGAAGTAGACTCCATATAAATAGTCGTAAGCAAAGTAATATATTCCTTTTCAGCCGTAACATTACATTTCTTGCATTGTTTAAGTATTTGTCACAGATTTCCATTTATATCATTTGTAAAAATTTCCCAACTTTTATACTCTGGAAAATTGACGGAGCTATAACAAACAGATGCAGACTCCTTATTTGTATTTAGCTGTAGTATTAAGACAAAGTTTCCACTTCAGTTGACATAGACTTTCTTATTATTATTGTTCAGTTGTTTCTGATTCTTTGTGAACCCATTTGGATTTTGGGGGGCAAAGATGCTGGAATAGCTTGCCATTTCCTTCTTCATCTCATTTTACAGATGAGGAAGAAAAGGCAATAGGGATAAGTGACTTACCTCACAACTTAAAGTGTCTGAAGCCAGAATTTGAACTCATATCTTCCTGACCTCAGGAGCCCTTGGTCACCTAACTGCCTTAGATTTCTCCATGCCCAACTAAAGAATTTGACGAGGTACTTCACAGTGAGACTTATTTCCACTCAATTTATTGGCACAGGTGTGTCTTGAATTAGGCTATGCATTATGCTGACTTTCATCATTTAAATGCAAAATCTTATTTGAAGCTTATTTTTTTCTATATTTTTATTAGAATTTTGCTTTCTCCAACAAAATTCTTTAGTCTCTTGTTGACTTTATCTTTTGTTCTTTATAGATGATGCATTTAAAAGCACACCTATTTTAAATGAAATCTCAATTGCTTATGTCCCTTGCAACTCTAAATTCTACAATCCTAATAATAATAATTGTTCAATAAATGTTTTTGCTTTGATTGTTTTTTATAACAAAATCTTTGTAGTACATCCAGTAACTTACTTACTTCTACTATGACAAAACATAAATTAAAATATATAGAATTTGTTTCTATCAAATTTTATTGTCTTCACATTTATAATGCAGTAGAATTGCACATTGTAATATTACTTTGTTTAATAAGATCCTTTAATGTTATGACAGGACCTCTTCTTAAGATAATACTGATTCATTCACATAAATCTCTTCTGAATATAGCATTACTTTACATAAAAGTGAACATTCAAAATTAAATGACCCAAACCTCTGAGTGTCTTACATTTTAAACTTCAATGACTATTTTAAGTTAATACGATGGGTTTTTCTATTTGACTTGTTTATATCTGAGTAGAAAGAGAAGGATGAAGGAAAGTAGAAGAGAAAGAATTACTTTGCAAAAGTATTTTGTAGCTATTTGCGGGGGGGCTTTTAATCACAGTTCAAAAATTGAGAGCGAGTATTTTGGCATAGTATAATTTGTTGTAAGGAAGATTTAATAGCTTGTTATGGACTATTTTTATAAACAGAAGTCATTTAGAGTTCAGGATATATATTTAGAACCAACATTTGTGCAAGGAGTTACATACAATCTGAATAAAGTAATTCTGGGAAAGTTTGTTAGAAAAGGAAAAAAAATTCTATTTTTTATTAGTTTTATGAAATTATATTTCTTTAGAGAGAAAAAAATGATTTTTAAAACTTTTTTTTCCACTAAGAAAACTAAACATTAAAATATTCCTAGACAGACTTAAACCATTGCCATTGTGGAACTGTCAAAAATTTTAAATAAACATAATTTTGATTCTTTTAACTTCAAATTTGACTTAAAAATAGTTTTAAAGTAACAGTTACATAAACAGATTGGGAATTTGATAACTTTCCTAAGTATTGTAATGCTAATTTTATAGATGCAGATTTTAAAGTCATCTATAAATTAATTTCTGTGTAATCATGATAATATTCTTATTATACAGTTTACATAGGTAAAGAAAAGGTAAAGTTTCCAGGAAATTTTACTATACTATGTGCTGTGTTGAATGAATGTTAAAAGAAGTCTTCAGTGAGTACTTTGTAATCTAACTTGTGATTTGTTGACATGGATATCTACAATAGCTAAAAAAGTGCTAAGTAGGGTTCTTAACCTAGATTTTTTCTGTTAAATCACAATTGTATTCTTAATTGTGCATGTGTATGTGTGTGTGTGTATATATGTATTTTTATATCTAAAAAAGAAAATGTTTTAAAAGAAATGGATTCATTAATATGTGTCAAATATTTAAATGGGTATGTGCATATATAATCACATTTTATTTGTTTTTAATAATAATTTATATTTTATACCCTTTTGATGACATTCAAAAATTAAATGATATTATCTAATATTCATTTTTTTCTTAATAACACAAATATGACATGTATATGTACACACAGTGCTTGTGGATTTCTTTATGTAGCTTAGTAAGTACTCCCCAATCAGTGGGGAATCACCAAAAAGTGGGACAACTTCTACTAGATGGATTTATTTTTAAATTTCTTGCTTTGAAAGGAGTTTCAATGAAATGTTTACCTGAAAATCTATACTTTGATAAAAGATTTAAAAGAGAAGACTTTTAATTTTAAAGAAATGCTAAACTTAATTATATTATTTTAATTTAGAAGATATATTATTGTAGTTTAGGGGAAAAGTTCAACATAATAAATGGGAATGGATTAAATTTATTTTTTATTGTATTCAAACTTTTCAAGTTTTGTTTTATTCATTTATAAATTGATTCTATTTCAAAAAAATCTTAATAGCAACTACTGAATTGTTGAATGTTTAATTTCAATTTCATCGAATCAAATTCAGCAAATGTTTATTGAGCATCTATTATTTAACTGACCCTCCACAAATCCATTTATTCTAATGATTCGAATTTGGTTTAGATTCTTTTATTCTCTTCCCTATAGCAACTGCTTTACATTGTTTTAAACTTCTGTTAAAAAAGGATGAAATCTGTGTCAATCTCTATTCTTTTATTTATTGCTCACATTTCTCAGTCATCAGATTGCTGAAACAGGTCAAGTTGGAGTTGTCTCACTTGTGTAACCTTGTCATTTTTATTCTTTTTATTTGGTATTGATTTTTATCTTGCTTTAACAAACCAATGATTTAACTTTACATGGTTATTATAGAGATGACTCCCTTCTCAGTAAATAGCTGTTTCCTAATTGTTAAAACATGACTTATTTCATTTTTGTGATACTACTTCTTGTTCTTTGGGCACAAAACTGACTAGGAGAACAGAAGGCTAATATTTGAAAAAAATTTGTTTTTAATGACTCCTGCCTTTTCCATGAAACAAAGGTCCATACAACAATATTTTTTGAGTGATGTTGTATGGCTACAAATCTTTGAATACTAAAATCTGAGAAATTAAAAATGAGAGTGGCTAAAAGGGCAACAGAAAGGTACATGATTACTTTTTGCAGGTCTAACAAATTATTAATGAAGTCTTATATAAAAAACACATATAAAATTTGTCTCCAGAGAGATATATGTTGAGAAAAGAAAGTGACCTGATCATATAGAAATAGTAAGGGAAAGGTCAGGTAGAAAGTGCTAAGAATCTTACACGCTGGATGAACTACTATGGAGGATTTATAGTATATGAACAAAAGTTATATATAGAGCATAGAGGGACCTTCTCCTTCTTTTAAATTATAGCCCTGACTATGACAAATCTTCAACAACCCTCTCTTACCTCAAAAATAAGATGCAAATTCTTCTACCTTGGCATTCCAAACCTTCTACAAGCTAATACCCTACTTCTATTATTTCCCTGCCAACACTCTAAAATCCATTTACCCTGGTCTACTAGGTGTTATCAGTCATGATATTTAATCTCCTACAACTAGGTTCTCATGTCTGAAATATACTTCTCCCTCATCTTTACCTCATAAAATCTCTAGCTCCCCTCAAAACTGTGGCTCCCCTCAAAGGTATTTTCTGATCCTAATTCTATCCTGAGTTGTTATTCTCTCTCTTAAAATTACTTGGTATTATTTTTGCATTTACTTGTTTATTTGCATATCGTATACCTTCAGTAGAATTTGAACTTCTTTAAAACAGGAATAATAGCCATTTTGTTTTTTGTAATCTTAGCACTAGTGATGTGCAGTGGGGTCCATGACTGAGGAGACACAAACAGTATCAGAGTCAGGATTTGCACTCTATGAACTAATAGAGGTAACACACACACACACACACACATACACACACACACATACACACACACAAAGACATACAAACACCCTTCAGTGAGGTAGATGGACTGACTGAAGGTGGTGAAGTGGACGGAGCCCTGGCCTTGGAGTCAAGAGGACAGGAGTTCGATTCCACTCTCATATGCTTGACTCTTACTAGCTGTGTGACCTTGGGCAAGTCACTTAACCCTGATTGCCTTGCATTCAGGGTCATCTCTAGTCATCCTTATCCATAATCTGGACACTGAATCCAGATAACTGGAGGAGAAAGTGAGGCTAAGGACTTAGTGCAGATCCTCACTCAAATCCAATTTATGTGCTTGTCATGGCATCACCTCCCTGATGCCGTGGTCCTCTTCAAGAACAAAATCAAAATCAAAATCAGCATACGAAATATCACATACACACATGTGAAATGCATCATCTAGACTCTGGGAAATGAGCTTATATAATAATACATTACACTGGTGACATACAGCGATCTAGCATTAGACACATGCTTATTGTAAATGTTCAACCCAGTTTGGGAGGAATTGCACAATTTGAGGTGGGTACAGCTCATTGCTGCCTCCCCTCATCTTTCCCGTATTTGAGCATAAAATAAGGAAATTCAGCTGTTTTTAAATCTATGAAAATGACTGGAGTCATATAGAAATTACATATATAACAGAGATGACTGAGCAAGTATGAATATTTATTTTATTTTAACATTGTTATTTTGTATGTGTGTGTGATGGAGAGGGAAGCTCTGCCTTCTCTGCTTCCCCTGACCCCGCATGCCTACTTCACATACAGCATGGTACCTGACACCTAGAAGCTTGATAAATATTTATTGAATTGAATTGAATTTCTGAACAAATATTCATGATATATAGTCATAAGAATTCTCTGTATTCTACAAGACTTGAGCCTCTTACTTAATTCTTGAACGTTCTTTGCTCTGCTCTCTCTTCTATGTCCTCCTTTGTACTCAAGTCACTAGGCATTAAAATATGTGTTGATTTCATTTGGAAGGTACTATTAAGTACTTCATAGAATTTCTCAACGTCTTTATCCTCTATAGCAAATGTTGATGCATGTACTATGATTATCTTCATGGAGGTCTTTTTGCAAATGTACATCAACAGCACTGCAATATAAGATTAACAAGTATTCCATGAAATGATGTTTCTTGTTGTCTTTGGAGTCACAATAAATCCTATATACTACTCATTTATTCACCTCTCCATTGAGCCATTCTTCAGTATCCATCCAATTCAATTTCAGTGTTTAAGTTGCCAAGTAGACCAGGCTAATCCCACTGCTAAGCTTGTACCCAAAAGAGGTCAAATGAAGAGGAAAAGACTCTATGTGCAAAAATATTCATAGCAGCTATTTTTTGTGGTGTCAAAAAACTGTACAGTAATTGCTGAAAATGCTCATCATTTGAGAAATTGCTGAAAACATTGTGATATGTGAATGTGACAGTGCTCTTGTGCTATAAGAAATGAGGAAATAGATGATATCAAAATATATGGAAAGATTTTATGAACTGATGCTAAGTAAAATAAACAGGACTCAAAGAATAATTTATAACATCAATATTTTCAAAGTAAATTATTTTGAAGACTTTTATAAACAGATGGAAAATGAAAAGAACAGTACCAGGATAACATTTATACAATGACAGTTCTGTAAAAGCAAACAACTTTGAAAGTTTTTTAAGAATTAAGATCATTGCAATGACCATCCATGATTTTAATGACAAATGATGACACATACCATCTACCTACAGAGAGAGGTGATGAACTGAGAATGAGACATCTTTTTTTGAACATTTCAATAAGGTAATTTATTTGTTTCTTTCATATTTGTTACAAGGAATTTGTTGTATTTTTTCCTACCAATAGGGTTGGGGGGGTATTGTAGGAAGTAAGTTTGAGAGATCAGAGTCTTTAATTTTTTTAAAAGCTTGAATTTTTGAAAAAAAGTCTCTATTACAATTTTAGACAGTCAATACTTCCTACCTTTTAATTCCTAAAGGCTTTTTAAAATCTTTCTTTCCAATTCTAGTGTTTTAAAGTATGTAAAATCATTCATCTCTTCAGGTATAAAGAAAAGTGGTATTCTTCAAGCAATGTACACAGTTAGAATATTATTAGCAAAATATCATAAATACATCATAAATGTTTTAGGGGAAAATAATAATCCAAGAAATCAGGGTGGGAATTCTTTCAAATCCATATATGAGGAAAAAAAGTATTGACGGTAGTCAAAGTCTGCCTTCAAGAAAAGTAGATAGATTAAGTTTCTACAGAAAAATAACTCTTACTGCCAAGACCGTTCATTAAACATCAGTTTTTGAGGCTCTTTTAAAAATGCCTGTTTCTCCCTGAAGGAGCAACACCTTAAACTCTATCCACATTCATAAGGGGGAAAATGACTGGACTTTTCACTAATGAAAGAGGAACTATTAAGTTCTCACTATAAACTACCACTAAGTTGGTAAACTTACATAGAAAAATTATTACAGTAAACTGTATTTAGCTGAAATAGGTTTTTTTATTTTTCATCATTTTCAGTCTTTGACATAGTTACAGACTTATTAGTATATGTATATTTACACACACAATATCTTCCTTTCACTCTTCATCATGGTTACTATTACATCTAAGCATAATATCTTTTTTTTTTTTAGGTTTTTGCAAGGCAAATGGGGTTAAGTGGCTTGCCCAAGGCCACACAGCTAGCTAATTATTAAGTGTCTGAGACTGGATTTGAACCCAGGTACTCCTGACTCCAGGGCTGGTGCTTTATCTACTGCGCCACCTAGCCGTCCCTAAGCATAATATCTTAAGAGCCAAGAGACAGGTTTTCAGCTCTGCTACTTACTGCTAAACAAATCACTTAGCTTCTTTGGCTCTTAGTTTCCTCATCTTTAAAATAAGGATAATAATTTTAGTATCTTTTCAGATGGTTAATATAAAGAATATGGTTTACAAAAGTTAAAGCAATATGTAAATATGAATTGTTCATTTTTTTGGAATTATACCCCCCCAGTCACTGACCTATGCTTACTTTTGTGTGTGTACTAAGAGCAAAATAAAAAAAAATGTTGTAAAATCAATGGAGGCAATGAAATACAGTATACATTTACATTAAAAAATATCAAAAAGTACACAAATATAAAGATTATTCCTTGATATAACAAATTATCTGAAACCAAGAACCACAACTTTTTTTTGGTAATGGAAAAACATCAGAAGATTTCTTTATAAGAGGCAGGGTAAAGTCATCCTGCCCATTGTCTCCATCATGATTTATTATAATATTATAAATGATGGTTGTAATTCTGGAATATTTTTAAATATTGTGGGACTGTGTGTAGGCAAAGATGAATTAAAATAATTTCTAATTGTAGGTGATACGTTTTACCTAAATCAGTGGTTGTCAAAATGGGGTTGCTTGTAGATTCCTATGGATGTCTAGACCCTTTCATGGGATCAGTGAAATCAAAACCATTTTCATATATTTATCTATTGTTGATTTCACCTTTGCCACATCTCTCCAAATACACTCTCTACTTTCCTCCAACACTGCCACCACTCTAGTTCAGGCAGACCCTTATTACTTGAATTATTGCAGTAGCCCATTGGTGGGTATGCCTACCTCAATTTTCTCTCCCCATTCCAATTCATCCTCCATTCAACCATTAAAGTGATTTTCCTAAATCTTCCTGAACAATGAGCTCAAGTGACTTCCTGTTGCCTCCAGGAGCAAATACAAAATGCTTCAATTGATGTTCAAAATCCTTCCTAAACTTCCCCTTCCTACTTTTCCAGTCTTCTTACATTTTGATCTCTGACAAGTTCTCTTTAGTCCAAGGACACTGGCCTTTTGGTTATTCCACCAACAAGATATTCCATCTCTCATTTTGGGCATTTTCTCTGACTGTCTTCCTTGCCAGGAATGTTGTCCCTCCCCAACTCCAGCTACTTGATTTCCTTTATAATCCAACTAAAATCCCATCTTCCTTAAGAAGCTTTTTCTAATTCCTCTTAATCTTAGTACTTTCTCTATTTAGCCTGTTTATAGTTAGCTTTGTCTACATCTACATTTGTTTTCTCCCTCCTTAAGGTCCCATAGATAGATTTGACAGTCATCAGCATAGAGATGATAATTTCAGTTGATGAGATTACCAAATGAAAATGTATAAAGGGAGAATTGAAGAGGTAATAGTCAGATGAGAACAGTGTCTCAAAAAACCTAGAGGGAAGAGAGTATCAAGAAGGAGAGGGTGTTAAAGGCTGTAGAGAAGTCAAGAAGGATGAGGACTGAGAAAAGATCATTGTATTGGCAATTAAGAAAGTATTAGTAACTTTGAAGAGAGCAGTTTTAGTTTAAGAACGGTAAATTTATGACGCTGAGTGAGATGAGCAGAACCAGAAAAACACTGTACACCCTAACAGCAACATGGGGGCGATGATCAACCTTGATGGACTCCCTCATTCCATCAGTACAACAAACAGGGACAATTTGGAGCTCTCTGCAAGGGAGAATACCATCTGTATCTAGAAAAACAACTGTGGAGTTTGAACAAAGACCAAGGGCTATTACCTTAAATTTAGAAAAAAAAATGCTGATATCTTATTGTCTGATCTTGCTATCTCTTATACTTTATGTTTCTTCCTTAAGGATATAATTTCTCTCTCATCACATTCAACTTGGATCAATGTATACCATGGAAACAATGACAATGTAAAGACTGGCAAATTGCCTTCTGTGGGGGTGGGGGGTAGGGGGAGGGAAGTAAGATTGGGGGGGAAATTTTGAAGCTCAAAATAAAATCTTTAAAAAAAAAAAGAATGGTAAATTTAGCCACAAAAAATCAGAAAAGATATGCACTAAAGATTAGTAAAAATGGAATGAAGATTGGAAGAGTTGCAGATGTATTTTAGATACTAGGAAGTAAACAGTAAATGGAGAAATCAAAGATAAGTAAGAGTATAGATGATAGAAGAGAGAAAGAGGATAGAAAGTGAGCACTTGTGCTATTGTTGAGGGGTTTGCCTTGGTTGGCAGAGGGGCCACCTCTTCGTGTGAATGAGGGATAAGGAAGGAGATAGTGACAGAAGGCATCTGAATTAATATGAGATAAGTTGGGGGAGAAGCAAATTCTTAAGGAGAAGCAAATTCTTAACAAATGGCCTTGATTTTTTTTTCAGTAAAATATGAATTAAGGCTCTCATCTGAAAAAATAGAAGTAGGGGATGCCATGAATGGTTTGAAGAGAAATGAAAAGGTAAGTCCATTAGGGAGGTGTCAAAGGATTGCCTAACTGTGGTGCAGACCCAGTTGAAGTCATATAAAATAAATTTGTAGTGAACCCAGTCACAACCATTGCATGTTTTTCCTCATCAGAAGCAAATGTAGGGACAAATGGTGAAAGTAATTCAAAGGAAGCACAATAGGCAATATGATAAAAGTGTGTGGGATTCAAGAAAAGGAGAAAGGATAAAGTTGAACTGGTTCACCAAGGGATCAAGATGGAGAAAGGAGGAGAGTGTGGTTTGTATAGGAGTGATGACCCAAGAAAAAATGAAAATGTCTAGAATTAAAGGTCATAAGGAACAATATTTGATACTGGATGGCAGAGGGAGAGATGGACATGAAGCTAGTATAGTATGTTGATGGCCAGGACATCATGTTGAAGCCTATCTCCTGACAAAATAAAGACTTGACAGCCCAGGGCAGAGTTCAAGATTTTCATAGAGAAGAGATGGATATGATAGTTATAATCTATGTGGTATGTTGTAAAGGTAGCACTTTGCAAAGAGAGTGAAGAATGCAAGAGAAAGGCCCTGGCTAAGCACTTGCCCCCCCCCTTTATTTTTTATTTTTTGGTTTTTACAAGGCAATGGGATTAAGTGACTTGCCCAAGGTCACACAGCTAGGTAAGCATTGTCTGAGGTCACATTTGAACTCAGGTCCTCCTGACTCCAGGGCTGGTGCTCTATTCACTATACCACCTAGGGACTCCCACACTTCCTTTTTTTGTACCTGTCTCCAAGAGGAGATACCTGCCCCTCAAATATTGCTAATCTAGTAGTATGATATTGGGATGTATATCAGGATACAAAGTGCTTTTCTTATCACTCAAGGGAGTTACAGAATAGAAAAGAACTTTAGAAATACTTAAGTTAAAAATAAAAGGTATTTTCTATAGCTTTTCATTCTTTTGGGTAATATTGTTTGCCTAAGAGTAGCTAGCCATTTGAAGTGTAGCTAGCTAAAAATAATTGAAAACTCATGGGAGATAGTCTCACTAAAAGAATATTTTATGGCTCTATGTCATTTCTTCAACAATAAGCACAGTGTTAATCACATTGTGTTGTATATAATAGAGGAAAATAATACCCTCCATAAGGAATACTCCATGTTGCCTTTTTTTCTAATATCTTTATAGTAGTAGTAGTAGTAGTAGTAGTAGTAGTAGTAGTAGTAATCATAATGCTTTTATTGGTGAACATTAATTTTTTTATTTATTGCAAATATGAAGTATTTCAATTTTTATACTTTTGTTTTTGCTCAGGAACAGTCCTTAGCACACTTCAATAGTTATAAGAAAAGTTCTTATAACCCTTCTTAGTTGATAACTTTCTATAAATGAAAGTTGCTATTGATAGATTTTTAAATTTTGCTGAGTAAAGCTATTTCTACACACAAGCATTTTGGCCATCTGCAACTGTTTGTCAGTGGGCTTGGTTTGAGAACACTAGTAGTAATTGTAAACTTAGGAATGTGTGACAAGCTAACAGCCAGCTGTGCATGTCCTGACTTTTTCCAGGTGTTAAGATATATAACCATTTGGTTCATTTGTAACTCTTTCAATGAAATATTTTGTTATTCACTAGCCCAAATATTATTTTATAATTTATATTGCATTTTAACAATGTTCTATCTCTCTGAAATAAAATACATGGCCAGTAATTCAGATACTATTCAAGATGCAATCAGTATTAAAGTTATCTGAGTTACTTAGTATTCCTATCATAAACATGTTATATATAATATAAATGTAAATAACATCACAAGTTAATTAAATATAAAATATTTTGTTGAAATAGTTATAAATTGGGGCTAGGCAATACAATGGATAGAGCACCAGTCCTGGAGTCAGGAAGACCTGAGTTCAAATGTGACCTCAGATACTTAATAATTACCTAGCTGTGTGACCTTGGGCAAGTTACTTAACCACTATTACCTTGCAAAAAACAAAAAACCAAAACAGCTATAAATTAGTAAATGAATCTTATACAGTTTATATTTAATGTGTTAATGGTCATCTTATTAGAATAAAACTAGAATAAGAAAATTGAATTTCATATGTACATATGACAGACAATATTATTTTAAAATCCATTTCTGACACTATATTTTCAAAAGCTAGTAAGGAGTTCTTTTGTTTCTTATGTTATGAATCCTTTTTGTTGGAGAAACATCTTTCTTGGAATGGTCTAAACACAAATAAGCAGTGATGTGGTTTTTTTTTTAGGTTTTTTTTGCAAGTCAATGGGGTTAAGTGGCTTGCCCAAGGCCACACAGCTAGGTAATTATTAAGTGTCTGAGACCGGATTTGAACCCAGGTACTCCTGACTCCAAGGCCAGTGCTTTATCCACTACGCCACCTAGCTGCCCCTGATGTGTTTCTTCTTCCAGCCCTGATAACTTGTTTGCGCAACATACTTTTGGATAACCTTTTCTCATATAAGCAGCTCATCTTGAAAATGAAAATTATTTATCTAACTCATTGCCTTATTATAGTATGTCTTATTAGAGTAAGGGTTTCATGTTTCTACTCTTTTTCATTTGATTAAACAGATTATATAACTATCTTGATATATTCATCAGTCTTTCAAACTTGCCAGAGCTAATAGCCTTTATTAGTTATCCATCATTAGTTTATGTAGAAAAAAGACATTATCATCATTATGAAAAAAATTGATTATATTAGCTATTACTTATTGAATACCTTCTGGATGTAGGTACTTCATTTTCTGACCCACCAAAACCTTTGAAAAAAATTTGAATTAAAAAGAAGATTTATATATGATTATATATTCTTCTAAAAATATATGCACATGATATATTTATATAGGTATATTGTTATACCTTTGCATATATGTATATAACACAAAAAAGTGAAAATAATGGATCATCTGCCAGTTAATTTTGCTAATTCAAGTGTGTGAAACTGGACTGGATCTCCCATCTTCCTGATTCTAAGGCCAGTGCTCTGTTCACTGTGCCACCCAGCTGCCCTTGACTCTTACAAGCTGTGTAACCTTAGGCAAGTCACATAACCCTGATTGCCTCACATCCAGGGCCATCTCCAGTTGTCCTGATTCATATCTGACCACTGGACCCAGATGGTTCTAGAGAAGAAAGTGAGGCAGGTGACTTAGCACAAATTCACTCAAATTCAATTCATGTGCTTCTCCCTGAAGTTGTGTTCTTCAAAAAATGAAGGATAAACATTATTGTTAATTCAAAATTTATATGAAGAGATAATTGCTAATCATATTGATATTATTAAATAAATAAGAAAATTTCTATCTTATTCATTTATGTATAGTTATAAAATTTAGTTGATTTTCCTGCCTTCAGATGAAGAAAGACAACCCTTTTCTCTGAGCTGATTGGTGATTTTTAAAAAATACTCTCTTAATTTCATATATTATTTACTCTAGGTATTTTTCAAACAGATTATTAGAAATTTAGTCTGATATGCAGCATTTTCAGTCAATTAGATAAGGCAATTTGGAAGAAATGAGTTAGACCTTAAATACAAGCAAGGACAGTATATTTTATCAAGAGTATTCATCCAGGGATTTTTTTTTTAGGTTTTTGCAAGGCAAATGGGGTTAAGTGGCTTGCCCAAGGCCACACAGCTAGGTAATTATTAAGTGTCTGAGACCGGATTTGAACCCAGGTACTTCTGACTCCAAGGCCAGTGTTTTATCCACTATGCCACTTAGCCACCCCCATCCAAGGATTTTTTTTAAAAAAATTATCATTTAACAAGTATTCAGACATTGAGAACATCATTGCTATTCATCAAACAAATTAAAGAAATCTAAATTTAGCTAAATTTTGTTATCTTTATTAATATTCACATCTGACCTCAGGTACTTCCTAGCAGTGTGCTCCTGGACAAGTCACTTAATTCAATTTGCCTCCATTTCTTAAACTATAAAATGAGTTAGAGAAGGGGACAAATCACTCCAGAGTCTTTGCCAAGAAAATCCCTAATGGGTTCACAGAGTTGGTCATGACTAAAATAACTGCACAATAACAACATAAACTTTACTTTAAAAAATACAAATTCTGAGACTTAATAAAATGTTTCCACTTATTCAAAATGCTGAACAACCTTTCCAGTTTTAACTTCTTATGCAAAAAAAAAAAATCCTTGCAACTGGACTCCATTTCCCTCCCTCCAAATGACTTTTAACAAGCCAGTGTTAATACTTAAAGATAGGGGCAACCAGAGGCATGGGTTTGACAGTTTTAAATTTTATTTGATTTAAAGAAAGAAGAAAAACATGACCAAGTATCAAAAATGAAAAGAGTAAACTCACCACCAATGAGGAAGAAATTAAAGTAATAATTCAGAACTATTTTGCCCAAATGTATGCTAACAAATTGGATAATCTAGATGGAATGGATGAATATTTATAAAAAATATAAACTACTCAGATTAGCAGAAGAGGAAA
The DNA here is from genome assembly GCF_037893015.1 of Macrotis lagotis. Lineage (NCBI taxonomy): Eukaryota > Metazoa > Chordata > Mammalia > Peramelemorphia > Peramelidae > Macrotis > Macrotis lagotis. Next base: position 665,941,181 of record NC_133658.1, on the reverse strand, counting down.
TAAAATAATTAGATAATACCATTTCAGAAAAAGAAATTGAAGAAACCATCCATCAATAAACTCCCTAAGAAAAAAATATCCAAGGCTAGATGGATTTACAAGTGAATTCTATCAAACATTTAAGAACCAATTAATATGAATTCTATATAAGCTATTTTTAAAACTAGAAGTTCTTTTAAATTCCTTTTATGACACCAATATGGTGCTGATACCTAAACCAGGAAGAGCCAAAATTATAGATCAATGAATAGACTAATGAATATTGATGCAAAAATTTTAAATTAAATTTTAGCAAAGAGTTTACAAGTTATTACTAGGATAATACACCATGATTAGATTTATACCAGGAAGACAGGAATGATTCAATATTACAAAAACAATCAATATAATTGACCATATCAACAACAAAATTAACAGAAATCATATAATCATCTCAATAGATGCTGAAAAAGCCTTTGACAAAATACAGCACCCACTCCTATTAAAAATACTGAAGAGTATAGGAATAAATGGAGTTTTCTTAAAATAATAAATAGTATCTATCTAAAACCATCAACAAGCATTATATGTAATGGGGATAAACTAGCAACATTTCCAATAAGATCAGGGGTGAAACAGTGATGCCCATTAACACCACTACTGTTCAATATTGTAATAAAAATGTTAACTTTAGCAATAAGAGAAGAAAAAGAAGTTGAAGAAATTAGAATACTAGGCACTGAGGAAACAAAACTTTCACTCTTTGCAAATGATATTATGGTATACTTAGGGAACCCTAGAAAATCAACTAAAAACTTGAAACAATGAATAGCTTTAGCAAAGTAGCAGAATATGAAACAAACCCACATAAATCATATATATTTCTTTATATAACCAATAAAGCCCCAAAGCAAGAGATACAAAGAAAAATTCCAATTAAAATAACTGTTGACATCATAAAATACTTGGGAACCTACCTTCTAAGACAAACCCAGAAATTATACTTTTCACACAAATAAAGTCATATCTAAACAAGTAGAAAAATGTTAATTGCTTATGGTTAGGCTAAGTTAAAATATTAAAAAATGACAATCTATACACAAATAAAATTACTTTTTCAGTGTCAAACAATAACACTACCGAAAATATATTAAAAAGCTAAAAAATAGTAACAAGATTCATCTAGAGCAAGAAAAGAATGATAATATCAAAGGAATTGATGGAAAAAAAAATTCAAAGGAAGGTGGTTCAGCAGAACCAAATCTAAAACTATATTATAAAGTGACAGTCATCAAAACTGTCTGTTACTGGCTAAGAAATAGAGCCATGGACCAATGGATTAGATTGGGTACAAAAGAAACAGTAGTCAATAACTACAGTAGTCTAGTGGCTGATAAACCCAAAGATATGAGCTTCTGGAATAAGAATTCACTATTTGACAAAATTGCTGGGAAAACAGGAAAATGGGATAACAAAAACTAGGCATAGACTGACATCTCACACCCTATACCAAAATAAGGCCTAAATGGGTGCAGGATTTAGACATAAAGAGTAATTCCATAAACCAGTTAAGACAACAAGAAATACTGTGATGGATCTAGGGAGAGGAGAGAAGTTTATGACCAAAAGGAAATAAAGAATATCATAAATTGCAAAATGGATGATCTTGATTATATCAAATTAAAAAGGTTTTTAACAAATAAAACCAATGAAACTAGATTAGAAGGAATGCAGAAACTGAGAAATAATGTTCACAGCTAGTATTTTTTATAAAGGATTCATTTCTAAAATATATGGAGAACTGAATCAAATTTATATAGGATTACAAGTCATTCCCCCAATTGTTAAATGGTTAAAGGATACAAACATGCAGTTTTGAGATGAAGAAATTAAAGTTATTTTTAGTCATATAAAATGCTTCAAAACATTATTGATTAGAAAAAATACAAATTAAAACACTTATGAGATGCCATCTCACACCTGTCAGACTGGCTAAGATGACATAAAAGGAAAATGATCAATGTTGGAGAGGTAGTGGAAGGATTGGGACATTAATGCACTGTTGTTGGAGTTGTGAACTGATTCAAACTTTCTGGAGAGCAATCTGGAACTATGCCCAAAGGGCAATAAAACTGTAAATCCCAAAGAGATTATTTTTTTCCAAAGAGATTATTAAAAAGAAACAAAACAGAAAAAGTCTAGTGGCAAAGGATTGGAAATTTAGGAGATACCCATTAATTAGGAAATTATTGAACAAGTTATGGTATATGAATGTTATGGAGTACCAATGTTCTGTAAGAAATCATGAGCAAGGGGTGGCTAGGTGGCACAGTGGTAGAGAGAGTCTGGAAGAAAGCCTAGGAGGAATGGGGAAGGAGGAGGAGGAGGAGAAGCAGAAGTGGTTTCTAGAGTCTGAAACAAAAAAGGAGCCCAGAGACTCTATCCATAGGGTTTCCACATTCCAATCAGCCTGGCTTGTGGTCAGAGGACTGCTAGTACATTGGAGTGTGCTCAAGTGCACCTGGGATAACTTGATGTTCATACCTATTACCTTAAAAAATAATGGAAATGCCATAGCAGAGGAAAATAAATAGGCAAATTATTCCAAGTAGGTGAAATAGTCTAAAAGATGAGAGACAAGGAAACAACCTTAAGGAAATTTGATCTGTCTGAAATGAAGATTACAACTCAGTTATTAGGAGGACATTAGGCACCAGAAGAAAGATCACAAATAGAAATTTATACAGTCTATAGAGTTTAAAGTAACTAGATCTTTGGGAATGAAAAAATTATTAGGGACTTAGCTGTTGCTATAAAATGAGGTACTATCTATGCAAGAGAAAAAAGTAGACCATGACAAAATAAACTGATAATAAGTTTCAGTAATTTATACAGAGTACCTCATAATAAACCCAACATGTCAGCTGTCTTGTTTGTGAAAAATGATAATATAAACAAGATGAACTAAGTTCTTAAGGACAAAGAAAGTCTTAGTACTTGAACAAGTTCAGAGACCTGATGATAAAGTTCAAAGGTAGGGTTAGAGTTCAAGAGTAAAAAATCTGGTAAGAGAACTGGGGGACAGGGCAGGGAGGTTGAAGGAAGGGCCATAAGGAAATTATTAAGATTTCCTTCTCTAATATTGAATTATATTTGATAACTCCATGGGCATTTATTGAATGCTTACTCTATCCTCATCATTGTTCAAGGTGCAAAGAATGCAGAGACAACTATGAAATATTCTTCGCTTTCATTTTAACACAAGGAAACAACACATTTCGAGAAATAAATATAAAATAAATGCAAAATAAAGAGAAAATACCCTGGGCAGGGGAGAATAGAGCTCTCTTTGATCTGAGTTTTACTCAGAGTTGATATTTATATAGTTTACAAAGCATTTGAACATATTAACTGATTTGATTTTCATAAGCCTACTGTAAAGTAGGTCCTATCATTATCCTTAATTGACAGATAAGAAAATGGAGGTTGAAAGAAGATGAGTGACTTTAGGGGAAATCCTACACTTAGTAGTGTGGGAGACAGACTTCTAATTTCAGTCTTTCTAAGTGCAATAAAGAGAGCATTAAGTGCAGAATATTCCAGTTGTGGGACGAGAGGAAAGGAAATCTATGAAAAGGTAAGGAGACAATGGATTGTTGTTTATGAAGAACTATAAAAAGTTCTGTTTGGATGAATGAAGAGTATTAAGCAAAAAATTTATCCCACAAATGCACCAAAGAAAGTCTGAACGCTTTTCTGGATTATGTACCTCATTAAAATTTTATTGATCAAACAAATAACAAGCCTGAATTTCATCTTGTGGGATATACTATTACAACATAGCTCTTAATAGTTTAATAGCAAATATGATCTTCCTTTCCTCCTCACAGAAGACCTTAAAGACTTAAAGGATCTAAAAGATCTAGAAGATTGTTTGAACGGGAAAAAATACATATAAAAGAAGAGATTAGTAGCAACTTCAATGTAAGAATTTAGTGAACCAAGAGATATGTTATGAGTAGGTATAAACAAGTTATGATTATTAAGGCACACACTAATGAAGTTGTGTGTATGAAGTTAAGATATTTACAGTGCTTCAGTTCTAAAAAAAACAATTTAAAAGTGCTCTTGGAGATATCCTCCAGCCACACATCCTTTCTCCAGGTTCAGTGATAGTGGAGCCTGTATGCTCCATTTGCTTACAAAATAAGCAAATAAATGAAACTCATTCTCTAAAATGCCTAATTTCTCAATCCTGGATGAATGTTGGAAACCTTTGTATATAATTTTTTAAAAAATTAAAAGCTTTTTAAAAATGTTTTCAACCCTGAACCCTCAAACCAATAAGATTTGTGAATTTATTGTTAATGGCCATGTGATTTATTAGTAGTACTGTTGTTCATCCTACATTTTTCAAAGAGGACCAGTGACATCCCAAATGATTTTGACTTGTGCATGAATTGGATTTTAAGTGAAGCAGAATTGTACAGAGTCATCAGCCTCACTCTCTTTTCTGGAATCATCAAAGTCCAATGGCAAGACAAGATAACTGGCCATGCCCTAGGATGCAGCGAAGTTGCACCTTGGCAACTTCAATATCTGAGCAAGTTTTAAGAGAACCTACTTCAGCTGTCTTTATGGCTGTTGAAACAAATTATTTTCATCTACCAATTTCACTGGGGAAGACTTCCCATGCTTGGAGTGGACACCCCTGATTCACTCATGGGTTTGAGGCCTATCCATTACCATTGATCTGGTTTAGTCCATCTGGCAAGACGGTTTTACTGGGTGTGACCTTTACTCAGGCCACAGTTTCTTGGAGCCACAGTTGGGACAAGTGGAGACTAAAGGTGAATGAGTGACCCTGAAAAGGACTTGGCAATCCCTCACACCAGAGCTACTAGTCCTCCTTGAACATTCCATATACCTTATTGGTGTCATTAAATAGCATAAACAGTAAAAATGGAAATAGGCTTAAAAACTGTATTTGGCAACAGTAATCTTAAAGTTTTACTTGATTTCTTTCCCACCACTTTCATCATCATTCCCAATGATTAGAGGTGTATGGAAGAGAGATTGGGCAAGTAAAATGAGTGAAATTTCCCCCAAGGCAGGTCCCTGAGGAAGCAGGGCAAGAAAGAGGATATAAGCTGGACTTTTATTTGCTCTCACCAATTAAAGTTGCTCCCTTTGCATGGACAGTTGTGTCCTTGGGCTCGGTAGTTCTGTGCCTTCTCCAGTTAGCTCCAGTCCTGCCAGCTCCTCCTATCCTCTCTTTGTCCTATCACCTTTTTTCTTCTCTACTCAAAGCTAAGGGTAAGCATTCTCTTTTTTTTTCTCCTTTGCTGCATGGGGGATAAATAAGAAGCAGAAACCTAGAAATCCTGGAAAAATATGTGATACACATGCATTCTCTCCCACAAAACCTATATGACCTTTGATCCCCTGAAATTACTATGATCTTTGAGAAGTCCCTCTGAATTTTTCTGGGTACCAAAAAAACCCAAACAAACCAAAAACCAGTCCATATTTATGTCTCTAAGGGCTTAAATTCAAATCGAGTGCATCTTCTAACCTGACCCATGATTTTCTTTGTTTCTTATCCTGTACAGTAGATCTTTAAAAACCCCAACAAATTATTGAATATGTAATATCCCTTTCAACTCACTCACCCAGTTCATGTGGTACTGACAGATTAGGTTTCCAATTACTTTTTTTTCTCAAGATTCTAGGCATAATATTGAAGTGTTGCATCTTCTAATATCAATGCCCATGAGTTCCTATATAGTAGACCCCCATATCACTCATCCAGTTGAAATCAAGTAGTTTTATATAGTAGGGCTAGTCTATGAAAATATATATCAGTGATAGAAGGTATGAAAAATTACCCCAAACTGGAAGAACACTCTCCCCTTACATGCATGAGATCCTTGGAGAGAGTGGGCTAAAACTGAAGACACAAATGTGGTCAACAAAAAGATCAGCTACTGAAACCATTTATAACTGTACTCTACCATCCTTCTGACTCCTCAGCCAACTAGAATTTGGCATCTCAGCAGAGTAATCATTCAGGAGCAAGGACTCTGGGCATCAGAGTCACCTTCAAACACTAGATTTTCCATTTTAGCCTTTTTTCCACCAAAAAAAAATTTCCATTACAAGCCATCAAATTCTCATCATTCCAGCTTATCTTTAATCAAACTTTGCCAAAATCATCAAATGTATTGATGAGTCTCTACTTAGCTTACTATTCAAAAACTTGCTTTTTTGTTGTATTATCTATTGTTTTGAGGGAAGCCTTGTTTCTTCTCTTTAAGATGTTCAAGAGATTTGTGCTAATAGTTTCAGTTCTGGAATATACCTACTACTATATAGTAGAATTTAATTTATGTGATACAATTTATTATTTAGCTTATCTGCTTTATTTCTTCCCTATCAAAAGGTATCAAAATCTAAATTTTGAGTCAGAAAATATTCCCCATTTTAGCTCATTTTAGCAAATTTTGCATTCAGATGTTTTGATCCCACTTGGCACCTCATCTTCCTTTACCAACTTGAGTCTGTGGCTTTGTATAGATGGTTTATGGTTATAATATACTTTTAACTGCTTTGGGAATCCCTTACTACCTTCAACATAGTTAAAAGTAATTCCTGATACTCTCCAATTTGTAAGTTCCTTGAGGGTTAGGGGCTACTTTCTTTTTGGTCTTAGTAGACATTTAAAAGATGCTCACTGAATTAAATAAAATAGAATCAATTTACTTTGTTTTTAGAAGAATCATTTGAAATCCTAACATAGTTGATTACTTTTTTCCTCCAAGGTCAAAAACAAAGAAAACCTTGCATCAGTTTTTGAGAGAAGTGTCTACTAACATTATAGACTGAGTTAAATAGAGGTTCAGTTAAATTGAGGAAACTATATAATGTATAATGAAACAATCTGCTAAATGAGTTGACTTTATTCTTTTATTTGAGTTGAATTCCAACAACATGACACAAAAGTTTTCAGATGAAAGTAATGAACAAATCATTCTAAGCAAGCAATCATACTAAATGAGTGTTTTTTCTATTCTCTATCATTTTGCATTATCTATATCCATGTGCTACTTCATTAAGTAATTGAAAGTTGATTATATCTCATTTTGTGGCACCAATGGCCATTCAGATTAACAACTTAAACTTACAGCACATATTTTAACTTTCATAAATCTTAAATTAAATTCACAAACTATATTGTATTTATGATAAACATGATAAGAAAAGTTTTGAAATATGTTTTGATCAATTGAAAGTTTACATTATTATTATTATGGAAATATATTTAACATGGTTATACATGTATAGCCTATATTAGATTGCTTTCTGTCAGGGTGACAGGGGAAAGGGAGAGTGAAAAATGTGAAACTCAAAACCTTTCAAAAAATGATTATTAAAACTATCTTTGCATGTAGTTGGAAAAATAAATAAAATACTATTAGTAAAAAATATTAAAATTAATTTACCACATTTTCTTAAATTAAACTTATTGGCTTTTTATAATGGACTTTCTATTTGAAAATTATTTCAATCTAGATTAAGCAGTAAAATGAGTCTTTAAATCTTGAAAGCTATGCTTGGCATTATCAAATTTGTTGAAGGTGTTTAGGGTAGATGTCAAAGTTTGTAGATTTACAGATATAAGTTAAGTATAATGTAATCTCACCATAACTCATGTTAAACTGGCTTAGAGGAGCCAGTGACCTGACAAATGCTTGACACCAAATTTAGTCCAACACACTTTAGCATGCCTATTTCTTAGAAAGCCGCATACCTTGCATATGTTTACAGTAAAATGAGACATAGTCTTCATCTGAAAAGATTTAGCAGTACTAGAATCAATAAAAAGAAGTCATTTTCTATAAAAAGTAAATTCTAACTCGGGGGTGTGCAAAATTATGCAAATTTACCTCAGTGTTCTTAAAATATGACATGTTATACTAATATCACTGCAGTTATTCATAGTACATCTCTCCGTATTTACAAATTTAGATCACAAATTGATCGTTTGCATATTGTATTTTAATCCCTTTTGATGGGAAGAAACAAAGTAGATGAACTAAATAACTGATAAATTGTATCATAGAATTGAAATTCTGCTACATAATTTTTAGCAATGTCTGAAATATGTTCCAGAAGTGAAACCATTAGCACAAATCTCTTGCATATCTTGAAGAGAAGAAACAAGACCTCCCTCAAAAGAATAATGTAAGAAAAAAAGCAAATTTTTGAATAGTTAAGTTGAGTTGAGGTCCATCAATACATTTGATGATTTGGGCAAAATTTACTTAAAGATAAGCTGAGGGGCGGCTAGGTGGCGTAGTGGATAAAGCACCAGCCCTGGAGTCAGGAGTACCTGGGTTCAAATCTGATCTCAGACACTTAATAATTACCTAGGTGTGTGGCCTTGGGCAAGCCACTTAACCCCATTTGCCTTACAAAAAAAAAAAAAAAAAAACGAAGATAAGCTGAAAACTTTGTGTTTTATATCTAAAAGAGGAAAAAAAAATTCCTGTGTGTCTGCCAGCCATGTGGGAGAAAGGAGGTAGCTTTCCTGATGTCTTTTATGCTTTTGGAACCCGCAAGTGCTTGTTGCCCCCTTTAGAGGGAACAGAATCCCGTCCCTTTGCTTCTCTGACTGGAGACTGTTTCTGGTGACTCAAGATTCCCAGGAGCACTAACAGCTGGGACAGTGGTTGTCAGCAGCTGAGAGGGGGAAGAACGCTGTATTGGGTCTCAGTGCTGTAAAGAGTCAGAACTCAAGATTCTCTGAGAATGGCATTGTCTCTTCTCACTCTCCCATCCCTTGACCCCTATGAACGGATGAAAATGCTACAGTGCCATGGTTTGATATAGTCATGGCTGCCACCAAATCAAAGGGTGCTTGGGAATATTATTTAGTCATTGACCTGAGCTAAGTTTGAGATCCTACTGAAATCAAAAAATGAAAGAGGCTCCTGTACTTTGAACTCTGGGAAAAGTAAGCACACCAAACTTCTTAGAGTACTAAGTAAATATTGTAGTGCTATGGTTTTCTTTGTTACAGACTCAAAGAAAAGGCCATACACACCTCACTATTGCGAAGCTCTCCATTTGCATGGTAAAGTTAAGGACTTTGTTAAGGTTTAGATGAAAAGGATTAAAATGTCTAATTTTTTGGTTAAATGATGCCAAATAAAATTTTGTCATAGAAATTTTCTGACAAGTGTAAAAAAAAATAAAAATTTGTTCTGATTACCTTACAAAGCATAGGATAACTAAGAAACAAAAACTAATACAAGGAGTATTTTCCCAGAGTTGAAGCAAAGTCTATCATTTCAAATCATTCCAAATCATAGTCAGCTAGAGCCCTCATTGTGTTTTTGCTACCAGCATGATATGGAAAAAAATGTCTGCAAAGTTCTGTTTTGCTACTTTCTAGCCTGTTGAATTAGAAGAGCCATGCATGAGACAGTCAGGATAAAGGAATGGAGTCAAAAACAGTGCAACTAGATGGGAAAGTATATGGAAGGGTGCAAAAAGTTAGAAAACTGGAACCTTGGAAGCAGAGAAATTTGATGAGTCAAAAGTGCCAAACAGAGATTTTATATTTGATAATAGGTATAGAACATAAATATGGGGATTTATTGAATGAAAGATGTCAGAATTGGATATGTGCTTTAGGAAAATCACATTTACAACTGAGTGGAGGAGTTTTAAGGCCAGCAGTACAACCCTGAAACTGAACACCCTGCTAGTTATTACTTTTTAATCTGGGTATGCCTCATATTTCACTGAAAAAACTGAGTCCATTAGCTGAGAGCTCCTTCTCTCCCACCCTCTTCATCTCACATTACTTAAATACTTTCTTTTGCTATCTCCTCCTTCAACTCTGTCTCAGATGAAGAAGTGGTTCTTCTCTTTGCCAAGACAAACCTCTCTTCATACATAAGCAATTTCATTCCATCCTATCTACTCTAGCAGATTGCCCCCTCTTCCATCCCCAGTCTCTCACTCTTTAAATATCTCCCTGGCTACTGACTGCTTCTTTACTGCCTATAAACATGTTCATGTTTCCACCATTCCCATAAACCTTCACATGATCCATCTTCACCCTCTAGCTACCATCCCATCTTCTCCTCCTTGAGAAGGCCATTTGCAATTGAAACCTCTGGTTCCTTTTCACAGTCTTAACCCTTTACAACCTGGCTTCTGATCTCATCATCCAGTTCAAACTACATTTTCCAAAGTTATCAAATATCTCTCAATTAATAAATATCATTTTCTCAATCTTCATTCTTCATGTCTTCTCTACTGTTTTTGACACTGTCTTTGACACATCTTTAACACTTCTTGATACTTTATTATCCCTAGGTTTTTTTTTTTAACAGTACTCTCTCCTGATTTTCCTGTATGACTAATTGTTCCTTCACAGTCTCCTTTACTGGATCTTCATTCAGGTCATTTCCACTAACCATAGATATCCCTCAAAGTTTTGTCCTGGGCTCTTGTCTTTCATTTGACAGTGTTTTATTTTTTTCCAATAGAGTACGTTCTGAGGAAATTTTAGATTCTATGTTTTCAGAGACTGTTTTCTCTTTGAGAAACATCACTTTTAAGACTTTCTCTAGAAGTCAACATGGTCTCTGATGCATATAGGACAAAGTCATGTGCTTTTCATATTCTTAGCCTATATCAGTTCAATGAACTCATGGTTAGGCAGGTAGTCACATCCTGCTAGGCATGTTCTGGTCTAGCCTACTCTAAATGATTGTTCTACATTCATAACCTGGAAAATTTTGGGGGCTAACTCACTTTAAAAACCATAAATTGTAAACAAGATAATGGTCTCATTGTCAGTGTATTCTTGACTGGTTAATTCCATTAGGTTTTTGGCATACATTGCTTCCCAAGACAGCTAGATTTGTATCTATGGATATCAAAAAGGGTCTGTTTAAATTGGCAAAAACTGCAGCAGAAGGTGTGTGAGGAAGTTAAGTCCTTAAAAATTTGGTCGTAACTGCCATTTCAGCCAGTTATTAAGGGGTCCAGTCACTATTACTTTTGTTTAGACATTCTCCAGGACTTCCTTTTTATATTCTTTGTGAATCCTTTCAACAAGCTATCTATAAATAAGATCATTAAGAGGTTTTGAAATAATGGCATAGTGTTTTATGAAGTTGTATTAACATTTAAAGTCTAGTTATATTTTCAGCTAATAATAATTATCATAATTACAAATACAAAATGAGTTTGAGTGGAGTGTAAAAAAGTATCAGCAACTTGGGTACCAAGAAAGGACTCCTATGAAAAATAATGATGTAATTAAGCCATGAAGGAAACAAAGGATTTAAGAGGTGGAGATGAGGTAGAACATTCCAGGAATAGAGGATTAGCAAAGGCAAAGGTATGAAGATCAGAAATGGAGTGGTCTGTGAAGAATGGTAAGAAGTCTATGAACCATAGAGTGCAAGCAGAATAGTAATGTATAAGATTGGAAAGGTAAATTTGCAAGCCCTAGCTTATCCTGAGAGCTCCAGTCCTCTGTTTCTAAATACCTGTTGGACATGAGCATCTCAAAGTCAACATAGCTAAAATTAAATTTGACTTCTTCCCCTGACTTCTCTATTCCTATTACTATTGCCTCCAACTTCACAATTTCTCAGGATCCTAACCTTCGAGTGAGCTACAAATCTTTTTTTTTCTCCCATTCCTCCCATTACTATTTATCCTTCCCAAATAATCATTAACCAAGTCCTGTTGTTCCTACCTTGAGCTATTCACCTGTACTTATTCTTTTTCATTCTTATTACAATCTCTTCTATTCAGGCCATTACTCAATCTCACTTATCTTATTATAACAGTTTCTAACTAACTGGTCTCTGCCTTTAGGCCATTCCTTTTCCAATCCATTCTTTTCTTTTTTAAAGTTTTTGCAGGGCAATGAAACTTAGTGACTTGCCAGAGGTCACTCAATCAGGTAATTATTAAGTATCTGAGGTCACATTTGAACTCTATCCACTGCACCATCTAGCTGCCCCCCAATCTATTCTTTGTACTTGTTGATACTCAAATAATCTCCTTAAGGAATCATGATGATCATGTTAATTCTCTCTTCCATCAAGGTCTAATTCCAGACACTTACTAGGTATACGAAACTGGGCAAGTAATTTTCTCAATCATCTCCTTAAATAAAAATTAAAGTAACATCTATCTCTCAGAGTTGTTGTGATGATAAAAGAAGAGAATGTTAAAACTCTGTAAACTTTTAAGCATTGTGTAAAATGTTAGCTATTATTATTGCTGTTGTTAAGATCATAGTTCCTCATGCCTGGGCAACTCTCTAGGACTATAAATTGCATAAAAGATGTCACCTGAATTAGCAGATAGTTTTATTACCCAGTAGTTCTTATACTAATGAAATGACAGATTCAGTCCTTATCCCCATCTCTTTCTCTACCATAAGTTAATTATGCACTTGACATCTACCCCCCTCTATCACTGCTGTCCACAATTTCTACCCCCATCCCTGACGAGATACCAAACTCCTTGATGTCAGGACCTATTTTTCTCTTTCACATAAAAGGCAGTATTTTTGAATGAATAAATAAATGTTTTCTAAGATCAATGAATTTATTGCCATTTCTAACTTTCTTACATAATTACAAAACAACTTCATCCTCCTTTTGTTAAAGTGAAAATCTTTAATACTCACCTTATCTCTAAAATAATTATCTAGTGCATTCAAGCATTAATGTCCTGTAACAGATAGGTTTTTACTTTTAACAAAGATGATGCAACAAACCCAGACCATCTGTAGCTAGAGACCTGCCATGTTCATTTTTTCTGTATTTAATATGTCATTTTTGAAATATTTCAGAATTTCTTCTAATAGAGCAACAATTTTTCTTTTGGGAAAATGACAACCTTCTATAGGGAATCTATTCATAGGATTATATTTCTAGAGATGGATGGGGCTTCAAAAGCCAACTGCTTCAACCCTTATCATCTTCCATAAGGGGAGAGATTAAGTGACTCACCCAAGGTTACACAGTTAATAAGTAATAGAGGTAGGATTTGAATCTAAGTTATTTGACTCCAACATCAATGCAGTTGTGATCACAGTACTGTTGAATATCTGTCTCAGAACTTTCCAGAGTTCCTGCAATTATATTTCTGATAACCTGATTATAGTCTGAACTATTTCTACCTTTCCAATCTCTCTCAAGTTTCAATCTCTATTACCTCTTCTCCCCTCCCATAGCAATCATGTTAATTAGGTTCTTAGCTCTTTGAGTTGGACTGCTGCTATATGAGCTCTTTTTAATATCCTAAGAAAGCTTTGAAGATCTGCCTTTTAGAACTCAGTGCTTTGAGAAGCATGGTATCATCAAAAAACCCCATTAAATTTCAAGGGAAAGAACTTACATATGAATCCCAGAATTGTTAACATATTAACTATGTGAAAACTGATTTTTCCTTTCTTTAGACCTCAGTTCTGCAAAAATCACTGAACTAGAAGACTTTAAAAAGATCTTTTCTAATTCTAAATCCTTTGAACTTTTCATGCCTTTATACACTCTCTGTACTACACTGTATCACTTGGAAATTTTTGAAGCTCTATGGCAGCAGTGAACTCATTCAGGGCATTGTTTTCCCTAGTTAACATCTTAATATTTTTTGACTGCCAAGAAATTCCAGGCATTCTATTGAGTATTTTCATTGGTACCATCACATAGTTCAGTGACATACCCCCAAACCACCAGGGCTTTATGCAGCTCTGAATCATTTCAGTATACCAGGTGGACCCTCACACAAAGGGTATCCAAGTATGGTAACATGCACTTGACTGTAGGCTATATTAATGACCATTAAAAGTGCTCTAATTCAGCTAGAGTAAATTCAGATGATGAATGTCATTTTGGAGTAGTCCTCATAAAGCAAGGAGAATCAGAATGCAGTGAATGAGAGCTGGCCTCAAAACCAGGAAGATCTGCATTTAAGTTGCTTCCCAGACTGGCTGTGGATCTCTGGCCAAGTCTCTTAACCTTTAGAGCTCTAGGAAATTCTCAAGAATAGTTGCAGAGAAGTTGCCTGTGTGCTATGGGAGGGAGAGTTTTCTCACCTGGAAGTTTCTCTCTCTCTCTCTCTCTCTCTCTCTCTCTCTCTCTCTCTCTCTCTCTCTCTCCCCCCCATATGTGTGTGTGTGTATATATATATATGTATATATATGTATATATATATACATATATATATATACACATATGTATATATATGAATTCACAGATAGTGAACTTTAGAGGTTTTATTCTTTCTTGATAAGTAGGGAAAAGGGAGCTTTCTTTAGTTCCACCTGGATCTTGCATTTCTAAGATAAATGGAGAAAGACTCTTTAGATATATTTAACTTTTACATTGGAGTAACATGCTAAAGAATGAAAATAAAAAATCTAACTCCTTTTTTTTTTAGCAGTTAAGTTCCCTCAGGATTGAATTTGATCTGTATGAGTCTAGTATAGATCACATTGAAAGAGTGAAGAGAGTGAAAGAATTCAGTCAGGGATATGAAGGACATACAAATTTATTACATTTTTCCAAGTGGGCTGAGTTCCAAAAAGGAACTAGCAGCTAATAAGGGGATATGCTACGGCTTATATAAGGAAACAGGACATGGTATACATGCTGGAAGGGAAAGGGGTCCTTGCAAGCATAGTTTAACGGATTATATCAGGACGCTGGAGGATAATTAGCTCATTTTCTCTGCCTAGCATTTCCTCTGTATCAACATGAATAAATATGCATTTATATATATTATATATATATGTATGTATACAATTTCTGAGAAATTACACAGTAAAAATTTATATCTGAAACACTCAGTGCAAATCAGCAAGATAAAGTCATAATACTTTGTTTCTGGCAGAAAACCTTTTTTGTACCCATATTTATCCTGTCTTTCTCTTCTTCCCTCAATCAAATACAAACTTCTTGATAGAAATTCTGTCGTTTTATCTTTACATCTGTAGCACTTAGCATTGTATTTTGCTTAATAAAAGTTTATTGAATTTCATTAAATAATCTTGCTAAGAAGAAAAGAGATATCCCTAGCTAATCTAATTTGTACACAAGAAATTAAATTCTAAGACTTTGGAGAGTGTCTAAAATTAATCTATATGCCTACTTATAATAATTTTTTCTAACCAGTTTTCTTCAATAATTAGAGTGGAATGAGGATAGAGAACTGAATTTGGAGACGTAAAATTTTGATTTGAATCTGACCTCAAACACTTACTAGTTATATATATGATTATAATCACAGCCTTTGAGAGTGTTTCCTCAATTGTAAAATGGGAATAACAATTTTTTCCCTACCACAGGTTTATTCTGAGGAAAGAACTTTATGAACCTTCAAGTGTAATATTTGACAATACTTGATAATAGTTACTGAAGAAAAATATCAAACTGAAAGATTCCAATAAAGTTTAAAAGAAAAATAACAATGCTCCATTCAGTGGGGGAAAGAAACAGATAAAAGGATAAAGTGATTTATGGCATATGATCCTAGGATTTAGTCCAGTGATGTCAAACATAAATGGAAATGTATCTCTGCAACCACATATTGACTTTAAAAATCACCAATTGAAATTATCTCTTATTGCATTGTATTTTTATTTATTTAGTTAAACATTTTCAGATTACCTTTTAATCTAAGACAATTCACATGAAGTCCAAGAGTTTGACACATGATCTAAATCATAAAAATATGATTTTAAAAAGCAGAACTTTTCATTCTGAGGAAAAAAAGGGGGAATGAGTATTGAAAGAAGGTGATCAAAGCATTTAAAATCATGCAAGACATGTACTGGGTAACTCAAATCCTGAAACAAAAGAACTCCAAGTTGCCCCTTGAAACTACAGGAAGTGAAGTTTTATATAATTTCTAGCAAGTAAGTCCAAACCTATCATTTCATAAATGGTAGATATTCCTTGCACCAATGCTGTGTTAACTCTTTTTATAATTATTCTCTTAGAGAGGTGCTTCATGCACTGACATTCAGTGACTTGCCATAGACCTAAAGCTGGTTAAGAGGAACAACTTGAATCCATATTTTCCTGAATCCATTAAACTTCATGATCTCTCACAATTTGTAGTACACTTAAGTGCATTATTAACTCAAAAAGTGGTGTAGTTTGAAATGAGTTAAAGAAAGCTTTAATGTTTATCCTTAATTTTTGAAGTCTTAATAAATTATTAAAGGAACCTAGAGATAACTATACATTCCTGACTTTTTGAGAAAATATCATGAAAGGCAGCCATGCTATTCTACAAAATATCCTTAGGTATCATGCCTAGAAGCAGAATATTACGTTGGCTAGATCATGGGCTAGTCTAGATATGGCGATCTTTACATTGTAGTGATAAACATTTTCAGCTTAGTTTGTTAGAATACAGTGCTAGCAAGACCAGCTCACAAACTAGACTACATCCATTTCTACTACCTAATTCCAAAATTACCTACTGTTGGTCACAGGAAAAAACTATATGAAAAAGTGGCAGGATCATTTACTTATTGTCATTCTTTTTTAATGCTAGCACTGTTTTAATGCTACTTTCATGCCAACAACTAAACTCTTATGCAGTTTTAGAAACTGTTTTTTATCTTTTCCTTTAATGAATATACAGGAGAAAAACTCCTACTTTTTTGGATTTCCCCTTCATATTAAGTGTAAGAGAAGAAGAGATTTGATTGGTTGGAATCACCGATTTCTGACCATTCAAATTAATTGTTTTCTGTGTTGCTGATATCTTTTGAAAACTACTGCTTTGAACAACTATAACTGTTCACTTTTATTCAAAATTAGGCACATAAATTATAATTATTAGTGGTGTTTGAAGATACTATTATGTAAAAGAGGCATAAAAGTAATATTAACACTAATTTCTATAGTTTATATATTTACATCAATTTTAAACTCAATGTTTATACTATTTTATTGGTGATTTTCCTTTGCATTTTAACATTCAACATTACTTAAGTTAGTGATAATGACTACAAAATGACAGATCCCCATAGCTAAGGAAAAAACAAGAACCTAAAAACTTATGCTTAATTTATCCATATTTATTTTTCATGTAATTCTAAAATTTATGTGAATCCTATGTAGGCCTAGATGATGCATTATGATTTGTTTCTACTAAGTATGACCACTTTAAGTATCATTTATTTAGAGCACAAAAGAACCTTAGAGGTCATATAGCCTAACTCCTTTATTATTCATATAAGGAAACTGAGGTTTGCTACAGATGTTATGTGCCTTGCCTAAAAGTCACACAGGTAACTCTAGTAGGTGAAGGAAGAATCTGAATCAAAATCTTTTAACTCCCCTGCACTATTCAGTTGACTTGGCATTTCTCTTGAAACCCGTCTTCAACATCAAGGGCCATTAAAATAATTTTAAGTTACTGGAAGCTCTTCTGGCTTCTTTTCTGAACTTATACAATAATAAGATCCAGCACAATCTCACACATATTAATAGCAATTATGTGCTTCACCAAAAACTAGGGAAATGCAAGAGAATGTATACTCTCTCTTCTTAAAAAGCTAGAAACTTCTGTACCCTAGCTCTATCACTTCTCTTGTGGATATATGTGTATATAACTAGTTCATCTTTCATGGTGGTAATGCCTCCCCATCCACTGGGGAAAATATCAGTCTCCTTTCGTGAAAAGCTTCAATGAGCTCTAATCATTTAAATGGCACAATAAACTAAAATATATATATATATATATATATATATATATATATATATATATATATAGATATGTATGGTTTAACTGAAAACAGATTTCCCATTGCTTGAGAAGCAAAAAGAATAAAATCAAATCTATTAAATTATATCAGTGGGCGATACATGTGCAGTTGCTCCTAACTCAGGCAACCCTTAACCAGTCTATAACATGTCTCTAATCCAAGAATGTAAGAAAAGATAGAGTCTAGGTGCCTTAATTTCAATTTCCACATCAATCACTAAGGGAGTTAGCAAATGGCTCCAACTCTTACACTAGCAAGTGTCTTCAATGCTGGGATTAGCAAACATATCTTCTTTTGCTTTTCTTTTCATGATCTCTCAAAGACTCAATGTCAAATTAGAGTAGAAGAATTTGGGAACTGGTACCAGTTTCTAATGCTACTACATTTCTACTTGGTATTCTCTTGCTGGCAGCAACCTCTGATCTGGTTCTCCAATCCCATTGTAGGACAGGTAGATTCATTGACTGAGTTGTGTGGGACTCTGATTGATACTTACTATCCGTTTTTTGCTAATGGAGTGGTAGAGTAGGAGCAGTCACAGACCAATTATGGAGAAAAATTCCAACTAGCATGCCTCTTTCTACTCCTTGAATCATCACTACTCCTTAATTACTTGTACTATTCTTATCTTATTTTTAAGTTATTGTTATTAAGAAGAGGTAAGACCTTTCACTGAAGTATGAGCTAAAGCCAGATATGAAATATATATATAAAACTTCAGTCATTTAGATATTTATAATATCACAGATTAAGAGTTAGAACAGACCTCAGTTGGCATCCAATCTAACCTTATTATTTTATATATGAGGAAACTGAGGCCCATAGAGATGAAATTACTTGTCCAGAGTCACCCTGGTAGTTGACCAGGAGGAAAATACATACTGAAACCTGTAACTTCCAATCCCCTGCTCTTTCCACTCATCATGCTAACCCCCTTTTTGATTTTGAAGTATTTTTATGGCTACAATGAAAGATTTTTAAAAAAGTTTTCAGGTCAGATGAATACATAGATAAGACTTAGAAAACAAATGAAGAAGATTTTCTTCCAATACTAGTTGTCTTTGATATTAATCTGTGTTGTGGCTGTTGTTTTTTTAAGATGTCACATTTATGGAAAGGGCACTTTGTAATTTATATAACAGAAGATGGGTGTAGATCTATGCTCTGGAGTAAATTTTTTAGCTCCCTATAATCCAGCTAATACCACAGATTAGAAAGATGTTGAGGTCCAATCACATTAGGGGAAAAGACTAAAAGGGAAAAATCTATTTGAATAAAGATATAATAAATCAATCAAAATCAGAGTGAGTAAAAAATTGAGTTGCATCTTAGTACAGTAATACATTCAAAAAATTTATTTAACATTTGCAAAATTCCTCAGGACTCCACTAGATATTATAAGGGAATATTCAAATGTATTTATGATTTCACTGATTCAGAAATTCCCTCCAAATGTAACACTCCATTCTTGTCTACCCATCTTGCATGATTCTGTCATAATTTTGGTACAACATACAAAGGGATCTTCTTCACTTTCTTCTGAAAGGCTATCAAAAGCTACCTACTTGCCATCTGTCATTCTCGCTCCATATTCTTTTCCTGTTTGAGAATTTCTTAATAACATATTTCAATTCTCTTCCTCAGAGTTTCTCATTGTCCTTCAGATAACATGCATTTTTAATTCATCTGAGACAACTATCTCATTTCTTTCTGCCATTCTACACAATCCAGTCTGTTTTCCTTCTGTTAAACTCTAGGGTCTGCCATCTCTTCTTTCTGTCTCTGACTTAAATACCAATGGGCAATCTTTATAGTTTGTCCATCAAAATGAATTTTGTATGTTCAGTATGTTATATGACATGGACTAATCAGTAATGTAGAATTGCTTGTCCTTGCCATCAAGGAGTTTGAAATCTAATAAAGATGATAAGATGGATACACAAAAAGTATAAGTGCTTGTAACAGTGTACAAAGGAGTTTAAATTTGAGGTTTCTAGATAAGTGTTCTTATTCAGAAAATGAGTTCTCATTGTTCCTGTGAAAAGTCTAACCACACTTCTGAATTTTTCAAACTTACTTGTGGCAACAAGACTTTTCATTAATTATGCCAAAGTTGTACTTTAATTATGATCATGGTATTCTTATTAATGAAGATGATAAAATAAGAAACCATACTTTTTAGACTTCTGAACACATCAAACCCCTATTATGACTAATCTTGAAAAAATCCTCACCTGAGGCTTTTAATGTGCTCATGCATTATAAAAATTGGTGAATACATTTGACACAGAAATATAGTAAAACTAAAAGTTGATTTATCTGTATTTTAACAAGAAAGAATTTTTATTTATTGGTACTTTCATAGACCTGTGATACAATGATAATTGCAAAACTGTCATTGTAAAATTGTGACATGTCTTCTGAAGCATCCAGAAATATTAAATTTTAATTTTACTGTATTTTGAAAATAGGTAATATTTGTTATAAATAGTAGTAATCTATTAGCTAGAATAATTTACTAAACAGAGCAGCATATTTGCCAACACTGTTACAGCATAAAGAAGAATTTATTATTCTAACATATAAATGTCAATAAAATAAAGTAGTTTATTGGATAACTTTAGAATCATAGGGTTTAGACATTTAAATGTCTATTGCAAAAGACTAGTCTGAAATGTATATTCCTATTGAGATTTACTGGTGTATTGTTCATGTGTTTAAAAATTATCATTAATCTAGGATAAATGTTTCTAAATGTTCTGAAAATGTACAGATATCCTACTAGCTCTTTTCTCTAAAAATCTTCCAATGTCTTTTGTTTTTTATTCAATTCCATTGTTTGTGATCCTTTAAGATTTCTGAAATTGAATACCAAATACTTAGAAGTCTCTCATATTCCAAGAATGATCCTGAAATTGGTACACCTATGAATTACGTTATAGAGGAAGTTAAAGAACATATAAATCACGCCAAAAATATTTAGAATTGGGAGGAGTGAGTGCCTCAGGGAATTGGTAATATGATGCAAAACCTGTCACCTGTTAAAATCCATCCCAGGTCAGTAGTGAGTGAAAATCATCACTCTCTGACAGGTGTTCAGTGTCATTTGTGTAATGAAGTGGTGGGCTCAGTTTAGTTCCTCTTTGACACGTGTCCACACAAAAAGGAGAGAACTGCAGAATTGATTTGTAACTGTGTTGGCATCTTGGCAGAGACCCCCAGGACTAACTGCCCTGTGCTTGATTATTACAAACAGTGGCACGTGGGCTTTTCCCAAGACTCTTTAGAACAAAGCATCAGGGAAGACATTTCCAATGAAACATAGACCCTGACTCAGTCACTAAAGAACTGTTTGGGATTTGAGACCATGCACTTTGCCAAGGAGATTTGCTGGGAGCAGTAAATATCAAAACTATGAAGAGGGACAGGGAAAGTATACAGGTGGGGTGATGGATTTATTTGACCCCAATTAAGTTAAAGTTATGTAATAAGATATTTTGGACAAACACATCATTTCCTTCAAACCTTCCC
Source organism: Macrotis lagotis (assembly GCF_037893015.1). Classification (NCBI taxonomy): domain Eukaryota; kingdom Metazoa; phylum Chordata; class Mammalia; order Peramelemorphia; family Peramelidae; genus Macrotis; species Macrotis lagotis. Next base: position 665,919,844 of record NC_133658.1, on the reverse strand, counting down.
TTTGAGAGTCCCCCCTTCTCTAAGGTCCTCTGCCTAACATCTTTCTGTCATCCTCATTTTCTCACTCATATTCACACCAAATATTCAATCTACAGACAAATCATCATTTCTGTCTTCATAGTATCTCTCATAAATGCCCCATTTTTCTTCAATGACACAGAGCTGCTGTTGGCTCTGCCTACTTCAAGTCTCTCCCCACTCCATTCCATCCTCCATTCAACCATCCAAGAGATTTTCCTAAAGTACAGGTATGATCATATTACACTTCCCTTCTATGCAATAAATTCAAGGGTTTCCTATTACCTTTAGGCTCAGACATAAAATGTTCTACTTACCACTGACAGCATATGACCTACCTTTTCAGTATTCTTACACTTTCCTCCCTTCCATGTAATCTGTGGTCATATTGGCTTCCTAGGAGTTCCTCCCACACGACACATCTTCTCCTCACTCCACACCCTTTCTGACTCAGCTCTCTCTTCAATAGGTCTTTTCCAGTCCCTCTTGCCCCATTCTTCAAATACTAGAGCCTTTCATCTGAGAATGCTGTCCTATTACATTAGGTGCATCTTATAATTACATGATTATTTGCTTATTATCTCTCCCATTAAAATGTGAACCGAGGACAAGGACTGTTTCTTTTTCTTTTTTGGTCCTTCTGTGTACCCGCAGTGCCTAATACATTGTCTGGACCCATTTGAATGCTTTAAAATGTTTGTTGGCCAATTGACTCAAATCTATCCTTACCCTTACAAGTTATTCTTCTTGAAGAAGATTTAAGTGTGGGGTAATACAGAAGAGAACAAGCCTGTTAGTTGAATAAATTACTTCCTTCATCAAAGCTGGCAATTCAACACTTTTTAAAAGCTATATATTTATCTTGACTTCTGGCCAAGATAACAGAGAGAAGCCAGGCACTGTGCTAAGGTCTACTGGCTTTCCCTCAGAACTAAAATTTCAATCGACAAAACCCAGAAAAAAGAAGCTAGGAGAAGAATATCTCCCAACAAGGTCTGTCTCAGTGGAGTGTGGGTGAGCTAGGGGTAGAGAGCAGAGAGCAGAGCCAGGGACTAACCTGAGAACAGTTGCGGAGGCTTTGGCTATGCGAGCAGTGGACTGGGGAGCTCCAGCAGGGCTGGTAGGGAAGTTCCATCACAGAGAGTTGCAGAGGGCAAATGGCCATCAATCTATTCCACTCGGTTGGTCTGGAAGACCAGGGCCATGGTACTTTCAGTGGAGTCTTCTTCGCAGGACAAACACTATAACAGCCCCACCCCCATCCCATACTCAAGCATGGGCAGCAGTGCTCCCTCAGTAGAATAAAGAGATTAATTATTTAACCTAAGGGCCAAACTCACATTGTTCAAAGATAATCAGTATCCAGGTGTGCCCCACCAGGCCTAGGGAGTGGGACACTAATCAGGGTCACAGATACTCCAGAGAAAGCAACCAGCACCCCCTACTAACTGGCCCATTTGGAGTTACTAAACCCAAGGAGCAAAGCCTCTAGAGATGTCAATACCAAAGATCTGTGAACCGTGCCCCCCCCCCCCAAACAAGAGACTAGGGAAAATGAAGGAAAAACCAGTGGAAATGCAGCAGGGGGGGGGGCATAAAAAATTACTTTGAAGCAAAGATCATAACTCAGAGAGATCTAGTACTTCTGAGGAGAATATGAATTGGTCTCTAGCCCAGAAAGACTTATTAGAAGAAATCAGAAAGGAGTTTAAAAATCAATTGGAAAAATTGGGAAAAGAAACTCAAGAGAAAATGAACATCTTGCAACAAAAAAAATCCTTGGAAAATACAATTGGACAAATAAAAAAAGAAAATAATTCTCTCAAAACCTCAATTGGGGAAATGGAAAACTCTTTCAAAAATAGAAATGACCAATTGGAAAAGGAGTTGAAAAGGTAAATGAAGAAAATTCTTCTCTTAAAAAAAGGAATGGAATCTGTGGAAACTCATGACTTCATGAGACAACAAGAATCTATTGAATAGATACAGAAGAGACAATTTAAGAATCATTGGGCTTCCTGAACAAATTAAGGATTAAAAAAAGCCTGGATTCAATATTACAGGATTTAGTGATGGAGAATTGCCCTGATATCATGGAACCAGAGGGCAATATAGTTATTGAAAGAATACATCAGAGCAGCTAGGTGGCATGGTGGATAGAACACTGACCCTGGAGTCAGGAGGACCTGAGTTCATATCTGGTCTCAGACACAAAATAATTAGCTAGCTGTGTGACCTTGGGCAAATAACTTAACCCCACTGCCTTTCAAAAAAAAATCTAGCCTCAGACACTTAATCATTACCTAACGGTGTTGATCTTGGTCAAGTCACTTAACCCCATTGCCTTACTAAAAAAAAAAAGAGTACACCAATCCCCTCCTCAAAGGGATCCCCAAATGAAAATACCAAGGAATATTATGGCCAAATTCCAGAACTATTAGATAAAAGAGAATATCCTAGGGGGTGGCTAAGTGGTATAGTGGATAGAGCACCAACCCTGGAGTCAGGATTACCTAAATTCAAATCTGGCCTCAGACACTTAATAATTACCTAGCTGTGTGACCTGGGGCAAGTCACTTAATCCCATTGCCTAAATTCTGCAAGCAGCCAGAAAGAAACAATTTAGATACTAAGGAGTCACAGTAAGGATTACACAGGACCTGGCTGCATCAACATTGAGGGATCAAAGAGCCTGGAATGCCATATTTTGAAAAGCAAGGGAGCTTGGAATGCAGCCAAGAATTCACTATCCAGCAAAACCAAGCCTTGTCTTTCAGGGGAAAAGATGGACATTTAATGAAATAGGAGACTTTCAACTTTTCCTGATGAAAATATCAGAGCTAAATAGAAAATTTGGACTTCAAATAAGAGACTCAAGAGACACATGAAAAGGTAAAAAATAAGGGTAAAGAAAAAACTGCTATCCAATAAGATGAAATTGGCCATATTCCTACCTGGGAGAAAGATTCTTATAACTCTTGAGAATTGTAACTCTGTTAGAGAGAATATACTTAGCCAGAAGTAATGGACACTCATGACTTATTCGTGACTCTGATAGAATGATTTAAAAACAATATCTCCTTAAAAAGGGGTGGACAGTAAAGAGATGGGAGGATGGAGGAGATTAAATGGGGTAAATCAAATTACATAAAGAGGTACAAAGTACCAATTGCAATAGATGGGAAGAAGGGAGGAGGTGAGAACCTTACTCTCATAGGATTTGGCTCAAAGTTAATGTACACACACTCAATTGAGTTAAGAAACTTATCTTACCTTTCAAGTATTATAAGGGAGAGGGGAAGGAGGGAGGGGGAGAAAAAGAGTAACAAACAGAAGGAAGAGAAAGAAAAAGGAGCAAAGGGAAAAGGGAAAGAAAAGGGAAGGGTGGATATAAGGGGGCAAACAAAAGTGAAGGAGGTGGTATTCAAAAGCAAAATACTGGGGAATATGGATAAAGTGGAAAAAAGGGGAAAAATACAAACAGAGAAGATAGCATGGAGGACAATAAAGATTTAGTATTTATAACTTTGAATGTGAATGGGATGAACTCTCCCATAAAATGTAAGCCTATAGCAGAGTGGATTAAAAACCAGAATCCCATAATATGCTGTTTACAAGAAATTCATTTGAAGCAGAGAAATACATATAGAATATAGGTAAAAGGTTGGAGCAAAATATATTTTGCTTCAGCTGAAATGAAAAAGGCAGGGGTAGCAATCCTTATCTCAGACAAAGTAAATGCAAAAATAGACCTCATTAAAAGAGATAAGGAAGGAAACTATATCCTCCTAAAAGGTATCATAGACAATGAAACAATTTGAATACTAAATATGCATGCACCAAGTGGTATAGCATCCAAATTCTTAGAGGAGAAGCTGAATGAGTTAAAGGAAGACATAGACAGCAAACTCTACTGGTGGGAGACCTCGACCTCCAACTCTCAGATTTATATAAATCTAGCCATAAAATAAACAAGAAGGAAGTTAAGGAGGTAAATAGAATGTTAGAAAACCTAGATATGATAGAACTTTGGAGAAAATTGAATGGGGATAGAAAGGAATATGCTTTTTTTTCTGCAGCATATGGAACTTACACAAAATTTACCATGTTCTAGGGCATAAAAAACTTATAATCAAATGCAGAAAGGCAGAAATACATCTTTCTCAGATCATAATGCAATAAAAATCACATGCAATAATAGACCATGGAAAGATAGACCTAAAAAATTGGAAATTAAATAACCTCATTTTAAAGAATGAGTGGATCAAAAAACAAATTATAGAAAGAATTAATTATAATGAGGTAATGAGATCAAACTTATGGGATACAGCCAAGGTAATTGTCAGGGGATATATCTGTAAATGCTTACATGAATAAATTAGAGAAAGAAGAAATCAATGAACTAAACATACAACTAAAAAAATTAGAGAAAGAACAAATTAAAAACCTCCAATTAAATACCAAATTAGAAGTTCTAAAAATTAAAGGAGAAATTAATAAAATAGAAAGCAAGAAAACTATTGAACTAATAAATAAAACTGAGTGGGTTTTGTGGAAAAAAAACAATAAAATTGATAAACCTCTAGTGAATTTGATTTAGAAAAGAAAGAAGAAAATCAAATTGCTAGTATCATAAATGATAAAAGTGAACTTACCACCAATTAGGAGGAAATTAAAGTAATAATTTGGAATTATTTTGCCCATCTGTATGCCAATAAATTTGATAACCTCAGTGATATGGATGAATATTTACAAAAATATAACAGGTTAAATGAAGAGGAAATAAAATACCTAAATAACCCTATCTCAAAAAAAATAAATTCAACAAGCCATTATTGAACCACCTAAGAAAAAATCTCCAGGACTGGATGGATTCACAAGTGAATTCTATCAAACATTTCAGGAACAATTTGTTACAATTCTATATAAACTCTTTGGAAAAATAGGTGAAGACAGAGCTCTGCCTAACTCTTTCTATGACACCGTAATGGTGGTGATACCTAAACCAGGAAGAGTCAAAACAGAGAAAGAAAATTATAGACCTATCTCCTAATAAATATAGATGCAAAAATCTTAAATGAAAGCTGCATACTCTATGAATATAACATTAAATTTTTGCATATTTTATTAGATATTTTAGCCTCCTCTAACAAAATGTGGGAGATTGAATAATACAAAATAATTACTTAATTTCAACAAATTGATACAACCTTTCAAACTTTCACTTCCCTCAAAACAGGTACTTGTTTTTGGAGGAAGGAAGGTAACAGTTATAATAGAAAGCACTCTAGATTTGACATCAGAGGATTGTGATTGGAATCCTGATTCTACTTTTTACCTGTGTGATCTTGATTAAGCAAAATAGACCTTAGTTTCCTCATATAGTGATTGAAGTAGATGACCTCTAGGGATGCTATTTGCTCCATAATGTATTATTCAGTCTAGAAATGTTCAATTTCTAAATTCTTTCTGTTAAAAATATAATCTTGGGGGCAGCTAGGTGGCACAATGGATAGAGCACCAACCCTGGTGTCAGGAGTACCTGAGTTCAAATACAGCCTCAGGCACTTAATTATCTAGTTGTGTGGCCTTGGGCAAGCCACTTAACCCCATTTGCCTTGCAAAAAAAAATACTAAAAAAAATATAGTCTTGGGACAGCTAACTGGAGCAGTGGATAGAGCTCCAACTCTGAAGCCAGGAGGACCCGAGTTCAAATCCAGCCTCAGACACTTAATATTTGCATAGGTAGGGGTGGCTAGGTGGTACAGTGGATAGAGCACCAGCCCTGGAGTCAGGAGTACCTGAATTCAAATCCAACCTCAGATACTTAATAATGACCTAGCTGTGTGGCCTTGGACAAGCCACTTAACCCCATTGTCTTGCAAAAAAAAAAACCTAAAAAAAAAATACTTGCAAAGGTATGTGACTTTGGGCAAGTCACTTAACCCCATAGCCTTGCAAAAACCAAAAAGAAATAAACAAAAATATAGTCTCTTAGAGATTCAAATGGGTTCTTTCAGAATTGATATTGATAATATCTTGGTACAGTAGTGTCAGTATGCTCAAAAGGCTATAAAGCTTCCCTTGATCCAGGTCTGTATCCCAAAGAGATCATAAATTGATGGAATGCCCATTAATTGGAGAACAAATGATAAATCATGAGCAGATGGATTTCAGAAAAACCTGGAGACTTGCATGAACTGATACTGAGTATAATGAGCAGAACCAGGAGAGCAGCATCGTGTGATGATCAACTATGAAAGACAGCTCTTTTCAGCAACATAGTGATCAAGGACAATTCTGAAAGATTTGTAATAGAAAATCCACATCCAGAGAAAGAACTCTGGAACCTGAATGCAGACCAAAGCATATTATTTTCACTTTTTAAAAATTTGTTGTATGCTTTTTCCTTTTCACTGTTTTTTCCCTTTTGTTCTGATTCTTCTTTCACAGTGTGACAAATATGGAAATGTTTTATATGATTGCACATGTATCAGATCACTTGCTGTTATGGGAAGGAGAGAAAGAAGGAAAGTAGGAAGAAAAAATATGGAACTCAAAATCTTATAAAAAATGAATGCTTAAAACTATCTTTACATGAAATCAAGAAAAAATAAAAATCAAAAAACAACCATTAGTATACAATGTGGTTTTTAATTATTTTATTTATTTGTATTTTAGATTATTATCAGAAATCAAAGTAATTAGCCTAACTTTCTCTTTATACAATTTATTATTTTTAGCTTTAAATAATTTTTTGAGTTCCAAATTCTCTCCTTCCCTTGAGTTCCCTCCCCAAGACAATGAGATGACAAGAGCAATATGATACCTATTATGTATGTTGTCAAGCAAAACATATTTCCATATTAGCCATATCACCAAAATAGCAAGAAAAATGAAGCAAATTAAACTTCACTTTGCAATCAGTTCTTTCTCTCTCTCTCTCTCTCTCTCTGGAGAGAGTTGATCATTCCTTTTGAACTGTCTTGGATCACTGTATTGATCAGAATAGTTAAGTCTTTCTCAGTTAACTATCCTTACAATATTGTGTTACTGTGTATAATGACCTGGTTCTGCTCACTTCACTTTGCATCAGTTCATATATGTCTTCCCAAGTTTTTCCTAAAACAATGTCTCTGGTCATTTTAATTTTTAATTTATTTTTTTAATTTTTTAGTATTTTTATTTAAAATTTTGAGTTTCAATTCTATCTCTTCCCCTCCCTGAGGCAATAAGCAATCATAAATCATGCATGTACAATTTTGTAAAACATTTTCATATTAGTAATTTTGTATAAGAAGAATCAAACAAAGAAAGAAAATGAAAGTGAAAACTAGCATGCTTCGGTCTATATGATATTATGCTTCATCATTAGTCCGGTATTTTCTTGAATCATTATATTGCTGAAATAACCAAATCATTCACAGTTCTTCATCACACAATCTTGCTGTTGCTATATAACATGCTCCTGGTTCTGTTCACTTCACTATGTATCTTTCATATGTCTTACCAAATTTTTCTTAAATCATTCTGAAATAGCACAATAATATTTCATTATAATCATATATCACAGAAAGTTTAGTTTGCTTCAATTGGTGAGCATCCCTTTTATTTTCAGTACTTAACCACCATAAAAAGAACTGTCATAAATATTTTTGTACACATAAGTCCTTTAGGCCTAGCAGTAGTCTTGATGGATAAAAGGATATATAAAATTTTATTACCCTTTTCTCAACTCCACCAACAATGCATCAGTGTCACAGTTTTCCCACATCTTCTCCAACATTTCCTTTTTTTGTCATATTAACCAATGTGATAAATGTGAGCCGGTATCTGAGTTGTTTTAATTTGCATTTCTCTCATCAATAGTGATTTAGGGTATATATATATATATATATATATATATATATATATATATATATATATATATATATATATATATGACAATAGATAGCTTTGATTTCTTTGTCTGGAAACTTCCTGATCATATCTTTTCACTATTTATCAACTGGGGAATGACTTGCATTCTTATTAATATGACTTAGTTCTCTATATTGGAGAAAAAAGACCTTTCTTGCAAACATTTTTAAATCAAAATTATCTATTTTACATTTTGTAATGCTCCTTATATCTTCTTTAGTCCTAAATTCTTCATAAATCTGTCCATTGTCCTTTTATAAAGCACAATAGTATTCAATCACATTCACATACCCTAACTTGATTCAGCTATTCCCCGAATGATGGGCATCCCCTCAATTCCAATTCTTTGCTACCACAAAAGGAATTGCTGTTTTTCTTTGATCTCTGAGATATCAATCTAATAGTAGTATTACTGAGTCAAAGGGTATGGAGTTTTATAATTGAGCATAGTTCCAAATTTTTCTCCAGAATGGTTGAACATTCACTACTGTATGTATTTTCCCACATCCCCTTCAGCATTTGTCTTTTTTGATGGTGTGAGATGACTTCTCAGTGTTGTTTTAATTTTTTAGTAAATCTCTTCCTATGAAAAAAGAACAAAATTCTATCTTTCTCCTGCCCAATTCCTACCTTCCCTAGTACCCCACAGGACAACACCACATTCCCAGGTCCTCAGTTTTTAACACCTATTTTTTTTACCCTCGTATTCAAACTATTGCCAAGATCTGTCTAAGTCAACTTTGCAACATCTCAGCTCCTGGTATTTCCTCTGGCTAAACCCCAGGCCTGGAATGCTCTCCTTCCTCATCTTCAGTGTCCCTGCCTTCCTCTCAATCCCAACTAAAATTTTCTACAGGAAACCTTTCCTAACTCCTCTTGATCTACGGTATGGCCTTCTCTCTGTTGAATATTTCCTATTTATCCTTTATATAGCTTGCTACATATACATTTGTTTGTTTATTCCCTATCAGACTGAAAACTTCCTGGGGGCAAAAAACCTGTCTTTTGCCTTTTTTTTGTATTCCCAGCATTTAGCACAATGCTTGTTTTATTGATCTTTAGTCATTTCAATCATGTCTGAATTTTAATGACCCCATTTTTGGGTTTTCTTGGCAGAGATACTGGAAGGGTTTGCCATTTTCTTCTCCAGTTCATTTTACAGAGGCAAATAGGAGTTAGTGACTTGTCCAGAGTCTGAGTAAGTGTCTGAGGTCACATTTGAACTCAGGTCTTCTTGTCTCCAGGCCTGGTGCTCTACCCATTGTACCACCTAGCTGCCTTGTCTGGCATGAGGTAATTGTTTCTTTCATAAATGACTGGTTGAAGGCAAGAGGAGGTATCATGAAGCCTATTCATCTTTAATTTAATGAGAAATAAAGAGAATTTTTTGTTCTACTCTTGAGTATAATGATCCTAAGAAGTAGGTACCATGTACCTAATAACTACACATGTTCAACAGCATATGTAGCATAGTGAATAGAGCATTGGCCTTGGAGTCAGGAGGACAGGAGTTCAAATTTGGCCTCAGACACTTGCCATTTACTAGCTGTTGACCTTGGGTAAGGCACTTAACCCTGATTGCCTCGCATCCAGGGCTGTCTCTAGTCATACTGATTCATATCTGGCATTACTCCCAGATGACTCTGGAGGAGAAACAGAGGCTGGTGACTTAGCACAGCAACCCCCCGCCCCAACTCACATCCAATATATGTGCTTGTCATGGCATCACCTTCCTGATGTTGTGGTCTTCTTCAAAAATGAAGGAAACAAAACATTAGCTAGGAGACTCAAAGGAACTGAGAAGTATCTGTGTGTGTGTGTGTGTGTGTGTGTGTGTGTGTGTGTGTGTGTGTGTGTGTGTGTGTGTGTGTATGAGAGAGAGAGAGAGCAGGAGTCCTCTCACTTGCAGAACTGCTTGCATTTCCCATTGGGACGATTGCTGCTACTTGTGAAGTTACTTTAGAGGGCTGCTTTGCCAGTAGCTGTGTAGACCTTAGCAATTGGAGAATTATTCTCCCCTTCCACAGCTACTTTCTGGATACAAATGGGAGAATGGGCCACAGGAGATCTTGTTTATGTGTTTACAGCTTCTGCAGTTGTTTTTTAAAAGAGATTATTACATAGAGATTATTATTATTGACCAATTGATATGCCAAAGTTTTTTTCTTAATGTAATAATTTTATGCTGTACACATTCTCTTGCCTTATTACCAGTTACATGCATGTTTTTCTTTTTATTAATTGAATCCTCAGTGCCTGGTATGTCATAGAGCCTTAATAAATGTTGATGCATGTTCTACGCAATTGGACTAAATTAAGGGTGCAGTCTGTGACCATGCAATTAAGCTAAGTGACTTGTGTGAAAATTGAAACCAAGACCTCATTAAAATCCTCCAATCAATTGAAGATTCATGCACAGAAGAGTCATTATGGATATAGCAAATTAATAAAAAGTTTTTGTTTTGCCTTTTTTGCATAGTTATAGATAACTACTCCCATTTTAGTAGTGCTCAAATAACATTTTATTATTGCTTTATAGATAGGTTGTAAAAAAATTATGCCAATATCTATACAGACATTTAAGCACTTTTGCTTCTTAAAAATCCTCTTTTCATTTAGGGTCCAAATTATTTTATATAGTTTTTAGAACATTTTTGACATTTTTGTTCACATACATGAAATATATAGTTAAAAATTGTTTAGTTATGTGCCTTCAAATCTTGTATTTTTAATTTGATGAGAGGTCCTGGTATATGGTTAGAGGGATGAAGGCACGTTATGAATAAAAAAATGTTTAAATCAAAGATAATTTAAACAACAAAAAACATCAGCATTTTGGAGAATTACCTATTTCTACTGTTGATGAAACTTTAATCGAACTAAAGTCCTTGGTTATTTTTATTACTTAAAGCAATAAGGCTCACTCAAGCAACTATCAAGACATCTCACTGCTTACTGCTGGCAAGATCCTGGCCACAGTCCTTTTGGACAGAATACTACTGTAGCTTTGCCAACTATGTGCTCCCAGAATCACAGTGTGGCTTTAGGCCACAACCCAGTCCTGCCGACTTGATCTTTGTAGCATTAAGATATATGAAAACTTAGGACTTCAGTATAACAGTATTTTATAGATTTTTTTTCTGAAAAGGTAAAAGAATTCAAGCAAAGTGCTCAGAGATATTGTTTTGAGGGAGTCTATATTTTCATTTTTATTATCACTACTAAATCCCTCAGGGAAAATGAAGTAAATGACATCACCCCATCATACTATGTCTCACTCTGATTAAATCACTTGACACTATCAGGAGTTCCAGAATTTTGACAGTTATTTCCAAACTCTCGTTGCTCCCAGGATTTTGGGAAGATCCTTAATTCAAATTTTCTTTTAATAATAATCAGTCCAATTGTATTAAAATTAATGGCATCATATGTAGTTCACACTTCATTGGAATGAAACAGATATAGTTACATAATAGCTATAGTTCTATCATCAACATTTCATCATCAACTAACATTTATTAAGTGCCCACATGGCACTGTACTAGGTCCTTATCTATTTTAGGCAGTCATACTCCCTCAAGTATAGCATAGCAATTAACATAAAACCCTGTTTAAAGAACTTCCTAGAAGACCAAGAACAGAACTGACTAAGCAGCCTGAAATCATCAAAAGTCCTTGAGAAAGACAACTAGAGAAAGAGTATTGATTTAGCAAAGAAAACATGAAGTTAAAATGTTACTGGTTTATGTTTTGGCTCTAATGCTATTCTGCAACTGTATGATCTTGTGTGAATCACTTAACCAGTTAACCTCATCTAAAAAATGGAGTATCATAAGTTATTGTGGAAAAAAATGCTTTGGGTTCTATATATTTTCAATTCAGTTCAAATTTAAAAAATGAAATATTTTCTACCTTCAAGAAACTTATATTCTACCAGGGTGCAGGATCTTTAACTATGTTTACAAAGAACATATGCAGTAAGTGAGGATAGTGTCCTCTGTGGAGAGAATTGATGTGTAAATTAACCAACATAAATTATAAACTAAATTTTAATACCTAACTATATAATAAAGCAAACCTACAAGACCAGGGTCCACAGTGCTGACTCCCAAAGTCTATTATTATTTTTAGTTGTGAATGTTTATACTTCTGAAATAGGAAAACACTACAAAAAGGGTTTGATTTATTAAAAATGGATGGGCAAATATGAATGATTCAGACTAATTATAAAAGTGTCATGAATACATTTTTGTAGTCATTTATTGAACATTTACCAGCACACCTCTATGCATGTATGAAGCAGAGTAATATGAAATAATTATAAATGGAAATAGGTGGGAAGATTGAAGTATCTGGGTTTTTTTTTTTGTTTTAGTAAGGAAGAGAGGGTGACATGATGTATATATATTTTAGGAATATAAATCTGATAGCAGCTTTGGAAAGGGATGGGTTGTAGAAGAGACTTGGAACATAGACACTAATTAGGAGGTTATTGTGGTAGACCCAGGTGAAAGGGCTTTAAATATATTTGAATGTAGAGACACTGACAAACCAGAAGTGAGAAGTATAATTGGCAAAACTGATTGAGTACCATGACTTAGAGAGAGAGAAGAGGCAAAGCTGTCTCTATGGTTTAAAAACTGGGAAACTAGAAGGATAATGAGGAAGTAGGGAGGGTAGAAAGCCTTTGAAAGGAAATATAGTTTTGTATGTGTTAATTTTGATATTCACAAAAGAGCACATTTACAAATTATAGATACAGCACAGAAGACTAGAGTCAAAAATAAAGTCATCTAATTCAGGTTCTCCATAAATAAAAGGTCTGTAGAGGTTAAAAAGCTTGGACCCAACCACATTAGTTGTTTCTCCATATTCAATACAATAGTCAGTACCTAAGTCAAGACTTGAGTCACTGGGTGTTTCGATAGCCAATAACTCTGGTTTGACTATTTAGAAAATAAACTTTCATAAGAAGTGCTTTATCAGGGAAATGTTGGTGAAAGGAAAAATAGTCCTGTTGTATTGTTGTATTTTGCCCGAAGTTTCTAAGAAAAGTTGAAATTATTTTAATTACCCTCAAAGAAAAAGGAAATATGTAATACGGCATGGACTAATTTCCAAAAGTTTTGTGTTAGCTATAGTTATTTAGAAAACTTATTTTTTGAATACTTTCCCCCAAAGATAAATGATATTTTATATTTCAGTTTTCTTTCATTTTAAGACTCTGGATTTATGATTTCACTGGTGCAGGTTATTTCCTGGTTTAGAAATACTGTTTTTCCAAAGTAGATCAATAATTGACCTATACTACATAACCTTAGAAAGTTGCCTTGGTGCCTGTTTCTTGACCACATTCATAGAGGAAGGGAGGGAGGGAGGAAGGAAGGGAGGGAGGAAGAGAGGGAGGAAAGGGAGGGAGGTAGAAGGAAGAAGAAAATAATCATTTATTAAGCACTTAATATATGCCAGACACTGTGCTAAATACTTTATAAATATTATCTCATTTGATGCTCAAAACAACCCTGTTGTTATTATCCCTATTTTACAGTTGAGGAAACTGAGGAAGACAAAGGTTAAATGAATCACACAGTTAGTAAATGTCAGGCCGGATTTGAACTCAGTTCTTCCTAACTCCAAGTTCAGTGATCTATCCACTGTCTCAACTAGCTGCCTGGTAGTATACTCATAGTATACTCAGAGTATACTATTATACAGCAGAGAGAAGTCTCTGGAATCTACCATAATCTATTATTATTATTATTATTATTAATTTATTTATTTATTTTAGTCAATAAAAATCTGCCTTCTCACTCTTCCAACCCAAATTGAGAACAAAACTCTTTTACAAACAGATATAGTTTGTTCAACAAGCAAGACAAATTTCTACATTGACCAAATACAAAAAAAAAGTAATATCATTCTACATTCTGAGGCGATCTCTCTAAGTAGGATATGGTACCATATTTCCTTATTAATTCTTTTCAATCATAGATGGTCCTTACATTGATGAATTCCTACTTCTTTCAAAGTTATTCACCTTTACTATATGGTTGTCATTGTATAAATTGTTCTGGTTCTGTTTACCTCTGCATCAGTTCTTACAAGTCTTCCTAGGTTGCATCGAAACCATTCTTTTCAATATTTCTTACAGCACAATATTATCCATCTCATTTACATACCAAAACTTGTTCAGCCATTCCCGAATTTATAAGTGCCTGTTTAAATGCCTATTCTCTGCCACCTAAAAAAAGAGCAATAGTTTTTGCATCCTTATCATTTGTTTTGCTTTGGACCAATCCCTCACTTAACTTACCCTCCTAATTTCCCCTATCCTCTCCCTTTTCTCTCATTACACTGCTTAATGAAATGTATTTCTGTACCTCCTCTGAGTTTATATGCATTGTTCCCTTCAGTGGCCAACTCAATTTAGTCCCTTGTCATTGTTCATTCATGTTTACCTTTTTATGTTTCTCTTAACTCCAATGTTTGAATTTCAAAATTTTATACAACTTTGGTCTTTTAATCAGGAATACTTAGAAAAAAATTACATTCCATTTTTTCTCTTCATCATTATATATGTTCAATTTTGCTAGGTTAATTATTCTTGGCTATTAGTAAATATTCCTTGCCTTCTGGAATATTTTATTCCCATCTCTGTTTCTTTGCAATGGTGGCTACTTAATCTTTTGTGATCCTGACTTTTATTCCTTAGTACTTAAATCCTTTTTACTGCCTGGAATATTTTTTTCCTTGACCTGGGAGTTCTGAATTTTGGCTATAATATTCCTAGGAGTTTTCATTCAGAGGTTCCTTTCAGTAAGTGTCTAAAGGATTCTTTCTGTTTCCACTTTGCCTTCTGGTTCCAAGATAGTTCCAGTTTTCATTTAAGAATTCTTGAAGGGGATTCTAGGTGGCGTAGTGGATAAAGCACCGGCCCTGGAGTCAGGAGTACCTGAGTTCAAATCCAGCCTCAGACACTTAATAATTACCTAGCTGTGTGACCTTGAATTCTTGACACTGTACACCCTAACATGGAGGTGATGTTCAACCTTGATGGACTTGCTCATTCCATCAGTGCAACAACCAGCAACAATTTTGGGCTTTCTGCAATGGAGAATACCATCTGTATTCAGATAAAGAGCCGTGGAGTTTGAACAAAGTTCAAGTACTATTCCCTTTAATTTAGGAAAAAACCAGATATCTTATTGTCTGATCTTGTTATCTCTTATACTTTTTGTTTCTTCCTTAAGGATGCAATTTCTCTCTCATTACACTCAATTTGGTTCAGTTTACAACATAGAAACAAAATAAAGACTGACAAATTGCTTTCTGTGGGGGGTGGGGGAAGTAAGATTGGGATAAAAATTGTAAAACTCAAATAAAATCTTTAATAAAAAAAGAAAAAAATTCTTGAAATATGATATCCATTTCTCTCTTTCTCTAGAACTTTCATTTCTTTTTCATTTTCCCCTTAAGTGCTCTCATTTCATTTATAAAAACATTTAAAAAATTTTTAAAACATTTGCTTCATTCCAATTCTATTGGAATTCCTAATCTGTGTTTCTCTTCAAGGTTTTACATGTATATATTTTGTAATCATTCTCTTATCTTACAAATATGTCTTGAGCTTCCTTGATACTATGATATATTGGGATTTTATTTTATTTGCTTCTCATTTTGCCAGATTACTTCCTGACTTTGAACTTAATGTTAAATCTGGGTTCTCCCATACTTCTGTAAGGAAGGTCTGGCCTGGTCCTATTGTTGATTTCTTGGGAGTATTGAGTGTTGTACTAATCCAAGATCTCAGAGACAATTAGAGCACCTGCAAACATTCAGTGTTCCCAGAGTGATCTGATTCAGGGCAGGCTGATTGTTGATTTCCTGGTCTGATCTATAAAAGTTCCTGACTTAGTTTAGATCTAAATGACAGTACCATGCTGCTAGACTCAGCTCTCTCACACAGTTGGAAAACTGTTGTTTAGAGTGACAAAATTATAGTCTCCACTTTGGGGGATATCTGCCCTGGTCCACCCTTTGGAGGGTGGGCTAAAACTCCATTAGGCATTTGGGATCTGATCTACATGAATCTTGCTTGCTTCTGAAGTTCTTTCTTTCTTGGTACATACACCACCCAGTATGTCCCTTTAAGAACACCATTCCAGACTCAGGTTCTCTTCTCACAGCACTGTGACCCAGCACAGGTTAGGTAGTGTCCTATCTGAGACTTTCTCTTGCCCAAGTTCATAACCTCTCCCTGCTTCCAGTTCAAGACATTTCTGAACAAATCTGTCCCCAGACCTCTCTTTTTCTCTGTCTCCCTATGCTGACTTGGCTGGACAAATGATTTACCATAATTATTCTGGATTTCCCCTTCAGAATTCATTCTCATGCATTCTCCAGGTGTGATTGGGGAAGATTTTGGGGAGGAAAGAAATATTGTATTACTTATTGCTACTCTGCCATATTGATGCCACCCCTTCATCTAACATAATCTCAATGAACTATGTCATAAGACTAATTCTCTTTCTATGTTCATCAAACAACTTTCTGACAAAGTTTCTAGGTGCTTTTATACTGAGAATGGAAATATTAAGTATTACAGTTATTGGAAATGTAGAAATTTGATTAAAAATCAAATTTCGAGGGGGCAACTAGGTGTCACAGTGGATAGAGCACTGGCCCTGGGGTCAGGAAGACCTGAGTTAAGACACTTTAATAATTATCTAGCTGTGTGACCTTAGGCAAGTCACTTAACCCCACAGCCTTTCAAAAAAAATCAAGTTCCAAGATATACAAAGCCATATCCTGGGGTAATCCATCTTTAAAATGTTTGTTAATTTGTTAATTAAGACCTACAACAGACTACTACCCTCTTTCTAATCATTTTAACTTAACACACTGGTAGCTCTAATTTCTGGACCAGGGCATATAGCATCAAGACCTGTAAATTTCCTCCCTATCATTCCCTTAATAATATAACTTAGAAATGTTTTATTTTAGAGATTATCTCAACCAACTCCTTCATTTTCTAGGTTAAAAAAACTAAATAAAGTTCCCAGAGGGAAAGTAGCCCAGCCAAGCTTGTGTTAGTCATCAGTGACAAAACTGGAATATGAATCTGAGTTTGCTGATTCCAGGTCCTTAGCCCTTTCCATTATTCAATAATAGAATATATATACACTTCATTACAAAAAAATGTTTAGAATCTCTCTCTCTCTCTCTACGAAAAAGAAAAAAATAAAGAAAAATTTAGCAATAAATGAATAATGAAAAATTTAGCATCTATACAGTTATGGCACCTAGAGATGTTGCCTACTTAAGTCAGAGAGAGAATGAATTTGAAGAAAGGCAAGTCACTAGTTATTATTTTATAAAATGATGTTTCAGGACCATTCATTATCATTTGCCTCATTCCTTCCCCCATATTTTGAGAATGATACCTTCCCAGTATTCTGAGGCAAATATCTTTAGTATAATCTCTAATACCTAGAGAAGCTTATCTCTTTCTCTTTTCATGATAACTAAATCAAATATAATGCACCTAAAAAGGGAATTGAACAAAATATTTATTAAGTGCCTTTTTATATAGTAATATTTGGTAGTAGAAAGATAAAAATAAAAATTTCTGTCAATGATCAGCTTACAATATAATAGGGGAGATAAGAAATATATAAAAATATTATAAAAGGTAAAAATGATGCAAAGAAAGCATATTCTCAAATAAAATGGCAGGACAAATTTTAGATGTATATACTTAATTTAGTAAGAAATGGGAAGTCATTGAAAAGTTTTATATAGAGCATATATAACTAAGGCATTGTGTTAGGAAGTTAATTCAAGCACAGATATAAAGGAAGGACCAGTAGGAGGAGGGACAAGATGACCAAGATGAGAGTTAGCATATTACCAAACCAGTGTGCAAGGTTAAGAATATTAACATCTAAAAATCAGAGATGAAATATAAGTTAAAATAGGATAGAGGCAGCTAGGAGGCACAGTGGATAGAGCACTGACCCTGGAGTCAGGAGGACCTAAGTTCAAATCCAGACTCAGACACTTAATAATTACCTAGCTGTGACCTTGGGCAAATCACTTCACCCCATTGCCTTAAATAAATAAAATTAAAATGGGATAAAGAATTTATTTTTACAAAATTGTTACTGAATGATTGATTTTAAAATGTGAAAATTCACTTTTGAGCATTAACAAAAATATGTGCAAATCACAGAAATTGACTATATGGCTTTTATTTTTTATTCTTTTGCATAAATTTCAAACTAATGTTTTAAGGCAGTCATGAAATTTCTCATTCAACTATTTTTGTATGCTAAAGATTAATCTCAAAATTGAAAACTGGGGCTCATAATAAGAAAAAAATGGGGGGGGTTGTCCAAATGTATATCTTTTTAAATCCAGAGCCTTTTATGAATAGAATTATGGAAATACTTAAACACAATAGAAAATAAGAAATGTTAAAAACAAAGGCAAAAGTTGTTGTAAGAATTGGTGAAGTATCAAATAATAATAATATGGAAATCTTCAATCAACCTAGTAAATAGGTTGAATTAAAAATACTCCATATCAAAACAGAGAAGATTATTTCCTCTATGATCACATAAAAGGAAAAGGAAAATAGAAATATGACTAAATGAACAAAGAACCATGGAGAATTAAAGGAACTAATTTAAAAGTTATATTTTTATACATCAAAATTCATTCATTCAAATGTATTTTAGATAAAATTAGAATATTTAGTAATAAGTTAACATTTTAATATTCAAACATTAATTTAGTTTACATAGAACTATTACAATGTAATATACAAAATTGACTATATATATATATATATATATATTTGCTCTGTTTGGAAAAAAAGTTCCTTATAATATATAGGATTAAATAGATTTGAAATTTTGCTTTCTGCTTTTACTTAAAGAGTAAAAGAATTTAAAATTTAAATATAAACTGAGAATTAAGACCCGCTAAATATTAGGCAGAATATAAAGACTTCAAAATTAGAAGTTTTAATAAGCTTAGTATATTGAGCCCAAATTACTATAACTATTTATATATGATGTCATTTGGAAATTATGATTCATGAAAAATAATATTTTTATATAGTCATTCATTAAGCATGTTTAAACAAGAAAGATTTTTAAGTGATAGTCATATAGGACATAGAAATAATGCAGCATTGCTATCCTCTCAGAGTTTATAATCTGGTATAGAAGATGTCATATATACAAAATGTTATAATTAAAAAGTAGAATATATTAAGTTCAGAAGAGAGATTTAGGTGAATTTGTTTGAATGTTTAGAGGGCAGACATATTTCTGGATTGGCAAAAAGAAATCTACATGAAAAATATTGGCAATTGGACAAGTTCTCAAAGAATTGATAAGGATTCAATAGGCAGAAATGTAAGTGAAAGCAGAGCAGGAATAGAACTGATGTGAACAAAAGTGGGAGGGCGCAAGACACATTGGGGAATGATACATTTATAATGTAATCTGTCTGGAATGTAAAATGAAGGGGAATAATATGAGCTAAGACTGGAAAGGAGAGGTAGAAATAAATTATGTAAAGTCTTAGAATCTGAATTTTATTTAATAGTGAGAAACCATTGGATATTTTTGAACAATTGAATGATAAGCTTGGTGAATTAGAAGAGAAAAAAATACTAAGATATAAATTTAAGTGAGACCTAAGTGGAGTTCTTGAAATTTACTGACAAACTTTTTATCAGTAAATGAAAATGAAAAGATTTAAGTTGGAATCTTTAAATTCTTGCTCTGTCATGAAAAAGGGGAAGTACTAGTTCTGTCAAGAAGTCTGGATGATTGTTTTTACATGATTATGCGACAATTATTAACCAGAAATAATTGACAGCTAGAAAACACTCTATTAGATTTACAACTTATTAAGTCTATATTAGTAAAAGTATTTGAAGAAAACTTTCCTATATGTCTTTCTATATGCCAAACCCTATCTTTAAGAAGCAACTTGAAATAGTAAGTTTTCATCCATAAGCATGACTTTAGGAATGAGATCACTACTTGGTTCCTTCTCTCCTTTCAGCTTTACCAAAGCTATGATCTTCTGTTATTATTTGATATGGTTCTTGAGAGAAAGAAAAGGTTTTGCTTGAAACTAAAGCTAAGAAGGACTTCTAGCCAAGATGGCAGGGAGAATTTAGCATGTCCCTAGAGTTTTTCCCTACACAACTTTAAATGACACCTCTACCCAGACATTAAAACTTCAGAACCCACCAAAAAAAGAGCAAAACAAGTTCTCAACTCAAGGTATCATGGAAGATCTTCAGGAAAGGTCTCCTTCTTCAGGGGTAAAGGGGAAGTATACAATATCAGCAGAAGAGCAGGAAAGCCAAAAGAAGGCTCTTAGTCACAGCACTGACCAGGACTCCAATACTAGATAGCAGCCCAGGTCCTGATTCATTTAAATAGTAGGTTGGGGTGGGGGAGGGACAAACCCCAGACAAATGTGAACCCTGGGAATACTGGGGTAACAGTCAGGTCTAAACTGGGAACAAATCATTGCATAGCCAAAGCCTGGGAAAAAAAGAAGGAAACCAATGCCTGGGTTGCATAAGCAATATCTTGGCAAGCAATAAGTGAGGGATCAGATTTCAGCCCCAGAACAAAGAACTTGGGACTATACTCCCCTTTTCCTGGGAGGAACTCAACTATTAAAATGACAAAAAAAGAGAGCATTAACTGTAGAAAGCTACTATTCAGATAGAGATGATCAAAATGCCATCTCAGAAGAAGGAAACAGTGACAAACTTACTTATATAGGAAGTCTCAGGGGAGTGTATGAATTGGACTCAAATGCAAAACATCATGGAAGAGCTTAAAAAAGATTTTAAAAACCAAAGAAGAGAAGAAGAAAAATAGAAAAAAGAAATGAGAGCCATACATGGGAATTATGAAAAATGACTGAAGAAATCAACTCTTTTAAAAGTAAAGATGGCCAACTAGAAAAAGAATTAGCTCAACAAAAAAGTAAAATAAAATTTATCAAATGGAAAAGGTATACACCTCATCAAAAAGTAAAACTGACCAGTGGGAAAAGGAAAACAACTCATTTAAAAGTAAAATTAAGGGGCAGCTAGGTGGCACAGCAGTGGATAGAGCACTGGCCCTGGAGTCAGGAGGACCTGAGTTCAAAGCTGGTCTCAGACACTTAATAATTGCCTAGCTGTGTGACCTTGGGCAAGTCACATAACCCTAATGCCTTAAATAAATAAAATTAAAATTATCTAACTGGAAAAGAAAATACAAAATTTAACTGGAGAAAATAAAACTCTAAAAATTAGAACTGGACAAATGGAAACAACTGACTCCTATGAGACACCAAGATTCAATCAAACAAAATCAAAATTCTGAAAAAATAGAAGAAAATGTAAAGTATCTCTTAGGAAAAACAAAAGAACTGGAAAATAGATTCAGGACAGATAATTCACTAATTATTGATCTATCCAAAAGTCTAGATTTAAGAAAAGAAAATATCTTTCAGGAAATTATCATGAAAAATGGTCCAAATAACCTAGATCAAGATGACAAAATTATCTTTGAAAGAATCCACAGAACACCCACAGAAAGAGACCCCAGAATAATAAAAACTCCTAGGAATAAAGTATCCAAATTCTAGAATTCTCAACTAAAGGAGAAGATACTGCAAGTAGCCAAAAAGAAGCAATAAATAAAGATATTTATATCAAGAAAGTACCATTGGAATTACAAAGGACTTATCAACTTTAACTTTAAAGAGTCTCAGAGGACTTTGGATTACATCCAAGAATTAACAACCTTGTATATTTTGTCAGGGGAAGAGAGATGGGTATTCAATAGAATAGAGAACTTACAAATTTTCTATTTATTTATATTTTTTAGTATTTTTTTGCAAGGTAATGGGGTTAAGTGACTTGCCCAAGGCCACACAGCTAGGTAATTATTAAATGTCTGAGACTGGATTTGAACTCAGGCACTCCTGACTCCAGGGCTGGTGCTCTATCCACTGCACCACCTAGCCACTCCTTACAAATTTTATGATAAAAAGACCAGAATCAAACAGAAAATTCTGTCTTTAAATACAGGACTCATGAGATGCATACAAAGGTTAATGGAGAGGGGAAAATTGCTAGTCAAGAAACTGTATTCATCCCTACAAGGGAAGATAACACTTGTAACTCTTAAGAATTTTATTCTTCTTAAGATAGTTAAAAGAAAAATACTTAGAAAGAGGGTACAGGTAATGGATGAACATGAAAGTTGTGAGTCTTTAGTCAATACCACAACTAATAAGGGTTAAATATAGTTGAATGAATTTTATTTATAGGATATGAGTTTAAATGAGACTTGAAGTACTGTTGATTACAAATGTGATATTTCTTTTTGAGACAGAGGGAGGGAGAATACTTAGATGGTTTATATTAAATAATTAAATCACTTGGTGATCTTACTTTACTAAATACATTAGATATGGAGGGTTGTGTACAATTGGGACATGAAGGTGAAAGTATACTTTGGAGGGTTGGACATAAATAGATCATGAAGTGATCTTGCATTATTCTATTTTCTATGGATCCCCAGCACAGGGCACCATCCCTGGCAAATTGTGGGTATTAAACTAAAATTTGTTTGGTCAAATTTGATTGAACACCACTTAAATCAATTTCCTTTCTTAGTTGCTATGGCATACTGCTGATCAACATGGAGAAGAATAAACTTATCACAGATACTTACTTACCAGGTAAGGCATTAACAAGGCTATAGTTGGAGTACTATAAGGATGGAGGGAGAGAGTATACTTAGAGGGACTGGACATAAAAAAGATCATGAAGTGATTTTTGCTTTGCTTGGGAAGGAGAGTGCATGGTAGGGGAGAGTATAAATGGTTCATGAAATGATTTGACTTTGTATGATGTTTTGACTCTTGAGGATTGTGCATCCATTGGCTATAAATTTGATGCAATTTATGATTCTTTAGAAATGTATTTAGACAGTGACTATGAGGTGATATTGCTTATCAAACAATCAATCAACTCTTCTGCCAAGACAGATAAAAAGGGTACAGTTTGACAGAGGTGCTATAGGAACAAGACAGGGTTAAAACAATAGACATGAAAAGAGAGATTATACCAGGAAAAAGCTAGGCTTTAAAGGATAAAGAATGTCATTTGAAGAGGCATAAAAACCTACTATAGTAGAGGAAAAGAAGGTACGGTATGAACACTGATAAGTTCTATTCTCAGGATTTGGCTCAAAGAAAGAATAGCATACATTCCCAATTGGGTTTAAAAATCTATCCTACCCTACAGGGAAAGGGGAAAGAATGGACTGATAAAAGGGAAGGTGAAAGTAACAGTAAAGTTAAAATGAAAATTAAAAAGAAAAGTTAAAGGGGAAAGAGGAAAGGAAAAAGAAAGGTATAAACAAGGAAATACAAATTTAGTCATCTTAACTGTAAATGTGTGGAATGAGTTCTCTTATTAAACAGAAGAAGATAGAAGAACGCATTAAAAAACAGATTCTTACAATATGTTGTTTAGAAGAAGTACATCTATAGCAGAGAGATACACATGGGGTAAAGGTAAAAGACTGGAGGAAGATATATTATGCTTTAGTGGAAGTAAAAAAAGAAAAATCAGAGGTAGCAGGCCTGGTCTCAGACAAATCAAAAGTAAAAATAGACCTCATTAAAAAGGAATAAGGAAGGAAACTATATCATCCTAAAGATACCATAGGCAATGAAGTTTTATCATTATATATATATATATATATATATATATATATATATATATGTACACCAAGTAGTATATCATCCAAATTCTTAGAGGAAAAACTAAGCAAATTACAGGGAGACATAGACAGCAAAACTACAATAGTGGGGGAACTCACCCTCCCTGTCTCAGAATTAGATAAATATAATAACAAAATAAACAAGAAGGAAGTTAAGAAGGTAAATAGAATCTTAGAAAACTTAGATCTGATAGACCTCTGGAGAAAACTGATTGGCAACGAAAGGGAAAATAAAAAAAATGAAAAAAAACACAACCACAGGATCTGGATGTCTACTGTGTTCAATTTTTAAAATATGTTTTTCCTTCCTATCACATGGTTTTCTTTTCTTTGCCTTTGTCCTAATTCCTCTTGCACAAAACGACTAATATGTGAATATGGCAAAGATACTGAAATGGCTTGCCAGTTCCTTCTCCAAATCATTTTACAGATGAGAAAACTGAAGTAAACTGGGTCAAATGACTTGCCCTGGGTCACACAGTTAGAGGCCAGATATGCACTCTCCCTCCCTTCAGACCTGGCATTGTGTTCATTATGCCACTGAACTTCCCCTACACCCATTTTTAGCAAAGTTTACTAAAACTAATATCAAGCCAAATTTGATCAAGAAAGGCAATGAGAAACCAAATAAAAAAATAACTTCGTGCACAATAAAACTACAATAAAAAGTCAGAAGCTCACAGGCAATAGGAAAAGGGATCCGTCAACAAAGCTAGTGCTCAAGTTGAGGTAAACTAATGGAAAGTCTCCCAGCATAACAGGCCAGAGATACCCGTTGCTTCCAAAGTTCTAGTATAATCTCTCTTTTCATGTCTTTATTTTTTTAAGCTTGTCTTGTTCCTATAGCACCTCTAGAGGTCAAACTGTACTCTTTTTATCTATCTTGGTAGAAGAGTTGAACTAAAAGCTCTGGGTGGTCAAATAAAAAGACCAGAGGTGCAAAAAACTGCAACAATTGCAGGAGGGAATCTAATACTCTGACCTGAGAAGTTCAGAGGCTCTCAAGAGCCTACACAGAATCTCAGAGATCCAAGGAAACCTAACCCTGGCAGGTGAAACTTATCACAGGTAACTGGTAGCCTAAGGTAAGAACAAGCATATTAATCATATCACCTAAAAGTGCCACAGGAAATGGAGCCTGACCTAAAGTCCCAATTTAGACACTAGGGCTGGAGATGTAATAGAAGATAAAACTCTCTATAAAAATTTTATTAAACACAAAGATGTTGAAAATTCAAGCCTAGAAGAATGAGAGCAAATTAATAGCAACTATGAGCATAGATTCAAAGGAAAAATGTATTTTCCTCAAGAACCAAAAGAACATCTGCAAGAAATGAAATAAATTAAAAATATGTAAAAGGAAAGAAAATCTATGGAGGAAAGAATTAGGAGAATAAATAGTTTAGAAAAAAGTAACAAACTTCACTCAAATAAAGGACTCTGAAAAAATTAGAATAGACCAAACAGAAATCAATGATTCCTTGAGACAAAAAGTATTAGGAAAAAATCCAAAAGATTGAAAAAAACAGAGGAAAAAATGTTCTAGAAAGCAGATCAGAGAAAATCATTTAAGAACCATTGGAATATCTGAAAAGTAGAATTTTTAATTTAATTAAATTAATTTTAATTTAATTTAATTTAATTTTAATTTAATTAAAAATGTCTTCAAAGGGTATGGAGGGAGTTGCATTTAAAAAAATTATTGGAAGTAAATTGATTATGTTTGATGAAGGGGAATAAAGGGTAGAAAAGGGGAAGGTGGCATTTATCATCTTCAACAATTGAGGTGAATGAAAATAAGAATATAAAAATGTGAAGGAAGAAATGGGAGAGAATGGACATAAAATAAGTCTAATCTTACCCAGACACACACACACACACACACACACACAGTCAGAGACAGAGTCAAAGAAAGATGTAAACATATATAGAATAAATGGGAAACAGGGAGAGATAGGAAGAGAAGCAATTAAAAGGAAGGATAATTCAGGGCAGGGAATAGTCTTAAGCAAAATATGCTTCCTGATCCTGAAGAAGGATTAAAAGGAAGAAAAAAATAAAAGTAATGTTACTTGTCTGTGATAAATAATCTATGAGAAGATTATATCAAGACCCTGATGGTGAATGGCATCAGTCCAGTAGCCCATATATTTTATTCATAGTGATGGTACCAAAAAACATTGAAAAGATTTTTATATATGTTAATTGCCATCCTTGAACAAAATTTTTGATGAACTAGAGAACTGAGAAACAGAGGTAATGGGAAAGGACATCATGTGTGAGGGGATGAGAAAAGGGTCACTGCGAGGATTTCACTAAGCTTGAGGAAAAGAGCCCAGCATTGAGCTGGGGTCATCTCTGGACCTCAAAAGTCACTTGAGGTAGAATTTTGGTTAGTGAGTCATGAATTGCCCGATGTGGGAAGATTTTCAGATGCTTTGAGATCTGGTCCCCAAAAGAAGCCACCATCAGAGGGGAGGAAGTCAGAAAATGAGCAATAGAAGAAAATAAGGAGGATAAAAGCCTGAAATTACCAAAGATCTTAGGAGGAGAAAACCTCAAAGAATTTGAGCATAGGCAGATAAATCAATGAAACATTAATAGAAGAAGGAAATATGGTCTTCTTCTAGCAAATGAGTTCTCTCATCTATGATCATATACTATAAAACAAATGAAAATGATCTAACATTTGATGAAGAATTTGAAAACAAGGCTGTTCCTGAATGGTTTAAAATAGAAATGAAAATTGTAGGAATAAAATTTATCATTTGGGCAGCAAAAATAATAGTCAGAATAGAAAAAACTTCAATCTGCAATGGCAAGTCTCATCAAAGAAGAAAAAGAGAAAACAACTAATTGTCATTTATTTTTGTGTATTTCCATTCCCATCTAGAAGAGAAACAAAAAATAATGTTAAAAGAAAATAAGCTCTTTATTCAAGCAATATACAGATCTCAAAGACAAGATATCTGAAGACAACTTAAAGATAATGGATATACCAAAAGAATGTGACATAATACAAGAAACAATATATAAGAAAACTTCCAGAACTTCTGAAGACAGAAAATGAAATACCAATTGAAAAAAATTCATAGGTTGCTTCCCAAAAAAACTCAAGGCTGTAAACTCCTAGACATAGATTGATTAAATTAATAATTCAATTCAGAAGCAAGTTCTATAAACAACTTGTATATGAAAAACTTATAAAGGAAAGGAAATTAGAATAACACAAGACTACACTACACCCACCAGAAAACACTGTAGGGAATGGAATGTGTTCTAAAGAGCAAAGGAGTTCAAAATTCAGCCCACCCTTCAGATTTAAGCTTAACTATAAATGAAAAAAGATTCAAACACAAAGAAGCATTTGAAACTTTCTTAGAAAGGAAACCAGACCTAAAGACATCATTTATTTTCAAACACCCTAGACAACAGAAATGCAGGAGGGATAAACAAATGCTTCAGCAAAACCCTCGACAGCAAAAAAGTAACTGCAGAGAGATAAGTAATAGACTTCTTTCTAAATGTCCTTAAGACTTGGGTGAAAGTACAAGTCAGGTGAAGAGTTTGCATTGTTTTGTTTTGTTTTTTAGGTGTTTTTTTTTTTTTTTGCAAGGCAAATGGGGTTAAGTGGCTTGCCCAAGGCCACACAGCTAGGTAATTATTAAGTGTCTGAGACCGGATTGAGACCGGATTTGAACCCCGGTACTCCGACCCAAAGTTAGTCTTTGTTTACATCTTATATGGTTAGGGTGACATAATTTTTCTAGCCCGAGATCCTGGTTGTCATGCTCATCTGATTCTTGAGAAATAGAAACTGAGGCCTATGACTTAGATTAATTTAGCACTTCGTTACTGAACAGTCAGCACTTTTGCCCCTCACAATCCCTCTTTATTTATTATATTCTCTGCTGACTTTTCACCCATTCTATCCCCTGTTCTGCTTGAATTTTTGTAATAACTCCTCACAATGCGGTTCAATTTCTTCATCTCCACTATCTTGGCTCACAGGAGCCCAACCTTCTCTCCTTAACATCAGCATTTGGGCTTGGTCTTCAGCCAAAAGAATTTGAGGGAGGATTTTATGTAGTAGTAACCAACCATGTCACACATGGTATACAGTCAATGAGGATTATCAAGACTCCTAATACTAGAAGTCCGTACCACACTAATTGATGTCACCAGCTCCCTTCAAACCAAGATCACCATGAAGTATTAAAGGCAGAGTTCCAAGTCTGGACAGGGACATGGGCTATTTTTCTAATTTCTGTAGTGGTCTCCTTCACCAATTTTCCATTGTCATCAATTTTCATACAACAAATGAACAAATTCAATTTTTCACAAACACTGCCTTCCTCAGACAAAAGATAATCTAACACTAATCTGTCTTGTAGTACAGCTTCCCTAGTTTGGGTGATCTCATCTGCCATTAAGTCCAGTGCCTTTGCTGTTTGATTAGTTATAACTTCCACTACAGCCTGAAGTCTAATGATTCTATTTAACATATATATTGGTGTCCTGTATCCCCAACTCCCATCTTGTGCCCACATAGCAGGGCCACACTCCTTAATTATCCTTTGTGGGGGCTAGGCATTCCCCCAACCATTAGCATCTCCAGTAATCATTGGAGAAGTATCTATACTCCATTTCTGGTTTCCTATGTCATCATATAATTGAACACCTAAAGAAGTTCTTATTTGATCTGGGAGAAAAAAGAACTTAGGTCTAATTAATCCTATATAGCAGATCCCTGTCCAATTTAGTGGGAGATGTGTATAGGCTGTTTGCCCACATACCCAATAATGCACTTTTACACCCAGATACTTTTTCTGGAAAATCTTGGTCTGATTATATTCTGTTATAGGGTAATACTGGATATCCCGATCCCCTAGAGGGCCTCCATCACACCTCATCTGCCCATCATTTTTGTACTGGCATTTCCACCATTGTGGCCCTTCCTCCCAGCTATATCTCAAAATGCAAGGTTCTCCACCTCTATTTCAAGCAGTCCAAAAAGTAATAAAGAACCCTTCTCATCCATTGTCGTTTACCCATCTCCAACTTTGGGGCTGAGTAAACAGGGGACCATTGTTCTGATTATACTTTTTACATTCTGCTGTGGATAGGTCCACTTTACATCTTCCCACTCCACTGAGTATATATATATTGGCAATGATTTTCATCCATTTTGCCAGTATGACATCTAACCCAGGCCATCATTACACTGTACACAGGTCTTATCCCAACGGCCCTGATACTTCCCGCAATTTGGCACTAATTGTATATTGTCAACCTTAGCAGAGAAAGTCCACCTGCAACTACTTTGTCCTAAGTCAAGTCCCTTCCCAGTTTGGTTAAGGCAATATCAACTTGTCACGGATTCTGCCAGTGGCCATTGGTGGTCTTCCCTCTCATTCCAAAATCCAGTTCCAATATGTACTAAGGACTTTTTACTCAATAACCAAACAAGTTCAAGTGGAACCAGCACCCATGGCCACATGCTCAATCCTTGAGGCCCCCCACAAATCCAACAGTTAGTTACATTGAAAATATTAGCAATGGTTTGAATTAAGTTCTGAAAAGTGTTTTCCTCTTCAAAGAAGGTGTCTAAAACTGAGGCCTGACATAACAATAGGTTCAAATTTAAGAGGGACACTCTCAGAACATGATATCTAAGGCACATTTCTGCAGGATTGTAGTCTTGACCAGAGCCTAGAAAGTGAAGGGGGCCAACCCCAGGAGTGACACTGTAATTGCACCAAGGAATGGGTCCCACATGGAAATCCCTTATATTATGTATAATTATACCAACTAGGAAACAAAGGAGTGATAACAAAATTATAACAAAGGGGAGAATACCAATAATCCTCCACCTCCTGGGCAAGGTGTTGAAGAGTGCATTAGTACTAAACTAGCTTAAAATGCAGTTTCAATTCATTTGTGGGTTCAGAGTCCACAATCCATTCTTTTGGTGGATTCACAAATCTTTTTACTCTGGTATGATGGGTCCAGCCTTGCTCCTGGGTCTGCACAGCAGTGTCTGAGGTCAGGAGAACCTGGAATGGTCCTTCCCAATTCGGGGTCAACTTTTCCTCCTTCCACGTCTGGATCAAAACCCAATCACCTGGTTCAGATTTGTGGACTGCAAACCCTAAAGGAGGAGTCCATGCAATAAGTCCTTTTAGTTGAATGTCTTTCAAATGTTGGGCCAGTACCTTTATATATTCCATGACAAACTTATCCTTATTATCTAAACTAGGATCCCATTGTTCAATTGGGTCAAGAAATGGGTGATCACACAACATCTCATAAGGAGATAACCCCATGTCCTGTCTAGGCTTTGTTCCAATTCTTAACAATTCATAGTGAAGAGTTTGGGACACTATGGGCATAACCTTGTCAATCAGTATTTTATTTTGTGGAACTACATTACAAAAGGAAAGAGTGCCTTAAATGGGAGAGGAGAACAAGAGGAAAGAGGGGATTGCTTGGGTTAGCCCAAGGCTAAAATTGAGAGGAAGGTGATTTCTCAGAAGGTGGTCTTCTAGGAAAAGAAAATGGAGAGGAAAAAAGAGAGGCCTTTGTTTTGGCGGCGAGGAGATTCCACTGATAAATACTCCTATGAGTGAAAAAAAAGATTGCTGTGAAGGAAGATGGGGTCCTTTGCTAGGAATTTCCTGGAGGATTTGGTGCTTGAAAAGACCACTGTGTTACTTAAGGAGGGAAAGAGTTAGAATTTCTGGGGATAACTGGCACCTAGGGGAGTAGGAGGGTATGGACCCAGTGATAAGATTTGAGGGGAAATGGGGAAAGGTAACAAGGTGGAGGATACAGACCAGTGGTGGCTGCAAAATCAAGGATCTATCTTTCCAAGAGGCAGTCTGCCCCTCTGTTACCTGCAGGAATTGGTATTGTTCTGGGAATGAGACACATTGGAAAATGGTTACCCATGGGACAAATTCCACAAGTTAGTAACAGAAACTGCCAACAGGAGAAAGAACAGAATGAGTACCTCAGAATGAAGTAGGAAACAATGTTGTAATCTTTTTGAAACTTTTCTGTAGTGTGATTTTGTTCTCCATTACTTTTTTAGTTATGCCCAATGGGGCTAGAAAAAGTTGTGGTAGTAGAACACCACTCTGGTGCAATGGGTACTGTCTTAGTCACTCCCTTGGGGACCACCCCTGTGGCATACCCATTAAAAAAGCAGGAGTTGAAATCATGCTACCTAACAAATCAAAAACTAACATCCAAAAATTAAAAAGAGATAAATTACATTATGCTGGAGAACAAACCACAAACCACTATCAATAATAAACTTAAATACTCCAAATTTCTTAACATCCAAATTCTTAAAGGGAATATAAACTAAAATTCAAGAAAACAGAAATACTAATATAATAGTAACAGGAGAGTTCAATATTACTTTGTTTTATATATATATATATTTAATATATATATAATATAATATATAATATATAATAATATATAATATATAATATAATATAAAATAGAATAATATATAATATAATATATATATAATTCTAACAAAGATAAACAAAAGGGAAGATAAACAAATTGCTGGAGAAGCTAGAGTTTATGAGTTGTAGTTTCTTCTAAGTGAGACTGCAAAAGAATATACTTATTTCTCAGCACCACATGAAAATTTTATAAAAATTAGCCTGTATTAGATAGAGATATGGAAACAACAACAACAAAATATAAAAAGACTTTGGAGACTATAATGAAATAAAAGTTTGTTCAGGAACCACAAAAAAAGGCACAACTAAGAGGAAGATTAATATTGAAATCGTAAATAATTAGAGAGTCAAAGAATAAATCACAGAAGTAATTTTTAATTATGTAAAAGAAATTATTATGATAATTTCTAAAATTTGGGGGATATTGCTAAGTAGTCCTGGGGGGATTATATTCCTACAAAAATACATTGACAAAATAGAAAAAAAGAGAAAATCAATAAATTTAATATACTTTAAATTTTTTTTAAATTAGAAAGTCAACAAATAGACAAAATATAGATAAACTGGAAACAATTGACCACAGAAATGATAAATAAAGCTAATTGGTTCTCTGAAAAGACTAATAAAATTGATAAGTTTTAACAACCCTGATTTTTAAAAGAGCAGAAAAATCACATTAACTAAATAACAAATGAACAAAGCAAAATCACAACATGAGGAGAAATAAAAGGAATAATTATAATATTATGTGTAGTAACATACTAAAAAAATTGAGAATACAAAAGAAATAGAACAGTACCTTCAGAAACATAAAATACTAAAATTGTCAGAATCCTAGATACTCCTAAACTCCTAAAAGGAAATAAATCAAGCTGTAAAAAAACCAACAAAGAAAGAACTCTTGGTCATGAAGGATTCACAGGAGAATTCCATCACTCTTTTAAAGAACTTACTTCACAAATTATTCCCAAAAATTGAAAAAGAAATCATTCTAGCAGAGTCCTTTTATGAGACAAATAATAGTCCTAATACCTAAACCAGGAAAAGATGAAACGCATAAGGAAAAAGATAATACAATATCACTAATGAATTTCACTGATGAATATAAAAAATTATAAACAAAATTCTTCCACACTAGAAAATTTTATTCAAGAGATCAGTCATTATGATCAAGATGTATTCATATCTGGGATATGAGCAAGAATGGCTCAACATTGGGAAAATAAAACAATCATAGTAAAAGTTAAAGCATTCAAAAACCACATGATTATCTCAATAGATGTAGAGAAAGTTTTGGAAAAATCATAGCACTCAAAAAAATCTACAAAGTATAAACATAGAGGAATCTTTAATGTAATATCACAAAAAGCATTTAAAACCAAAATCATGACTAATATACATTGGTGATACACTAGAATTTTATGAGACAGAAGCCCAGGGTGCTTATCCTCCCCACTATTATTTGTTATATGAATATGCCTAATAACAACAAGACAAGAGAAAAAATTAAAGGCATAAAAATAGGTAAAAGGGAAATAAAAATACTCCTCTTTGCTGATAATATGATAATATTTGGAAAACCTTACAGAATTAGCAAAGATACTAATTGAGACAAACAGCTTCAACAAAGTTGCATACTACAAAGTAAGCTTTCAAAAATCACCTGCATTTCTATGTATTAATAACAATCCCAAGCAACAACACTACCCATTGCAAACACATAAAATATCTCTGAATTGACCTACCAAAGCACACAAAAGACTCATATGCTTTCAATTACAAAGGGCTCTTTAAGGAAATAAAGAACAATTTAAATATCTGCAGGAATATTCAGTCCTCATGACTAAACCATGGTAATAAATTTAAAATGACAATACCACAGCAACATTAATTTACATTTTTAATTTTGTACTAATCAAATTACCAAGTGTTTGTTTATAGAACTTGATAAAAATAATTAATTCATTTGGAAAAACAAAAGATCTAGAATATTAAAGGAAATGAAGAAAAGGAGACATTGAAATTATTGAGTTAATTAAGAGTGTAACAAATAAATAATCTAGGGAAGAACTTCCTATTTGGTTTAAAAAAAACTTCTAGGAAAGTTTTTCTGGAAAAGCAATTTGAAAGAAACTGGGTTTAGTTCAACATCTTATACCAAATTCCATAATATACTATCAATATATACATGGTCCCAATTATTAAAAATTATTTATAAAAATTTTAGAAGAGAAGTCAGTCTTAAGAGGTGTATTCTCAAGCAAACTGGGGAAATAACAAAAGATTAAGCTAATTTCATAAAACTGAAAAATTTCAGTACATTCAAAATTAATATACCCAGGCTAATTAGGGAAGAAATTAAATGGAGGGGAAAATATTTATATCAAATTTCTCTCATAAGAGTTTGGTAACCAGGATATATGTGTGTTTGTGTGTGTGTATGTATACAAATATATGACGATTAGTCATTCTCTAGGAGATAAGTGATCACTATTCATAACCTTATGAAAAAAACCAAGTTACTAATATCAAGAGAAAAATACAAATCAAAATCACACTGCGCTTTTTTACCATATACCCTTCATATTGACAAAGATGACCAAACAGGGTAATAATCAATACCGAAAATGTTGTCGAATTATAGATACATTAATACATGTTTGGACAGAGCTATAAAATGGTACAAACATTTTATAAAGCTAGTTGAAATTATTCAAATGAAATTACTAAAATGTCCATACCCTTTAAACCAGAGGTACAATTATTGTGCTGATAAGAAGAAATAAGAACAATAAGATGAAAACTCCAACTTACACCAAAATATTTTAGCATTTTTTAATAGCAAAGAACTGGAAATAAAGTAGATATCTATCAATTGAGGAAAGAATGGTTAAAGAGACTGTGGTACACGAATGTAATGGAATATTACTGTGTTAAAAGAAATGGTATATGTAATGAACACTAAAAAACATGAATAGGTACATGTACTGATGAAGAATGAAGTAAGCCATGTAAATGAAAAAGGCACACAAAAATAAATAAAATTGAATAATAATAATAAAAAGATCAAGTGTTATTTGAATAAACAGATATAAGAAGATACTCTCAACTCATTCTTTCATGGACGTGGAAGGCTCATAACTGTTATACATTGCATATGTTTTCTGACTTTTTCAATTTATCAATTCCACTAATATTTTTCCTCTTTTTTATTTTTGTCTTTAAAAAATATTATTTTGTTGTGATATTTCTCTTCAGGAAGAGGAGGGTTACTGAGGATCACTATGATGGAAAAACAACAGCAACAACAGAAGATATCAATAAAATAAAAAAAGGTTTTCATGGCTTTCCAACAAAAATCCAGCTCTCTCACCTCTTCCTAGTTAATTTTGAACCCCAGATGTTTGCTTCTTATCTGTGACTGTCAAAAGTGTTAATAGATTAACTTAGGGAACTGTCCTACAACTTCATGTCCTAACCTAGATAATATATACTATTCACTCACTTGTGTTTTCTTGAAGAGATTGCTAGGTTAATCTCATTTAAGTGCTTGTATATTTTATTAAGTCATCCTATACTATTGTAAGACTTTATGCAGTCAGGATAATCCATCAGCAAATAGAAACATCTGTAGGACTTCACAAACCTGTAAGGAATACTTCTTTCTTTTGGACACTGCTCATCAGAGTGAACACATTGAGTGGGCATATCCTTTTCAGGTCAACTCTGACCCCAAAAAAAGAGTATAGTCTCAGTTCTAGATACAGAATCCCAAAAAGGAAGCTTATGTGCTCTCCCTGAACAAGCAGAGCTTTCCAGATGCTGAGTACAGAAGGAGGCTACTGAAATTTCAAAAGGATCAAGCTAGGCCCTTGCTCAAACCCAAAGCCAGGTCAAGAGCTTGCAGAGTTCAGACTGGGGAGACGGTAACCAGACTTTTCCAGGGATCAGATCACTTTGGGAGCACTTGAGGCTTGCAGATCCCCAGCTTGAGCTGACCCTGAGTTCCTAAAATAACACAAAACTCAATACCCCAAGAAAGGAGCAACTAGAAGAGCTTCGACATCCTACAGACGTCAACCAACCCAGGTCTCCCATCAAACTCAAAATCAGGAAGAAGGCTGAAAGAATGAGCAAACAGAAAATTTCAGAGGACTCTAGTGATGAAATATGCTACTCACCTCCTGACCAAAGACAGGTGAAATGCCTGGTGTGTGCAGCGAGTTTTGTTGTTGATGTTGTTGTTGTTTTTGTTATTTTACATAGCCATTGCAGAACGTTTTCCTCAGCTATACTTATTTATAACAGGGATTGCATTTTCTTTCTTTCTCAGTGCAGAAGTATGGGGAGTGTGGTGAAAGAGAAAATGTACTCTTATTGATTGGCAATATGAAAAATGTAATTTAAAAATAAGAAAAAATTTAAAAGAACAAAAATATGGAATTTTAAGTAAACTGCAAGCTCAGAATATATAGCAGCAATGTGGTAATAGTAAAAAAGAGAGAGCTAATATCCTCTTAGGCTGCACTGTTAAGTGATTTTCAAGTTTGAAGAGAAGTCAACAGACATAATGAAGAAATAGAATGATATAGTTGATAGCTGGCTGTCCTTGAAAGTAGGGAAATGAGTTCAAATTCTGCCTTTGCTACTAGCCTTGTAATGCTGATCTGCACCAGTAGAAAATATTTCCTTATCAGAAGCTCCTTACATTGATGACATCTTAGGTCCAATTTTAAAAAACAAAACAAAACCAAAAACTCAGAATCAACATATAGAAATCATAACTAGGAGCAATGCATAGAGGCTGTAAAGAGGCAAATTTAGACATGATGTCAGATAGCCCTACATAACAAGGAGAGTTCTCACAAAGTGTAATGGACTGTTTCTGAAAGTGTAGATTCTTCCTCAGAGTTCTTGAAGTGCAGGCTGGATGGACACTTATTGGGTGGATCATAGAGATGACTTTGAGATGTTAGTTGGACTAGATGACTACTGAGATCCCTTCTGACTCTAAAATTCTGTGCTTCTCAAAGCTAAATTGCCTTTGAGTTCCCTTATAATTCTCAGATTCTGTCCCTACTATTTGTGCAGTTTTGAATCACAAATAAAGTCAACTATTTGAATAAAATGCCATTGTGGAAATTTAATATACTATAATATTTATGTTTCCTTCAAAAGAACCTAATGTGCCTATGAAAACATTGCTTTACAAAGGAGGTAAAATCTTGGTCCATGTACTTGATGATATGATCACAATTGGGAAAATACCATAGCAACTCTTGTTTGAGAAATGTCAATTTTCTGACATTGGAAATGTTATTAGCTACCAACAGGAGAAATTCAAACTGTTTTGGGGGAGCATCAGTGTTAGATATAACCCTTTGGAAAAGCATATAAACACTTTCTCACCATTTTAAATTAACAAATTGATTTTAATGTTTCTGAATTAAACAACTGCGAATTTATGAATTCAAATAAATTTCCTAGAATCTGATCAAGTTTTTGAATTTGTCAAGCTGAGGACCAAATGCTAGATCTGGTGACCTCACCAAAGGACAGAAACCCCTAGGACTCTTAAATTGAGATAGGCTATCAGCCTCTCCAGTCACTATTATTAAAAGAGGGTTAGGACTAATCTATTATATTTCATCATAGATGATCTAGGAAGAAAAAGAGATTATTGGGTCATATTATATTAAAATCTTACCTGATGATTTCTGTTTGCAAATTAGCATTTTTTCTGTGAGTATATTTTGGTAGTGGTGAGGAATTCCTATTAACATGCTTAATTTTCACTTTCAGAATAAGATCTCAACATTGTCAGGATCTGATGTCATGGTACAGACAACCTTCTTGCATGAACATGTTACAGAAATGAGTTTTGTTTTTGACTGGTTGAGAGGTTATGCCAAAGTTCTGAGTTCTGTGGAGTAGAGCCAAGAAACATTTGGCTGCTTAGTCAGGGTAAATGTCCGTGGGAGCGGAACTGGAAAAGCCTTGTGAAGGATGCATGGCCAAAACCGCATAATCCAATTTTGTTCTGAATAGAGTCCTTTATAGCAGAGGTAAAAGAATTTGTGACAAAAGTTGTTTTCTTAGAGATATAATTTGGAGCCATTAGGAAAACGAATTAAATTAAAAAATTAAAGGATATTCTTGTGACAGTTTTATTTTTGGATTGTCTTTTGCAATGAATTGTAGTGTTATATTTCTTTTGGAGAAATTATCCCCATGGCATCAGAATCTTGACAATAATAACTAGAAATGTATGAACTAATCTTGGTGAGTGCCATCTTGCTTACTGTGTTTGCTACTAAGACTAAATGTTTGCTCAAGTCAATTTTTACTATGTTTATAGAGGAAACATGATCAGAAACTACACAGGATGATATGGTATGGAAGGTTCAGAGGAAGGCATACCCAAATCAGTGAGACTGTAGCTTCATGGTTGCACTAGAAAAAGCACTTCCACATTCATTTTTATATTCTCATCAGTTATAATGAGACAGTCTCATCAAGCTGCTAGAAACTACCCCATCATTGCTCATACACATCTATAAAATGACCTTGTAATTAGTTTGCATATATTTGGCTTATCTTTATATACAGAGAATATAAGTTCCTTGAAGTCAGAGACTTTCATTTTTGCCTTTTTATTACCAACCCCAAGCATAGTGCCTAGTAACACTGCAGGTGCTTAATAGATATGGATTGAAAAACAGACAATTGCAGATAAAGAGAGCATGGAGTGTAAATGGAAAGAGCCTCAGTTTCCTCTTTTATAAAATTAATGTATTATTAGCTGTAACAATACCATGTAAACAATGATGCACTATATAATCAAACACGTGGCCTGGCCAGCCCCCGCCCGGCCCTCCTAGCCAGGGCACATTTTGGAGGGTGGCTAGGTGGCGCAGTGGATAGAGCACCAGCCCTGGAGTCAGGAGTACCTGAGTTCAAATCCGGCCTCAGACATTTAATAATTACCTAGCTGTGTGGCCTTGGGCAAGCCACTTAAGCCCATTTGCCTTGCAAAAAACCTAAAAAAAATGTAATTGGGAAATATATATATAATCAAACACTACTATTATCATCAGAGTTATATTGCTAAACATACAGAGTATATTATTTCATTCAAAACTGAAGTCAATGCTAAAAATAAATGAAGTTTTGTAGTATTTTACAGTTGTGCCTTTACACATTCAGAAAAACTGAATTTAGAGGGAGGGTTATGTTAGTTCAAGTAATATTTTATATATATTTTGTTGTATTACATTAAGCAATAGTTGAAATAAACAAATCAGCAGTTCTAATTGTTAGGTTATTATCAACTATCAATACGAAATGCATGTTTTACCATCTGTCATATAAAATGGAGAGTTAAGACACAAAAATCTTGCATTCAAGAACAGTGTGTGGATATATGACACTCCCTAGAGTATTTGGATACATAAACTAGTAGATTACATTGAGATGTACTCTCCACATAGCATTTTAATTGGCAACAAAGATAATATTGCGCTAAAACATTCACGCTATGCAAAGCAAATGCACTCATTTCCAAAGGCCACCTCTGCAAGATGCCATCTAAGCATGAATGAACTAAATTTAGCATCATTTTGCTTTGCTTGACATTTTACTCAGAGATGACCAAAAGGGGAAGAGTTGTCTTTCAGATCTTTTAGATTATAAATTGGAATAGAAATTACTAACAAAAGTGGAATTGCAATACTATATGTCATTTGGCATACCCCAGTGAATAACATCAGATAAATTTTTGTTTATGTCTTAATTTTTGGTTATACTGTGATGGAAATCACATGGTATAAACAAGGGGGCCTGCCACAGTGTAAAAAAATCCATTGATATTATTTCTTCCTCTTAATGGGTATGTGTGTCACCTGTCACATTGCTAAAATAATATTGAAATAGATACAGCAAGTCTATGAATATTATAGCCTATCCATGTAACATATATTACCATACAGTTAACAAATACTTACTGAATACATAAAGTACTCACATTCAAGTAAAGCTTCATAATTTATAAAATTCTTTTCCTTCATAACCCTGTGAAGTAGTAAGTAGAATTGTTATTATCCTCATTTTACAGTGGAGAAAACTGAAGCTCAAAGAAATTCATTACTCCAACAAAATGATAAAGTTGGGAAATAGCAATTCTGGCAAATCATGGAAGCTCCTTTGCACAATAAAGTATTACCACCCATGTTATCTCTTACATAGTCATTATAGAGCTAAACTTTTACAAAAGTTAAATTTATTATTTGTTGAACAGGCACAGGTAAATTCAATAGGCAATAGAAAGAAGCTTGATAGTTTGAAGTAAGCTGAAACATATGACCATAATGATTGACATGCCAGAATGGCATAAAAATCAAGGATATGTACAACCATAAAAGGAGATGAGAGTCACATAACACATGCGTGTTGTCCTGGTCTAATAGCTCCTCTGGGCTTGCACCCACAAGCAAAATAATGGAGCCCTCTGGGAGTAACCCTGAGGGGAGGTGTTTCCAACACTTTGGCATTTTGATTTCCATTAACAATGAGAAAGTTTGCTTAATTAACTTTCAATAAAAGGTATTAATTAAATAACATCATAATAATTGGTAGAAAACATTTTCCCCAAAAGACTGGAATACAATATCTCATAAAAATACATATTTGCCATAGAAAGAATAGACTCAAAACTAAGATGCAATAATAATGAGGTATATACAAAGAGAATACATGCAACAAAGGGGTAATTCATAACTCCTAGTACTGAAAATTCTTCCCCACCCCTTCACAAAGTCCTCATACTGCTTTTCTCAGAGGCATTGTCTCCTATAGGTTTTACTGACTCTTCTATGAAATGGTCTATGGGACTGGGGAAGAAGAAAGAGATAAAAACTTTTTCTTCTCGCCATCCCTAGAGTGAATCCCTCTTAAGAGACCTAGTTTCAACTTCCATCAGAGTATCCCTGCTGCTAGACTGGCAATACTTCTAGTTTTTTAAAGCATGGTTTTTTGTTTGGTTAGGCAATCAACTATTCTCTTTCTGATCCAATCAAAGAGTTTTATACTTCACAAGGTAAAGGAAAAGGTAAATCTTAATCATGTGTAATTACATTGTTGAAGATTTATAAGAAAATCCTTGATGGAATCTATCTAGATTCCTTCTTTAAAAACTTTAATTCAAGTGGAGATAAAATGCTCAGCCTTTGTTATGCTGATTTACAAGCAATGTTAAAAGAAAAAGAAAAAATCTTCAGTGTCTTGGGTAGAACCTTTATTGAGGATTTGGGGGGGGGGGTTGTTTCTTTTTTTTTTTTTTAGAGAGACGGGGTTAAGAATTGTCCAGAATTAGATGGTGTAAAGGGGTTTTGATGGTGTGGTACTGTTTAATTATAGTGGAAGTACCTTTGATGTAATCATAGATCTTTTAAAATAGTGAAGTATTATTGCTATAATCATAGCCACAAAGTATCATGGATATGGAAGTGGCCTTATGTTGTACCACTTTTTATAGTTCTATTGTATAGAAAGAGATGGGACAGCTCTGTAGCTCAGTGGAAAGAGTACTGGGTCTGGAACCAAAAAGACCTGAGTTCAAATATGGGCAAGAAAATTTCATGGACATTATAGACCACAAGGTCACAAAATTAAACATAACAGAAACAAAGAAAGAGATACTCCATCAGAATTATACCATTATTATAGAATGACATTCTGAAACATTTGTCATCAACTTTGCTACTTTAGTCAAATATGTCATTAGTGTTTTTCAAATCACAAACTGTTAGCACCAAAAGAAAATGTGAAATGGATAGAGGAAAGACTAGCCTTGCATATAAGCTGCCCTAAAGAGGCAATGAAAAGAATTTAAAAGTCTACATTATCAATGATCAGCTTGCTAAGCAGCAAGTTATAGCAGTTAAAGGCAAGACTGCTTTAGAAAATAAAGTTGTTTATAAAATCTTAAAGAGGAAGGCTAGTGGATGATGAACTTTATGAAGTCATAAAACAGAAAAAAAGCAGTATAAAGAAAACCAAATTTAAAGTGAAGTTTGCAAGAGATCTAC
Source organism: Macrotis lagotis (assembly GCF_037893015.1). Lineage (NCBI taxonomy): Eukaryota > Metazoa > Chordata > Mammalia > Peramelemorphia > Peramelidae > Macrotis > Macrotis lagotis. The sequence continues at coordinate 665,878,515 of NC_133658.1, read as the reverse complement.
CAAAGTAAAGTCATCCCAAGGGCAAAGAAAGATGAAACTGGAAGAAGCACTACTGACAGACCTAAAATGGAAAAGATCTGCAAAAAAGATTTCATGAGGAATCCTTTTCACCAACAAAGAGAGTGGAGCCATCACATTTGGATTCTAACATCACTGTTTCGGATGTGCTTATTGAGGAAATGGAATTGGTACTGACGAAATAAAGATGTAAAAAACAGCTGGACTAGACCAAGTATATACAAAAGAACTCTTTCCTGGAGGCAACATAACTTCAGAAACTTGAAACCTTGTTTTCTTTGGGAAGTTTTCAATTATTGACCTTTCTGAGAATGCTTAAAGTTCATAAGAGATGAAGAAGAAAATGTAATGAAAATTCAATAATCACCTACAGAATTATTATATAGCATCTACTCTATTCTAGTTTAACTTCCCGAGGTACTCATTTCATGGTCCATTAGAGTTTTGTCTCTAGGTATTATCACAGCAGAGTAATTTATGTAAAATTGTATTTTACTTTCTTTTTACATATTTTGTGTTGTAATCTCTGAACAGCAAGTGGACCTTTGCAAACAGTAGAATAAACATAAATATTTTATTCAAATATGTATTCTTTGCATTTCTAGAATAATAATAACAATAATAACTCATTTCTATAGTACTTTAAAGTTTACATTTTCCAACAATAACCCTAAGAAGTATGCAATGCAAGTATTTTTTATCCCTTTTTCCTTATTCTAGAAGCCTACGAGGCAAAATAACTTGCCTAATATCATGCTGCATATGTGTGTGTGGTGCTAGAATCCCAGCTTTCTGACTTCAACTCCAGGAATTGCTGCCTGTTTTTCTGATTTAGTTTTTGTTCATAAAAATAATGTTTTATTTGAAGATTTTTACACTACTCTTATATTTAGAAATAATATCAGAAATTTTGCTTCTTATCACATGTGAATGAAATCTTAAATGTTTTAATGTTCTGATAATATATAGCTGATCATTGTGATTTAAAAATAAAAATAACAAATAAGCTTTGCTTTTCATGTGTATGGGAAGGAGTAGTGTTTAAAGAAATGAATTACCATTTAAGTTATTAATTTATTAAACACTTTAAAAAGATCATAGACATCATCTGATCCAACACTTCCATGGTATATTTTAGGAAACTGAAGCCTAAAATTGTGACATTAGCCTTCTAATGTCAAATAGATAGTGATGGATACATAATCCATAACTCCTGGACCAATTTCTACCTAACATCAACCACTTTAAGCAAAAAAAAAAAAGCAACAACTATATAGTGGGAAGTACCCCCAAATAGTAAAAGTCACATGGCAATTGATTTTATTTTTAGAAAGATAATATGAGTAGGGACTATAGTGAATTTTGGATCAATACATAGTGTTGAAAGAGGATCCAAAAGATAAAAAAATATGAATAGGATTTTCCCAGAAGCCAAAATTCTTCATGTAATTTTCTGTAGAATTTGCCTAATAATTAGTTAGCATTAGTATCCTGTTGTATCATGATTATCATTCACATATTGAACCATTTGTGGATGTCCTGAGGATGATGATTTCCCTGTTAAAATCACTGACACCACAATGGATGTGTCAATATTAACTTTCAAAGAGTACTTACATATTGTTTATATTATTACTGGGAAGTAATAGTAAAAAATTTTCTTTAGTGGTTCAGGAATAACTGTTTATTAGAATTGTTTGATTCAGCGTCTTACTCTAATGACTCATTGTGATGGTAAAGTGATTCTAGTAACTTTAAATTAATGTCAATGAAGCATAAGATGAAGCAAATTCCACTTATTGAAAAGGCTTTTTGTATATTTGGCCCAGAGATATACTTACCTTATGTCCAAATATCAACTTAGCTCATTCTAAAGAGTCTTGTAACCTCCTATAATCAAAAATATAATCATAGAAATATATATAAAATATTGTGTTAATTTTTTGGCTACAGTAGTTCACAAAATAATTGTGATCTACACTAGTATAAGGAGATACCACACTGATGAAATCATAGGTTATAGCTCATATTTATGTAGTGTTTTAAAATTTACAAAGCACTTTCCTCACAACAGCCCTGTGAGGTAGGTAGAATGTGTTATTATTCCTTATAGATGAGGAAACTGGGACTGAAATTAAATGAACATTAGAAAGTGTTGGAGCTGGAAGTGGAAACTCAGATCTTCTGACTCCAAGTTCAGCACTTGCACTACGTCTTGGAACTTTTCAAACCCTGGGGAATAAAAATTTGCTTAGGAATTAGTGGTATTAAATACAATTCAATTAATTCTTCCTTTAAGTTTAGTAGTTATCTCCATTTTACTAACATAACATAAAAAATTCTTACTTTGCTTATATTAAATGTTGAATTAAGGATGTTCAAGAATTTATTGAATATTTAACAATTCAGACAGAAGGTTCTTTGTATCCATTGGGAAAATTATGTATATACCACAGAGCCAGGAACATCATGTTGCTTCAATGTATTCCTCAAATCAGTGAATACCATATAACTCTATTATCTTATACTCCTGTCCTTTGCAATTTGCTTGGAAGTTAAATTTATGAAAGCAGTACCCAGCTCAACAAAACTGTTATAATCAAATATTTGTTTTGTAGTGCCAAGTAATATGGACCATGCTTTTGGAGGGAAATCCACTCAAAACTTGAAAAGTTTTACAATTTATAAATCTTTGTAAATGAGTATTTTATATTTTTAATTTTGAATAAAAATTTTACTGATAATTATTTAGAATTTTGTGAAATATAAATTAAAGGGAAAAGAGGAAGAAAATTAACAGGTTGATATTTTACTATAATCTCAAACAATAAAGAATGATAAGTTGAAAACCAGAAATCCAGAATACATCATTATAACATTAAGAACTTTTGTATCATCATAAAGGTGAAATCATTCAAACATAATTTATGGTGATTTTCTACACATTTGATACCAAAAATTTCTCTTCAAAATAAGTACCTTTAAGCCAATTTAAAAGTTCCGATTTATAAAATATAAAGAAATATATTTACTATAGAATTACAAAATAAAGTCTGCAATATTTTATTGAAATTTGTTTTTCTGTCTATAGAGACAATGAAATTAAAACTTTTTGGTATGGTCAATAATGCTTTATCAGTACAGTATTAAAATCATGGAACGTTAAGGTTTTATTATATTGACAGTAAACCATCAAAAATTGCATATTCACATTAAACAGTCATTGTGACTCCATAAGAGAATGTCAATAATGTAAAAAAATATAAAATGATTGTAATGTAACCATCTAACTATTGGCATATGGATTTTTTCAAGTCCACTATTTAGTTGCTAATAAAATTTGTTCTGCAAGCAATAATATTTCATAATTGAAGACATATTTTTGCGCCTTAATACATAATTTGAAATTTTCTCAGTAAAAACATATACCAACAGTAAATAAAAAAGGAAACATTATTTACAAAAGTCTTGTATACATATTACATAAATGCAATTGTATCAAAGTATTTTTATACAACATTGATAGAACCATTGATTTGCATTGGTTGGTTTTTAGTGCAAACTGCAGTATTGATAAAAAGCAGGCTATAATTTTGAATTAGGATTTATACTTGTCTTATTAATTACAAAAAAACAAACATAGTTGATCTTTATAAAGCACTACAAGGTCTATCAAGTGCTTAGTGTCTTACATTTTAGTAGACTGCAAACTGTCCAGGGATGTTGCAAACTTGAAAGCTGACAACTAAAAGAAAGCTTTCTCTTTCCACTAAAGAAACCCTACTCCATTTGAAGGTACCTGAGTAAAGGGGAAGCTTATATTTTGCTGGATACTTGCAACCAGATAACACCTTTCATTCAGCCTGTTGTATTAGCACCATTGTTTTAGATTATTAACATACTGTACTAATCATTATAGGAATGGAAGCATGCATAGAGTGCACCATCCCTAATTTCTGTATTCTTCTATTTTCATGGAATTTCATCTTACCAAGTATTCTGTCATACACTAAAAATTCAAGTGTTTGAGGAAATTCAAATGATGGTGACAACTCTACATTATCCCGTTACTGTATAGAAATGTTCTGATTGTGAAGTGAGGAAGTGAAAGTGAAGTGAAGCTGTGAAAAAAATATTTTAAAGTTCACTTCTTTAATTCATTGGGACACAGAGTTGTTTTTATTTACCTGCATGTGATGATAGATGATCATATATAAAATATTATTCCTTTCCTATTTAAAAAGGAAATTATAATATTTTTATTGCAACTTTTCTTTTTGAAGGTTAAATACCAACCATTGCATTTATTCTCTTCTTCTAGTTCATGTATGGTAGCTTGAGCCTTGGTGACTCTTTAATGTACTCTAGGTCTTTTGTAGCCTATTGTACATAATTTCACAGTTTCAAAAATTGGTGAGGGGAAACCTTCCATATTTTATAAAGTAATGAACCTAAGACAAAGCTCATGAGCACCCACAACGATCTACTACCATGGCTGGAATTTTTCCATATATTATTTGTTCTTTTCCATTAAAATATAACATATTTATTGGGGACATCTTAGTAGGAGTACAGCAGGGTCCTGCTGAACCTCTAGGATTTGCTTGATGAACAAGATGAGTGTGAGGATATTTTTGTAGAAATACAAATTCACATTCTCCAGAGCAGTAGTTAGCCTTATATCTTTTGGGTGCAATAATCCAGTCCCATCCAAAAGCTTCAAAATCTACTGTTAGTGGGTAACGGCAGCATCGAGATTCTGTTGAGTGTTCATCACAATCAAGACCAAAATCTCTTCTAGATCTTTTTGGTGTGTCTGTAACTCTGACCTCTAAAAAGGGGTTCTGTGTAAAGAATGGGGAAAAAATGAAAATATAAATCATAAAATAATTCATATTGAAATAATTCCCTGGGATCAGACAAGGCATTCTTGAAAAGAGAAACCTAATCAAGCAAATCATTTTACAAATACTCTTGCCTGAAAAAAAATCCTCTTTAAAAGATAATACAACATTTATTGGACTTGATCTCCCCTTTCTGGTCCAAAAAATTGAAACAGTACACCCTTCCCTAAAAGGAGACTGTATCATTTATACTTGTATCCATCACAACTTCTAGCACAGTGCCTTTCACATAGTAGGCACCCTCCCGCTATCAGATTTTTTTTAAAGTGATTGAATGGATAGATGAATGAATGAATGAATGAATGAAGGTAAATATGACTCAATTACTCAAAGTACCAAGTCTTCCTCCCACATTGAAATTTAGATTTTCAAGCAATAGAAGATTCAAAGTTACCTTCAGCCAAAGGTAACTCTGTGTGTGTGTGTGTGTGTGTGTGTGTGTGTGTGTGTGTGTGTGTGTGTGTGTGTGTGTGTGTAAATTAGGGCAATCAGAGAGATAGGACAGAAGTTGGAAGAGAGCTAAATACGAATAGAGAAAACTCGGAGTTGGAAGGGACCTTAGATGAGATCAAGCCTAACTTCCTCATCTTCAGATGAGTAAATAGAGGACCAGAGAATAGAAATTACTTGAACAAGATCAAAAAGAAATGCCAGAACAGGGATTTGAACCATCTTCCCTGAGTAAATCTGGTGCTTGTTTTATAGAGGACTGTTACTTCCCTAGTCATTTTTTATTCCTTCAAGGAATGTCTCCTTATAGATTTGTATTAGTCTTTTTCTCCCACCATCATTTAAAGGTGAGAATCATCACCAATAGTCTTTTTCAGTTTTTTTAAATATTGAGAAATCTGATTATTAAATTGAAGTGTACATTTATATATGCATTTATATATTTTTCACTGTTTGGAACATTAAGAACCATAATAATTATCCCACAAGAGAATAGCAAAAATATTTGTACCTATTTACACATACATCCTGAAGAAGGGAGAAGGTGGAATTTTTTTTTATTGGGGCTTGGAGTCCATTTAGAATGTACCTGTATTGATACCATGTGATCTGACTGGTAATTACATTATGAAAAGCAGTATTACTTTAAGAGCAAATAATGAAATAGCAAATCCAGAGCATTATTGATTTTTTATATATATAGCATTATATCATTATTTGGGAAAATATTCTTGTTACATAAAATAAATTTGATCCAGTACACTAGACTAACATTTCAAATTTTTAACAGTTAAGATTGCTCATAGTAAAATATTTGTTATTTTTAAAGGAATTGTAATGTTTGAAAAATAGAATCTTTCTGATATATTAGCAAAAAGTAATGAACAGACAAGACACATGGTAATAGAGGAAATACAATATAGAGAATACAGAACTACAAATGATTCAAAATTGATTTCTTTTGAGTTCAAGAATATAATTTAGCAGTTTTCTCTCATAATCTATATTTGTAAAATATATGCAGTATCAAATTAGTTGATATTTCCCAAGTCTATACTACCTTAAAAAGAGTAAAAATGACCACAAGCATGCTTAATGACAAGTGGAACCAAAATGAAAATTTTAAATTTGTTACAGATAATCCACAAAGGAATATTTTACAATGTTTACAATATAGGGCTTACTATATATGGACATATTTCTACAGTCTGCAGGTGATAATTATTTTAACCATGATTTCCTTCATAATGATTACTTTAAAAGATTGAATATCAGATATAAGGACAAACATTATGCTCAATTAATTGTAATTAAAAGCAATTTCTTTTCATACTCATAATTCATGAAAAAATTGTTTCATAGTTCTAAACTAGGATAAAATAGATTCAATAGACATTGAAAACTCCTAGAATATTTTGGTGTGTTTGGTATGTACACGATCTCACTATAAGTATTTTATGGGGGTTTGTATCAATATATAATTCCCCTATTAGTATAAAACTTAAGTTTGTCACTACTGAAGATATTTATGCAAACTGCTTAAAATAATGCAAAGAAGCTAGAATATTTTTCCTCTTAATCTAAAAATAAACATTTCCATTGATTAATGACCTAAATCAAAGAAGGATCTTAAAAATATAAAGTAAGGTTAATTTATTCTGATGAGTACAGAGTTGCCACTGGGGAAACATCTCCATCTCTGGCCTATGAGATGATATTCCCACCCACCCCCATTCATTTTCACCCACACTGACTACAAATTTTTAATATTATAATAGAATTTTTATAAAATGGGATCACTAAGGAAACATACTTTAGGATTATGTCTCTTTCTTAAGAAAAATGCTATTAGAGAGGGTTAGTTTTTTCCCAGGTATTACTTACCAATCCATCTTCACCTACTCCTGGGAAGGTGACTGCAAGATCATGGCCATTCTCATCTAAAGCTTTGATTTCAATGCCTAAGTTGGATTCAGGTTGTTTGAGCCAATTTTGCAATACTGTCTTCACATCAATACTCTGCCAGATACCAGTGCCCGGGTTCATGTCAAGTTTCAGAGATCGGATTCCAGTATATCTTGTACCATCTTTCATGGGTTTGATGAGTCTCAGGATTTGCACAAACACTGTTGTAGATTTCTTGACAGGCCTCAGATATATCCATAGTTGAGCCTTCACTACTTTATTATACTGTATTTTAGAGCTAAATTTAAAGAAGCAACATTTGGGTTTTCCTTCCACTTGCATTAGAAAATCAGCTATAAATAAATGTTTAAAAAAGAAAAATTACTGAATTAGGTATCCATAAAAACAAACTTCAAATCTCCAAGTAAATTAACAAATTAATTCATTATTCTCTTGTTGGATATTGATTCTCATAAAGTATGAATATATCATGTTTTGAAACTGAGTATTGTATAGAATTTCATTCATTAGAAAAAAGAAACCAAATATGTGTATATATATATATATATATATATATATATATATATATATATACTCTACAATTACCTTTTTTCAGCTTTTTAAATTTACATCCTTTTTTTCAACTGGTTAGAAATGGACTTCTCATTCCAAGAAAAATTCTATAAAGGAATGAGTGCTGGTTGAAATTTTAAAATGATGACGATTTGAGAGAACAAGAGACACCGTGGAGGAACATCCACTTAGAATTCTTTGGGAATCTGAGTAGTTACACTTACTGAGCAGCTGTACCAATCAGTCTGGAGGAAGGAACCCTTCCCCCAAGCCTGAATTACCTGGGGACAAAGCACACTGTGCTACTTACTTAGCTTTTGGAATTAGTAGGGGGGGAAATCCTTTCTTACACTCCAGTTCTGAACTATCATTTTCTAAGAATGAAACTAAACAAGTGATTCATAATAATTATTTATGTTATTTTCTAGTTAATTAAAAGTAGGAAAATGTCTCCACTAATGCCAGTATATTATTTATAAGCAGGGACGACTGCAACAGAACAGCAATTTGGTTTCTTTTATAGTATCTTAAAACTGTTTAAAAAAACAAACAAAACAAATGGAGGGAAGTAAATCTTTTGAACTGTTAGATAATATTGCCTTAAAGAAAGAGTATTGTGATTTTAATTTGCTTATTTAAATAGGAAATCTAATGTTTAATAGTTGTTTTAGTTCTCTGGATTGAAGTGTGCAAAGCCAGATCACAGACTCATGACCTAGAGCCTTTTATTTTCAGCTCCTTCTATTAAGGTACCTGTTTTTACTTTAGTGGTATATGTATCTGTTCTTTAGAGCCTTCTATAAATGTATGATATGAATTGTATAAAATTCTAGAAATATAATAGACAAAAATTTCTCAAAAGTAATTATTTTTACAAGTTATTAGCTGATCAACATTAAGTGAATATGTTGAAATGTATATAGACTGCACTCTTAATGATAGCATATTGGTAGGTAGGTAGGTTGGTAGGTAGGTAGGCAGGTAGGTAGGTGGGACAAGTTTTTCAGGTGCATATTACCTTGTTTCTCATTCAAGCATTTCCTTATTAGTTATTAATTATCTAGATGTAATTATGTAATTATTATGGAATTCTTTCATTAAATGTCTTCCAATTATGATACACTCTTTATTTTACCTTTTGTGAAATTATTGTGTAACATTTTTCATAGAATTACTGAAGAATCCACAGGAATCATATTAGTACTGATAGAAATACATTTTAAATGCTGTGAAATTAAGGGAAAATGAGATTTTAAAAACAGGTCCTGTTAGTCAACTTCTTTCAATCTTATTAGAAAGAAGTTTAATATTATTAATATAGCTTTCAGACAGCTAAGAACCTTATTGTATTATTTATATTTATTACCTACATTTTAAAAATTCTTATCTTTGTGTTAGTCTTAACAGAAGAAAACTCTGTTGTTTAAGGCAATATGTTTGCCTTAATGTGGTTAAGCTAAATAACTTTAATGATGTTCAAATATTTTATTATTTGTTCCAGCATAAGGAAGAAATTAAATAGTATAGCAGAATAAAAATAATTCCAATGTTATTGGTGTTTTGCTCATAAACTCATAGGGAAAAAAAAATTTTCTCCCTCCCACTTACACACTATAGCCAGCAGCCTGTTAAAAGCAGAAGAGATCTGTTTCTCATAAACACTAGGACAACTGTCAGCAGAATTGTGGATATGCACACACACAAAAAGCTACTTACACTCAGTAGGCATAGTAATAATTGTTTCAGTTGTAGCATGATAATCATCATCTTCCAAAGAACCATCACTGCTGTCATCTCTCTGGACATCATACTGATCAATCAGTTCCCGGAGTGGAGGAGCTTTGGGTAAAAGTTGCTTTATAGCATCCCTGCTAATATTAGGAGCTGTTTCCAGCCGAAGTTTACTAAGAATTTGGATTTTGATGGCTTCTATTCTTGAAGATTTGGTGTTTTGTCTCCATGTACATGCATTACATAGTCCATCTTTTTCCACATTCTCCTTTTGCTCGCTGCTCTCATTGAGATCCACGGGACCAGCTACAATCAGCATAAACAGGTAAATATAAACATAGATTTGTAATTTTTGCATGATCTTGCAATCAATATATGCTTTCCCCCTTTTTGTCTTTGCTCTTCTTTGCACGTAACACCAAGCCAATATTTTAATGCATGTAGCGACTGAGAGACAACTTGCCACACCAGTGAATCTTTTATACTGTATTCCAAGTGGCTTTTTATATTCCAACTTTGATGAGACATGTGTCGTCAGGATCTATGATTGGCTCTTGCTCCAACAATGAATCTAGCTGTCAGAGGTTAAAACCCTGTCTGTCACAAGTCACTAAACAGTATTTTGTTACAGTCAAGGGTGAACTGATTCATTTGACCACTTTATAAAAGAAATAAATCTGCAAAAAATGAAAGATATATGTGACATGTTTTCAGAAAAGAGATGTCATGTTAACAATAACACAAACCAAACTTAAAGAATGTGAATCTATATCTAACTGGAAAATTATAATTTAAATAGGTTTCCTTTAAACTCTGTTATACTTGAAATGTGACATAATTTATTCTCCCAGAAATTAAGATCATTTATTGCATTTTATACTAATCCTTAGAGCATAGAAAATTATACTACTTGTGCATAAGTAATCTTTAGTTTTAATGTTATGTTTTTAGAAAAGTACCAGTTAGGAAGAAATGAATTAAAGAGAAAAAGGTAAGATTTTTATATTGGTGAAAGTAATTTCATTATGTTTCCTAATAAAAATCTCTTAGTGCTTAAATAATTTCAACTATAAGACAATATACTTTCTGATCCTTACTTCAAGTTACATTGCAACTAATTTTGGGGGGTTGACATGTGAATAGAATTTTTAAGATATTTAATGACCATTTTAAACATGAATAGTTTTCTTAATATTAAATAGCTTATATTTGATGTTATATTTCTAGTCTAAGGGTAGGGACTTAGAATCCCTAAGATGATTTATTTTTTCACTATGTATGACAAAGGACACACTGTCACCTAATAAAAAAAAACAAAACAAAACTCTGAAACAGGAAACCAAAAAGCTGAGTCTGTGTTGCTCAGCATTTGTGTGGCATTATATAAATTACATCATCAGTGTGTATTTTGAAGTGAAGAAGAAAATCACTATTCTTTCTTCAGAACTTGTGAGAATTAAACATAAACCTAGACTTTAATTTGAAATAGAAATCATTTGGTCTCATCTCCTCATTATATGGAGGCAGGCCTGAGAAGTAAAGAACCCTGTCAAAAGATTCCCAGCAAATTATTGACAAAGACAAAAGCCCAGATACTTCCTTATTCCCATTTCAGTTTGCTTTTCACTCTATCATGCTGCTAATGTGTTCCTGCACAGGAAAAGTATAGGAAAAAGAAAATATATCTGAACCATCTCATTGCATATTATTTGTTTATGTAAATACTTGTGTATTTGTTTATATACATTTATATGTCTATATACACATATGTATATTTCTACCTTTATATTTTATATATATACATATACCTTTTGTATGCATACTTATATATTTTTAATAAAGGATGAAAGTACTTATAATGGGCTTATACTAAGTTATCCATATTAGAGGCAAATGGAAAAATCATGCAGAGTTGTACATTTTCTCTCTTTTAAGCCAAGTTGAACTATACAGGGAGCAAACCCTCATAGAATTCCAACAAATTAAGTTTAATGGCTCATTATAAAAGATACCTTTTCTCCAAAGGATCATAGTGTCCCACATCAACTTTTTTGAGGTGCCAATATCTTACTATTAATAAATTATTGTTTTAGAAAAACTGTTTTTTAAGAAAACTCTTAGATGATAATTTGGTGACCTTAAAAATTTAAGTATATTTCTAAAGTTTATATGATAGAAGCACTTATACATATCTACTTATCTAGACATACATATGATGATGATGATGTTTGTCCTTCATTCTCAAAGAGGTCCATGAAATCTGGGAGGTGATATCATGACAAACACACAAATTGGATTTGAGTGAGGGGATGCTGTGCTGTCACCAACCTCAGTGTCTCCTTTGGGTCCAGTGGCCAGATATGAATCAGGATGACTGGAGATGGTCCTGGATACCAGGCAATCAGGGTTAAGTGACTTGACCAGGGTCACCTATCTAGTAAGCAGTAAGTGTCTGAGGTTGGATTAAAACTCCCATCCTTCTGACTCCAAGACCAGTACTGCACTACCTGGCTGCCCTAGGCATATATATGTATGCCTTGAGAAAATTATTACATAATTCATTTGATCTTTTTATCACTAAAGACTAAGGCAACCTGATGCCCAGGGTTATACAATTTTCTTGTTATATAAATATCCAATTACAATTTTAGGGAGAGAGATGTTCTTTCTGGATCAAGATTACATCTTGCTCATAATCGCAATATCTTTTTCTGGCCAATCCTAGATAATGCATTTTTTTCATATGTTGGCACTATTAAATGGACATTTTTATATACCTCCAAGGCCTCCAGGCATTTATACATGTTTGAAGACCTTTGTTCTACCATCTTATATAATTATATAATTAAAGAATTATATAACCATGAAAAAATGTTCCTGGTCAAGTGGTTACACTAAATAATTTCTATAGTTCCTTACTATTGTTGCTATTGTTGAAAAACTATATATTCTATCTTTCCAGACTATTGTGATATGAAAAATTGCTGTAGCCTAAGTTCCATTGATTATACAAGCTTCAAAAGAGCATAAACATAAAGAATAAAGAATTTGCCAAAAATATAATCACTGTGCTCATCAGTGGATGGATTTTGAGCTGTGTAGAATTTCAAATTTTTGTACCTTCCCCACCAAGAAGAGAAGTGATTATATCATACTAGGACATTAACTCTAGGAAAGAGCATGAAACTCTAGAACTCCTACCTTCTAGACTTTTATCTTCTAGGGCTTGGTTGATGTCATGAAAAGGGTCTGGGGGGGCATCTAGGGGGCGTAGTGGATAAAGAAGCACCGGCCTTGGAATCATGAGTACTTGGGTTCAAATCCGGTCTCAGACACTTAACAATTACCTAGCTGTGTGGCCTTGGGCAAGCCACTTAACCCCATTTGCCTTGCAAAAACCTAAAAAAAAAAAAAGAAAAAGAAAAAAACAAAGAAGAAAAGGGTCTGGGGAAAAGAAAGTGTTTTTAGATGATAAGAGTTTCCTTTTTATTTGAGTAACAGCATATTGATGAATGGGATATTCATAGGAGATTGGACCTGGTGTTAATGGAACAAAGAGTATTGAATTTGGAGTCAGAGGATACTGGATCAAATCTTTACTTTGCCACTATGACCTTAGACAAATCTCTTAGCCTGGGGAAGAACTGGATTAGCGGGATGCTAAGGTCTCTTCAGATTTTAATTCTAAGATCCTATCATCCAAAGATATAATTGGTAAACAAACAGTCCTCTTCTTTTTAGAATGTGAATACCAATGTTTTGATGTAACTACAAATCACTTTAAGGATATAAGTATGATCTAAAAATTAAGGTCCAATTCCTGTAGTAGAAGTTTCTTAAGGGTTCTAAGTTTAACTCCTTTAAGTCAGTGAATTTAAAGCAGGAACCTATAACAATAATAATGATGCCAGAGTGAATTACTTTAATTCATTAGATCACTTTGATAATGACATCAGTGTTTTAAATGAGGTAATATGAAAAGTATTTTATAAACTTTAAAGCATTAGAAAGACTATAACCATTATTATTATCATTATTTCTATTATTGATGCCATTTAGTAACTATGTAAGCCATGCACTGTTATAAGGACACAAAACATATCACTAATACTTGAGCAATCTTACAAACCTCAATTGAAAAGGGGTAGTAAGAGAATGTGAATGAAGTATTGGTTCTGATCTAATTTGAGATAGGGATGGTGACAATTAATAATGTCATTTTATAAAAGTAGGTCATTATTTGACTGTAACAATAACCTTAGGATAGGGATTGTCTTGTGATTTCATGGAGATTTAGGGAATTCACAGGTGGAGAAATTCTACCATGGCAGGTTAATACCTTTTTTTACAACTTACAGTATTAGAGACTGACAAAAAAGCATTGAGAGGTTAAGCACAAGGTCACATTTCAAATGGGTTTTAGAAGCAGGGCTTGAAACCATGTCTCTTGGCCTCAGCTCTCTAGCCAATCTAGCACACAGGCCTAAAAATGAGTGACAGTATTCAAAGTGCCCAACATTTCCAAAAAGTTCATGCACAGGAAAAATTAGTTATATCAAAAATTAACTGATTATGGAAATCAAGGAATTTAAATCTTTATTTTGAGAACCCCTGTTCTATATAGGTAACAAGTATTTCAGCCCAATCTGTCTCATTTGATAGAGACAGATAGTTTAAAAATTTACTAGAATTAATAGAACTAACATACATTTTAAAAGGAAAAACAAGTATAAGTGAAATGTGTTTTTATTAAGTAATAATAGAAATTAAAATAGCATTTATTGTAGCACTTTAAGTTTATAAAACACTTTATAGAGCTCTCATTTCATCCTCACTATAACCATAGGAAGTAAATACAATTATTTTTCTGAAAGTGATTAAGTAACTTGCCCTGGTTCATACACTAGTAAGTATGTAAGGCTAGATTTGAACTCATGTATTCCTGACTTCAGGTTCAGTGCTCTATCACTGATGAAAATAAAATATTGCATGTTACAAGTGAATCACCTAGAGGACAACTGGCAATGGACTGACATTTTGGACCCAATGACCTCTGGGTTTTATAGTATCATGATTATCTAATAAGATCAGTCCCAGACCTGCAGTTTTCTGGGGTTTGTTTGTCTGCTTGTTTTGTTTTTTTTTACAGTATCCTTTGATTAATATGGCCACTGGATCCATCTGGCTCTGGAGGAGAAAGTGAGGCTAGTGACTTAGCACAAAACCTTCTCACTCAAATGCATTTCATATGCTTGTCATGGCATCACCTTCCTGATGTCATGGTCTTCTTTGAGGATGAAGGACAATATCATCATCATCATCATCATCATCATCATCATCATCATCATCATCATTATCATCATCATCATCTCCTGATTTATGAAGTTGATATATTTTATAACATGTCTTCATTGTTAGAAATTTCCTCAAAGGTAGAAAATGGCATACCCAGATTCCTTGGTAAAACAAAAAGTTAAAGTAGTTTTATTTATTCATTTTAAAAATTTTGGGGAAACAAGAATATTTTTATTTTAGTTTTCATTTTTTGGAAAATACATAGCAAAGGATTTTTTAAAAGACAAAATATTATAGTTTCTGTACCTTATATATTATATATGCATATAACATACATATATTACATACACATTATTATCATGTTTATCAAACTTCTAAAATAATATTCAGTCTAACTATTAATGGTTCTTAGAGCTCCTCTTGCTCAAACTTCCATTGGTCCTGGATTTACAATATTATGTGTTTTTGCTGAATTGCATATGCAATATATTATTTCCTTAAGAAGAGACATGTGATGTGAGCAGCAAGCTTTAAGGTCTTGTGTTTAATAGGATTTTTCCCCAGACTCATAACTATACATTCCAAAATCTAGAATAAGCAGTATAAAATCAACTTGGGAAAGGGAAGGAGGAGTTTTGAAAGGACCCTGAAATATTGTTACATTACTGTTCTTGAGGCATCAAGAGGAGTGGGGAACATGGTGGGATTGAGGCAGTTTCATCAGTGGCTGAAGTAGCCACACAAACAAAATCACAAATTTTCCAAGTATTGTAGGTAGAAATAACTACAGGGAGGGAAATAAATCTCTTAAAGGGCAAAACCACAAGGTTTATTTGGTCTAACACAAGGACTTGGAGCAGATCATTACCTTGCTGTACCTTGATCAAATCCTGGCACAGAAGTACCAAGGAGCCAAGCTATTTCAGGGCAACAAGGTGGCAGTGATAGAGCTCTGGACCTGGAATCAGAAGATCAGAGTTCAAATGCACTAGCATTTGGGTTTTGTCACTGATGAAATAAGTGAGGGCAAGAAGAACCATATCTTTTACCTCCAAGAGGTCACCCTTGTTTAAAGGAATTGGGGAGTAGCTAGGTGGTGCAGTTGATAGAGTACCGACCTTGTCTAGCTGTGTGACCTTGAGCAAGTCACTAACCCCATTGCTTTAAATAAGTATAATTTAAATAAGAAATTGGAAAATCATGGGTTTAAACCCACGTGACAGACTTTTCTGTATCAGATTTTATGAAAGAAATTGCAGGCATCCATTACCTGGTTGGTAAGTTATTAAGTCCTCAAAATAAACTCCATACCTGCCCCTTCCAGACTGTCAAAGCTCCTTCCACCCCTAATATTCCCCACTTTGATCTTCTGTTCTCCACATCTGACCAATAAATTAGAAGTTTTTGTTGGCAATCCTTCAGATTTAATGAATATTAAACTGAGGGTGTAAAATGAGTCTAATAAATTTGTTTTGATGTCAGTTTCATTTTTATTAATGCAGCTTGTTGATTTCCTTTATGACTATTCTACTTTATTTTAGGTCAAGGGCATATTTATTTCCATAACCAGTTAAGTCCCAGATTGAAATAAAGGTATCAAAAGTTCTGGGCACCCCTTAACTGTCAGAAAAATTCATAACTTCAAAGTAAGCTGCTTGATTATTATCAGTCACCAAGATTAATCAGTTAGTCCCCCAGAGAGAATCTTATAATTTGTATTTGGGACTTGAGAATATATATGTATGTATATGTATATATGTATGCTTGTATAGAAAATAGAAGGTAAAAAGTTACTAGAAATTTAATTTCTGTGAGGTTATTTCATTTATCTATAGTCTTCTGACTGAATTGTTGTTTTGGTAGAATTGGTTGCCTCAGAAAAGGGTTGACTCCCCTGTAAGATGTCCTCAAACTAAATCCTGTTTCCAAGTGGAGGGGAGAGAGGCTGGCATCTATGGCAGTGTTGGCCATATTTTCCTAATCAAAACTCAGGCCACATTGTTATAGAATATTCCTTTTGTAAAGCCTTGTTAAAACAACATTCCATTTTTTGATATTATGAATATCTCAGAAAAATATAGGATAATTTTTCCAAATATTAGGGTTAGAATGTTTAGTGTCCTTGTATTAAAATATCAGCTTTAATGCAATGGGCACCTCTTTAAAGTGGTACAATGACTTATTTGTTGAAGGGGGGGAAGTGCACACAGGATTGCTATATTTTTCAGCTGAATATTTCTACCTTTGATTTTTTTTAATCATATTTAAACCACATAAACCAGACTTGTAAACAATTAATTTTTTTTTTAATTAAATTTAACATGGTACATGCTGTCCTCTGCTGGGAATTTTGAGAATTACATATATAGCAGAGAATAAGAATTTTTCTTAAGTCATTTCTCATTCCTTTTTTCAATATATAAAAATTCATTAAATGAAAATCTGTAACAATAATTCACAATTATTAGAATTTATGTTTTACAAAACCCTATAAATCTTTACTAAGCAAATGTTTTAAAGTACAAAATACAATCATTCGTACGAAGCAATGTAAGAATCAAGTATCCAATTTTTTTTTTGTTTTTTGTTTTTGCTTTTGTTTTTTTTAGTTTTTGCAAGGCAGTGGAGTTAAATAGCTTTTCAAGGCCACACAGCTAAGGTATCCAATATTTTGATACTTTATTTTAATTCAAATGGTTAATAGAAACCTAAGAATACCTAAGAATTTATGCCTTAATCATCCTAAACCGATTCTTCATCATCATAACCCCTTAGTATTTTCCTGATTTTCTTTAGTTAAATACATTAATGAATTCTATCTTATCCTCCTATTGTTCAGTTGTTTTGGCCATGTCCACCTCTTCATGACTTCATTTGGAGTTTTCTTGGCAAAAATACTGGAGTAGTTTGCCATATCCTTCTCATTTTACAGATGAGGGGACTGAAGCAGATAAGATTAAGTGACTTGTCTGAGGATACACAGTCTGAAGTCAGATTTGAACACAGGATGAGTCTTTCTGGCTACAGGCCTGGCACTCTATCCACTGCATAATCTAGCTGTTCCCAAGAAGGGTTATACTTGCTAAATATAAGGGAATGAGTCCAGGCAGAATAATGAGGATTCTGGAAATGGCTTCATCTATGGTGGCTGGTAAAGAGAATAGTCAATCCTCAACAGTCTCCTACTTAACTTTAGACTTCAAGTATTTGCATGATTTTATTAGTAACTTCATTTTCATTTTAGTGTTGTCAACCTCATATGTTCACATAGAGAAAATTAATGAGAGGCACATTCATTGCATCAAAGTTTGTAGAATAGCTGGTATCCTTCTAGGTACTTCACTGGTCTCGTTCACCCTACCATTGTAAAGAGCTCCCTAACATTTGTTGAACATTTTCAATGTTTGCCTTTAAAACTCAAGTTTTGAATTGCAGTTATGTTCCCAAAGCATTACTGCTAGTCCTTTCACTTCTGAGGCCAAGCATGCAAGATCAGTGATACAATTAATAAGAAAATAAAGGCATGACAGAAGTAAATAAACATAGTAATCTAATGTTTGATAAATTCAAAGACCCAAACTTTTGGGATAAGAACTCACCATTTAACAAAAACTGATGGGAAAATTGGAAAACAATATGACAGAAACTAAGTACAGACCAAGATCTCATATTATACTATATAGCAATATGGTCAAAATAGTTACATTAAATTTAGACAAAAATGTTGATATCATAAGCAAATTATGGGAGCATAGAATAATTTATCTGTCAAATCTATGGATAAGGAAAGATTGTTACCAAAAAATTAATGGAGAACATTATGAAATATAAAATGGATAGTTTTCATTATATTAAATTTAAAATGTTTTACACAAATAAAACTAATGCAACCAAAATTAGAAAGAAAACTGAAACCTGGGGAAATTTTCTTACAGCTAACTTCTCTGATAATGGCCTCATTTTTCAACAATATAAAGAATGAAGTCAAATTTATAAGAATAGGTCATTTCCCAGAAGATAAATGTGCAAAGGATAGGAACAGGCAGTTTTCAGATGAAGAAATCAAAGCTTACATAGTCATGTGAAAATGGTCTAAATCACTATTGATTAGAGAAATGCAATTTAAACAACTGAGTTACCACCTCAAACCTTTCAGATTGGCCAACACTGGGGCAGCTTGGTGGCATAGTAAATAGAGCACTTGTCCTGGAGTCAGGAGGACCTGAGTTCAAATTTGGCCTCAGAAACCTAATAATTAATTACCTAACTGAGTGATCTTGGGCAAGTCACTTAAACCCATCACCTTGCAAAAAACAACAGATTGTCTAAAATGACAGAAAAGGAAAATGATAAATGTTGGAGGAGATGTGGCAAAGTTGTGACTCTAAGGCATCATAAGTGTAGTTATGAACTGATCTAACCAATTTATAGAGAAGTTTAGAACTGTAGCCAAAGTTTGTAAAATTGTGCATACCCTTTGATTCAGCAATAACAATACTAAGTCTGCATCCCAAAGAGCTATATAAGAGAGAGAGGGAGAGGGGGAGGGAGAAGGAAAAGATCCATTAGTACAAAAATATTTATAACAACTCTGTTGAAAATTGATGGGATGTTCATCAATTAATAAATGGATGAACTAGTTTTGTATATCATTGTAATGGAATACTATTGTACTATAGGAAAAAATGAGCAGGATGCTTTCAGAAAAACCTGAAAAGATTTACGTGAACTGATTCCAAACAAGGTAAGCAGAATTAGGATAACATTGTGTACAGTAACTCCAATATTGTAAAGTGATCAACAATGAATGACTTAGCTATTGTCAGCAATAAAATGATCCTAGAAAATTCCAGAGAGCTTATGAAGAAAAATGCTATTCACCTCCACAGAAAGAACTGATGGAATCTGAATACAGATCAAAACATATTATTTTTCCCTTTTTTGTGATGTGTTTTTTGGGGGTTTGGTCTGTTTTTCTTCCACAACAATATGTAAATATGTTTTGCATAATTTTACATCGATAACCTACATCAAATGCTTAGCATCTCAAGGAGAAGGGAAGGGGCAGGGAGAGGGAGAAAATTTGGGACTAAGAATTTTCTTAAAAAATGTAAAAATTGTTTTTACATCTAACTGGGGAAAATATTATTTAAAAAAAGAAAAGTATTAGACAAACTTCATGCCAGAATATCTATAGCCCCTGTCAACCTTAGCAACCAGCTAAGAGACATCAATAATGCCTATAATCAATGACAGCCTCAAGATTAAATATTAACTGACTTATAATAAGCTTGTATACTCCAAGGTTTTCAAACTTGAGAATCTCAAACCATACAGAAAGTAGATGGCACTAGTGGATTATTTCAATTTGGTGCATCCTTCATGATATCCAATGTCATTCACTAACCATGAAGTACAGAATATCAAAGGTGAAATTGAGACTTCACCAGTCTTCTGTCAGTGACAACCAAAGTCCCTTGGTTTTCAGAGGGCAGCCAAGGTGGAGAAGCTTAAAGCATTATGATGTAATACAGTACAGTGCCTCACGCCAACATCTGACACCATGGATGGTAAGGCTCAGGTTAAAAAAAAGTATTAGTTTTGAGAATTTTATTCACTCTACAGTGTTTATGGCATTGTAGACTTCATGTGTTATGAAAAATAAATATTGTCTGAAATCAAATTTTTATTGAGATACTAGCACAAAACGTCACATAATTCTAGGAAATTACTAGCAAGAAAAAGGTGTTTTGCATGTTTTGTGTCTGGTCATTCAGTTGTGTATGATTCTTCAAGATCCTGTGAACCAACTGTAAATGGGGTTTTCTTGTAAAAGATACTGTAATAGTTTGCCATTGTCTTCTCCAGGGTTATGCAACCTTGGCTTAATTGACTTGCTTAGGCTCACCCAGCTAGTCAATATCTGAGGCCAGATTTTAACTCTGGTCTAACTCCAGACCAAGCAGTTGGTCCCCATTCTGTATGTTATCAACTGTATTTTGTGTACTGTATTTTATGGATTATTTCCTGGCATATTATGGCAATGCCATGTTATCAAAATTAATGCTTTGTTTTAAAGAATCATTTGCCAAAAAAGTATGTTTTCAGCAATCTCTAGTGAGATTTTTGCAAAACCTCTAGTTTGCAAAAAAATTTTCAATCTCTAGTGAGAGATTAGTTTTTGGTGGTCATAAGAACCCCCTATTTTTCATAGTTTCAATGTGTTAACATTCCTGTTTTTTACTTAAGCACTGTTTTCTAGTTGAGCATTGGCTATACTTCTATTTTCCACATATTCTACCCAGTAGAGCTCCATTCCCTTGTTTCCTCTAATCATAGCCAGCTGTTTATGGCTTCTGTGTAATCATCAGAGAAAAGCCTATCATTAAGAAATATTGGGTCTTTTCCAAATGTAGGTGAGACAAGCAAGGGATAAGGCTGTTCCCATCCAAGGGAGTGTCAAAAGTATCCCATAAAGTCTAAGCTATCCCAAGGAAATTTCTCTGAATTTATTTTTAATTTCCAAAAAACTACCAAAAAACTTTGAAAGGAGCCTCTCTACAGACTTCAGTTCCCAATAAACCATTCAGCTCTGAAACAACCACAGCTTGTTTGAAATTTCTTGGTGGGCTACAGCACCAGGATTAAGGACACCCTCATCATGCCTGAGACTTGGGTGGGCACCAATACTATTTATCTCCTGGTCTGTGTAGTATGCCCTCCATTCATGATGCTAATTATACAAGAATAGTTCCAACAGTTATGAAGAAGAGAGGGCCTGGTTCAAAATCATTTCTCCCTCTTCCCTCATTAAGCTTACTTACAGACATGTATTCTAGATCATATGCCTTTTGAAGATGAATTACCATGATATTAGCTGACTCCTCTATTTTTCTCTCTCTGCATTTGCCAACAAGTTAATAGGAGAACTACTCACATAACTCAGCATATTAAATTTCAGTGTTTGCCAATCAACACCCTGTTTAATAAATATTGCCAATAAAGGGAAATGCCTGGGAAAGTTCAGTAACATGTGGACTTTAAAGGTGGCATTTCAGTGACACATAAATCAAAGGTAAGTGGTCAGCTACATATGTTAGTTAACTAGAGAGAGGAACAAAGGTACAAGTTTTAATTAGATTTAAAAAGAAATAATAACTTTTCATTAGGATTTTTAGACTGACTTTTACAAATTTATTTCAGATAGTCCTTATGGATGAATAAGATAATTTGTTCATCTTATATGAACTCCATAACTCAATACAATATTGAATGCAGTGATCCAAAGGGATTTATTTATTTATTCAAACTTTGTTAGAATTTATCCATTAAAATGTGATCTGCTATGAAAGGTAAGAAACTATTTGCTATCTTTGTTTAATGCAAGCATTCTAATTTATTTTATCCAATGAATAGCACTTTATAAATATATACATGTATATATAAAACAAAAAAGAAATATTTTAAGTCAAGTAAAATATTTGTTAACAAATGATTGATACCTAAAGTTTAGGTATCATTTTATAACTTTATAATTATTAACTTCAGCTTGATTGTATGCTTTATTTATTTTAAATCTAGATATACCCATGTTACCATCTAACTCATCTAACAGTTTAAAATTTTATTTGATTTACAATACAAAAGCTAAGAGGAATTCTATAGTTGAGCATATAAGAAGAATGGACATTAAAATGGAATTCTTCTATCTAAGTTCTTAACTTCTAGAATTAGACTTGGGTGGGGGGGGGTTGCCTTGCATGCTTGTTGAAGTGGAAGGGAGGTGCCAGGCTTTGGAATGATGTGTGGGACTTAGAGTTAGGATATTCTTTGTCCAAGCTCCATCTGGCCTTTACCTTTGTTAAATTGTAGTTTCCTTATTCATAAAATACTTTATTTACAAAGTTGTCATGAAACTAAAATGACAATCATGATTGCCCTTCGTTCTTGAAGACCATGACATCAGGGAGGTGATACCATGACAAGCACACGAATTGGATTTGAGTGAGGGGCTGTGCTAAGTCATCAGCCTCACTTTCTCCTCCAGAGTCATCTGGGTCCAGTAGCCAGATATGAATCAGGATGATTGGAAATGGCCCTGGATGTGAGACAATCAAGGTTAAGTAACAAGCCCAAACTAGTAAGTGTCAGTTATCTGAGGCAGAATTCAGACTTTCCATTCTTCTGACTGCAGCAGTGGATAGAGCACTGACCTTGGAGTGAAGTCCTGAGATGAGTCAAGTTATAGAGAATCAAAAGCATGTTTGAGGTATTTATTTTGAGCCATATTAGCTAATCTCTGCACCAAAATTTGCTTTTACTTTTTAAAAGCTTATCTCTCCAGAGAGGAGGAGCAAGAAACTTCCTGGACGGAGTGCCCGTGTGTTCCTGGACAGATGACCAATGTGGAGAAAGAAAAGATATAGCTACAAGGAAAGAAAATAGCTCCATTTGATGGTGCTCCAAGGGGCCATATTTATGGGCCTGAAATAACTGCTGATCATGCCTAGAGACCTAATTAAATTCACATTTTGCACCAATTTCTTCCTAAGACAGTAGTGGCAAACTGGGGTGGTGGGATGGGGGTGGCACTGTCTGGTTATATCCAGTTAGAATATGCTATCTATGCACATGGAGGTCTGGCTTGATCTCCAGATCTTTTGACTTCTCCTTGAGAGTTCTTTTGGGGTTCAAACTTGGACCAATCAGATTGCTATACCTGCTAAGGCTTATTTATCATAAATGCAAAAGGCTGATGTCATTCTATGATGACTGACCATAGGACATGAGCCTCAAATCCTCTTGATCTGCTTCCCAAACAGGTTTCATCTAACTCTGTCTAGCCTTAAACCCACTCCTCACACCTAACCCACTCCCCACACAATGAGCCAAGAATTGCAAGCATCTATGCGAATCCTGACCTTTCTCAAAATGGTTCTTCCTCTTCCATAATTTTTAACTTGAAAAATCGGCAATATGGGACATTGATTAAACGCAAAGGTTATTTTTTTGTGAACAATTCTACCATATTTTTGTACCAGCTTTGTTACTGATACATCATATAGACAAAGCTATTTATTATTTATTTATCTTTCTGATACATTTGTCTAAGCCTTAAGGTATTTTGAAACCCCAATAATTATTATCTTCCCTCTAAACCTTTCATCAGTTTTCAAGTACTTAGATATTATGCAGATGTGCTTGATATTGATATTTCATATTCTTCTGGTGTCTAGCCATTATGTTGTTTTTCTGCTTTGTTCTGTCCTAGGTCCTCTTCTCTTTTCCGTACTGCTTCTTTTGGTGATAACATCAGATCCCATAGATTTCATTACTATCTCTATGCTGATGACTCTCAGATATACATGTTCTGCCCCTTGTGCCTGGAATACTCTCCCTTCTCTGCTCCTCTTCCAGTCCTCCTTGGCTTCCTTAAGTCCCAATTAAAATCCCATCTATTACTGGAAGCCTTCCCCAATCCCTCTTACTTTTAGAGTCTTCCTTATATTAATTATTTCCTAATTATCCTGTAGTTTGCTTGATTATATATATATATATATATATATATATATATTTACACACATATATGGGTATATGTTTATTAAGTACAAATTAATGGACTGAGTGCTTTAGAAATATTGTCTCATTTTATCTAACACAAGATTGATTGTATTTGAGACAAATGATAAATCCAGTCAAAGTGCTCTAGGAAAATTTAAAGGTGGAGAGACCACTTTTAATCTGAAGAACCAAGGAAGACTTCAGAGAGGTAATATTTGATCTGTATTTTTTAAAAAAAGAAAATCTTTCAAAAGACAGAAATGAAGAGGGAGGGAATGCATGTTTCAAGAATGGGATTCAAACTTCTTGCTTTCTTTTCTCCATTTGTTCTCTCTGATCAGTCTAACCACTGTCTGGCTTTTGCAGCATTTTCTGTGTATGGATAACTAGGATGCCCCTCTTAGATTTCCAAGACTCTCCCCCACACACATTCCTCTTTTAATAACCACAAATGCAAAAGTTCCCTTGGGCCAAATACAAATTCTAAAACGTTTGGGTCAACTACAGGGGGGAAATGGGCTTTTAATATGGAAAATAAGAAAACTGGTGTACTTGGACCATTTGAAAGGGGTCAGTCCATATGACTTTTCTTTTAGAAAGAGAAATTATAAAAAGAAACATAAAAAAATCAAGGAAAACATTGACTTAAAATCTTCAAAGTTTAATGATAAACTTCCTTTTTGTGGTAAGTTTTCAAGTACTTGTTTTTTTGGCTTCATGCAAATGGAGGCTAACCAGTTTTTATCATAAAAAACAAAGGTTTTATTGCAGGAAGTATTATTGCCAGCAAACACTATTGAGCTGAATCATAAGCAATTCCTGGTCTGTTGTCACTATTCATGATTTATTCATGGATCACTAATTCCTGGATAAGACTACAGTCATTTATTTGAATTATGTATTTTGAATGATCCATTAAAATGATGAGTCCCAAGAAGAGTCAGGTGACTTTCCTATATTCTTCAAAGTGAATAAAATCTGTTTTATTGATGTCTGAAAATCATTCAGGTTGGTTGAGGTACAAATGGCCAGAACATTTTTTTCTATAAGAAGCGATGACTACCCTAAAGCACAGAAGTTGAGAGCACTTTATAATAAACAGAATCAAGCAACCTTCTAAAAGCTTGCAAATCATTTATAAATTGAAAAAAAAACAAAGAAAACTAAATATAAAGTAGCTTTTTTTTTTTTTTTTTTTTTTTTGGTTTTTGCAAGGCAAACGGGGTTAAGTATCTTGCCCAAGGCCACACAGCTAGGGCTAGTGCTTTATCCACTACAACACCTAGCCCTCCCCCCCCCCCAAGTAGCGTTTTTTAAAGGATTTTTGTGTTTTTTTTAAACCATTTACTTCTGATGTTGAACTGAAATATTACCAATGTTTTCATATAGATTGAAATATATATGAAATATATATACACACACATATATATTGCATATATTTGTGTACATACATATATAATCAGAGAGAGAGAGAGAGAGAGAGAGAGAGAGAGAGAGAGAGAGAGAGAGAAAGTTTTTGACACAAGGTATAAACATAGTTCTTGGGACAGTATTAGGTGTTTTATAGCTACCAAATATGTCAGAATTTTTCTGCCTTTTTATTTTAAGCTAACAGTATTGTTGAAGTGCCTTTTCAATGAAGGACAAAATCATGAGGAATTAAATACTTATTGTAAAAGCAAAATAAGATGATAGTCCCTGCTAAAGTCCCATATTCTATTATGATATAGGAATCCTGGGTTGTAGGATCTTGATAGGATTAATTACAATGTCATTTATTTCAATTCAAGTCATTTACTACCTGTATGACCTTGAGTAAGTCTTCACCTCTATGGAATTGCTTCTTCATTAATAAAATGGAGTGGGAGTTGAAGAAAAGACTTAGACTTTTTGGCCTTGAAGGTCCTTTCTAGCTTTAAATCTATAACTCTATGAACTTGAACAGCTTAAAATTTTATTCACATTCACATAATTCACAAAAATATACATAGTTTCTTTTACAAGGTTTCATAGTAGGTACCATATAAATCTAGAAAGGTTTTGAGTAAAAATCCTGTCATAGGCAGGACCATTCCAGTTAAATTTAAAAAAGACTTGTAACTAGGTTAACTCTCATGTAGTGAAATTCTCATGAAATAGCAACTCATGAAAAATGTCTATTACTTTAGAAGGGTTGCAACCTGCATTGGAGGAAAGAATTCTCATGCTTGCAAAATCATGGGTTTTTAAAGTAATTTTGTACTGTATATTATGGTTATTAAAGTATTTTCACATACATGATCTCATTTGAACTCACAACAACCAGATAATGACCCTGTGCAAAAGGCAAGGAAAAGTCAATATTCTAATTCTAACAGAGGAAAAGAAGAATCGTATCAGGTGAATGATTTTCCCAAGGTCACATAGATTGTACATGATAGAACTAAACTTAAAACACAATGCTCTATGTACTCTATCATTCTAAATAGTAGGAATAATAAGTGGATTCTGTTGTAGCAGAGAGCCCAGAAGCTGCACAGCTGGAAGCAGCAGTAGCAGGTGGGATTTCCGCAAAGTCATGGCAGTGGTACTAATGCCAACACTGCTCCTGTGGCTATCCAGCTGTTTGACATTTGGTATTCTCTAGCTTACACTGTACAATAGAGCAACAACTATGTCTTAATGCAGCCCTCAGCATTAAATTAATGTGGTGGTAAATGGAACAGCAGCAATTCAAAATTAAATCTGGCCGTTTTGAGACTGAGTTCAGGCCAAGTCCTGGCATGATTAAATCACAGAATCCTTAAGTGCTGACAGGGATCTCATCTTGGTCCAGTTTGTTCCTAACCAAGAATTCTTATTAGAGCATCCCCAGCAAGTCACTGGCCATCGGCATCTGCCTGAAGCTCCACTGAGGCGCAGCCCAGCCTCCTGTGGAGCAGCCCTTTGTGCTTCTGACCTTGAAGGAAAGAATTCTTCCCTACTTCCCACCCACTAGCTGTGTGATCATGCTTGAATCTCTCAGAGCTTTCAATTTCTCATGTGGAAAATGTGATAATGACACTTAGACTACCTATTTCAAAGAGCTGTTTCAAGAAAAATACAAGCTGAACCAGGCTAATCCCTTTTCCATGACAGTTCAATTTAAAATGATATGTCTACTACAAGTTCACAAATCAATTCAAGCATTTATTGTCTACTATGTGCAAAGCAATGTGCTAGACCTAAGGCAGATACATGAACAAAAACTCATCAGTTTTTTGTGGGGAGGGGTTGCCCTTGAAGGATCTTGCATTTTACAAAGGGGAAATAAAACATGCATATAAATAAGTGTAACACTGCATCTCGTGAGGAGAGAGGGTCTCCAGGAACACCTTGTAGAGGAAATACAAGGAACTTGGAATAAGAGGATGAGTTCAGATGAGCTGAGCTTGGAAGGAAAATGAGGATGTGAGACAGAAGATTGCAAGTTGAGTGATTTGAAGGATGGACTTGCCCCCAAAAGAATAAGGACAATCTTATCTTATTCAGGCTAAGCATTCTCAGTTTCTTCATTCCCATGGCATGTTTTCTCCCCA
Source organism: Macrotis lagotis (assembly GCF_037893015.1). Taxonomy (NCBI): domain Eukaryota; kingdom Metazoa; phylum Chordata; class Mammalia; order Peramelemorphia; family Peramelidae; genus Macrotis; species Macrotis lagotis. The sequence continues at coordinate 665,850,521 of NC_133658.1, read as the reverse complement.
TTCAAATGAAAAGGAAGCATTTTCCAATCATCTAATCAACACAGAATATGGCATGTTGAGTTCAGGGAACACTGATTATAAAGGGTCTTGAGTGATAGATTAAATAGTTTGCAGTTTTTCCCAAAAGCAAAAGGAAGTCATTGAAGATTTTTGGATAGGGAATGGCATTCTCAAACCTGAGCATTAGAAATTTTATTTTAGTAACTGTGTGGAAAAATAGCTTAGGGAAGAAAGAATCTGAAAGAAAGGAAACCAATTAGGAAGTTGCTTGCAATAATCCAGTCAAGGGGTCATGAGTTTCTGGATCAGGGGTGTGAGTAGGAGAGTAAATGGAAGGGAAAAGACTGGAAAATGTAGACAAGACACAATTTGGCAACTGATTGATTAGAGGGTGGTAAGGGAGATAGAAAATTCATCAAGAGACTGGAAGGATGGAATTGCCTTTATCTTATTCAAGCTAGCCATTCTCAATTCCTTCATTCCCAGAGTTTCACATGGCATGGCTTCCTCCATGTCATCCTAAAATGGGAAAGTCAGATAATCCTTGCATATTTAGACAGCTTCTGAGTTCTACAAATCTCATTTTGAGTTATTCTAGGAAGTAAAATCCAGTAACTTTATGTGTTGAATGTTGCTGGAAGATTGATGTCATCATTTAAAATTGAGAGTTGCTTTGTGAATGAATTCACAAATAGTTCTGGGGGGGGGCAGCTAGGTGGCGCAGTGGATAGAGCACTGGCCCTGGAGTCAGGAGTACCTGGGTTCAAATGCAGCCTCAGACATTTAATAATTACCTAGTTGTGTGTTCTTGGGCAAGTCACTTAAACCCATTTGCAAAAAAATTTGCAAAAAAAAGGCAAATAGTCCTAGAGTTTTAAAACCACCAATGATTTATTTATACAAGCCTGTCAATTTGACAGAGTAAAACCTTTCTCCTGGAAAGAGAGAGAGAGAGAGAGAGAGAGAGAGAGAGAGAGAGGAAGCAGCAGCAGGAGACTTGCCTGGGATGAATGTGAGAGGGAAAGGAAAGACAAAAGGGCTGACTTAGACTCAAGGGAATTGGACACATTGCAGAGACAATGCTTCTCCAGAGGCCTCAACTGGGGACCTGGCTCTCTTTTTTCTTTTTGCAAGGCAGTGGGGTTAAGTGGCTTGCCCAAGGCCACACAGCTAGGTAATTATTAAGTGTCTGAGGCCAGATTTGAACAGAACCTGACTCTCTTACAGAGAGAAAGAAAATATCTATCTTTGTAGGAAGAGAAGAGAGCTTCCCTGACTTAAATACATTTCTGTAGTATGTTGGACAAGGGTGGTGTTTGAGGAGTGGTCCAGCACCTGGCTCCAGGTATACTGCAGGAGGATCCTATGTGCTGGTCTTTCCTGTCCTAAAGCAAGTGACCTTTAGGTCCAACATATCATTTCCTGTGGAAGATGATTGTCACCTCTGTGTAAACTTGACCCATCAATGACAGCATGGCCAAGGCCAGATAGAATTTCAAAAGGAAGTGCTCCCACAGCAGACAGAATGTTTACAATGTAAAAGATCACAAAATTTGTTTCCAATTGCAACGTTCCCTATTCACATGATTCCCTGCATCAATGACTCTGACCTTAGAATCTAATTTTATAGAACATTTCTAACGGGGTTTGATGCACATGCTGGGGTCCTTAGATTTGATTGAGAAGTCAGTTGGGAGTCACTATAGCTTTTTGAGTGAATGGTCAGAATATTATCATGAAGGAATATATATATATATATATATGTGTATGATATATATATATATGATGGATTAGAGAGGGTGGAAGGTAGAAAAGCTAGAAAACTCTTGCCCTTACATGAGGTGACTGGGGTCTGAGTTGAGGTAATGTGGAAAGAAATGTGGAAAATACTATGGGGAAAGAATTCACATCATAGATTGCTGGAATGGATATGAAGAACAAAATAGTCATTCCCAGATTAGGAGCTTTAAGATTAGGATTTTGGCAGAAAGTGATATTAATGAGGAATCGGGAAGAAGTCAGCTTGGTTTTAATTGTAGTCTGAATGGTTGGGTAGAGATTCTTTGTGGTGGCATTTGGAAATTCCTGATAAAAGACAAAGTTCAGGTGTAAAAAGTAATCCAGTGATTACCTATTACCTCCAAGATTAAATATAAAGTCCTCTGCTTGGCATTTAAAGCTCTTCACAATATGACCCTTTTCTACTTTTTCAGCCTTTTTTATACTTTATTCCCCTTACCCTCTGTTCCAAAAATATTTATTTATTTGCCCCTTGTACATGACACTCTCTCCCATCTTGACCTGTGCCTTTGTACTAGCTGACCCCCTCCCTAGAATGCTCTTCCTTCTCACCTCCTCCTCCTCCTCTTCTTTTCCCTGACTTCCTTCATGACTTGGCTTGAACTCTTGGGAAAGTCTAGGGGAAAATTTTCCCAGTTCCCCCATTAGTACCTTCCCTTCTGCAATTATCTTCATTTACTATTGTATCTAATTTTTTATTTTTGTCATTTGAATGTGACCTCCTTGAGGGCAAGGAACTCTTCTTGCCTTTCTTTGTATCTCAAGCAATTAGTGAAGTACTTGGTAACTAGTAAGTGCTTAATAAATATTTATTGACTTATTGGCTGTCCCTTGGCGGTTTTGAAACAGAAGGAAGTACTAGGGATCTTTCTTTTCCTCCATCACTGGAAGGTTCTGAATAGTTCTTCCTCTACCATTCCCAGAACAGAAATTAAGAGAAGACAGAGCATGATGAAGCAGTACTGAGTAGCAGATGAGATCTGAGCTCCTCTCTAGAGAGAGTGGGAATAAGCAAAGAAGAAGAGCTGGATATAAGGGGTATGGAGAAGGGTCCTGGGTATCCAATTGATAATCCATAGGCAGAGAGTTGGGTCCAGAAAGAGCCAGAACAGTTTTTAAAAATTTTAATAGTTGGTGAGAACTGTAGAAATCTTCCTAATTCTCCAACATTCCTTCTGTTGATTTCCCTCCTATCCAGTGTCTATTATCCTTGTCCCCAGGGAGAACCCAGACAGAAAAATTCTTCCTTGATCCCTTCAGATACCTACACAGGTATAGATGGCAAGAGAATGTTTTCTGAACCCTCCAAAAAAAAGTGAGGGTAGGTTCAGGGAGATTTGGAAATAGGCAAAAAAATTCTCCATAGGAGTTGAAGTTTGACAGCTCCTTTACAATCTTTACTTTGCTGTGTCTAATAAATTCTGTGGCCTATTAATAATCAAAAGAGAAGATCCACAGAGAATTGCCAGTTTCCCAGATGAGTCACAAATTGTCCTCTTTCTAGAATATCCAGCAATAATTTTGTATTTGTATACACCTTATTCATTCAGAACAGGTCAGCAAGGATTTCCCTTTTCTTCGCCTTCCCCCTTTGAATGCAGTTTGACAGGTGAGGCTGCTCATTTTTACAAATGTGAGGGGAATTTTTTTCTTAAGTCATCATGCTAGTCTGACAGTATTATTGGGCTGGTGGCTGGTGTGCCTGTTGGGGGGGGCAAAAATATAAATTGCAGGCAAATATAAAAAAGGGATATCCTTCTTTTCTTTAAGTCTACAGAAGGTGGGACATGAGCTGGGTGTGGGTAACCATTGCTGATGCAGTATCTTTACCTGAGTGAAGGGTCAGAGAAACAGTTTCTGGGTTATTAATAATCAATTATTAGTCAGACAAACAGATAATAAATTGAGGTCTTGAGGTAACAAAAGACCCTTTCCCCTATGGAGGTCTCTAAATGTTTAAATACTTTTGGGAAAGAGGGTGGAGTGAGTGGAAATCAACTCTGGTAAAACAGTAAGAGAATAAATGTTATAATGAGAGGTATTTTTTTCTAATGAGGGCCTGGGAACATGAGCTTGTTCTTGAACAAAGAAACCCATCACCAAGACCACTTAAACTGAACACAATATGCCAGAATTCACTTAGATTTGATTCTCTTTATCCTTTAATCAGAAATAACCTCTCCCAGTTGAGTAGGACCCTGTCAAAGACTGAGGAGAATGTCTTGTTGTAATTCCTATCCTTCACTAGGGCTAGGTTTTGAATGAGGAAATAAAAAGAAGGGGGAAAAAAAAATCTGATAACCTACTAATAATTGGTTATTAGTAACCAAAAAGAGGGTCTTTTGGTCTGAATATAAAATTGGTTATTAATATGATAACAAAAGAATAATTTTTTCAGTTTCAATTGTGTTCTGTGATACCCCTCAAGTACATACCATTGTCTCACAAGGATGAAGATTTAGGAGACAAGCATGCAGATAATAATTGAAACCATTTGTGTAGGGAAATGCCATGAGATAGAAGAAAAAACATCAAACCAAGAATATGTTGTCTTAAGGAATTTTAAAAACCATTGGTATTGGATATTAGAGGTTACACACACACAAACACACTCAGAAAAATAGTATGAAAACCAAAACCAGGAACATAAAATGTCACCAAAGTAGATTTCAGAAGACAGGATCAAAGAGTAAAATAATTTAGTGACAGGAGTAATGGAAAAGTTGTGAATAATGAGAACTGATTAGAGGCTGCTTGACCAGGTTGAAGTGACTCAGAGCAAGATAAAAGTTGACAATAAAGAAATCTCTGTTCATATGAAAACTCAGTCTGGCTGGAAGACAAGTTTCAACAGTCTATTTCTTTTCCTTCAAGAACAAGTTGTCCATCTGCACATAAAATTCTTCTTTGGCCTTGCTGACTATTCTGATTGACCTCAGGCTGAAAATGAAAACCAGGCTCCAGGTTCAGTTTCCTTGTAAATGCCATTAAAGTGCAACTGTTCCTTCTAGCGTACTAGAGAGAAACCATACGGAATCGTCTCTGCACACTGTCCTGGAAACATGAAGGAACATAATGTGATCTGGAGGGTCAAAGGAAGAATTTAGCAAGCCAGAGAACTCTGTGGAAAAATGATCCATTCCTACTTTTGTCCAAAGGATTTTACAAGGAAACCAAAACAAAAAAATCAGTTTTTAAGCTTTCAAGGTCACCTGGAAGGCAGGCAGTGTGTCCAGGATTTTTATGTATTAATAAAGTGACAAGTAATAATTCTCATAGTAAGACTCTGATTCTTTAGTTGTCAGGTGAGTTATTCTAATACATGAAAAAACTTCCAATCTTGAATTTCAGAAGATATTTAGAATTTAGAAGATATTAATCACCTAAGAAGGTGATTCCTTTGTGAAGAAAGCTCACATTAACAAAAGGGTTTTTTTTAATAATTATCTAGCTCTTAGATAATACAAATAATCAAATGGAATATGGAGTAAAACCCACTAATAAGACCATAACATATGAATTAATTACATTTTCATTTTTAAAATAATAATATATGAAATAACAATGTTTCTTTCTAAAGTGTTTTCTGAGTTCTTAAGAAATTTTGTTTCCATTATAGGCTTGTTTTTTTAATATATGGGTAATCAATATGTAAGTTATTTTTTCTATATTTCTGAGCTGTCATTTTTATTGCTAATTGGTGTTTATTTGCATCATTATTGCACATTACTTTAAGTCCCCAAAACTGGATATATAAATTATTTAATGTTTTTATTATAAATGAAAACTTTTGTGAATATTTTTATAATCCCACTAATAATAAACTGCCAAATTAACTCAATTTTGTTTAAGAAGGAGAAATTGTATTTACTTTTCAAGGTAACTTTTTATAAAGTGACTTCTAGGGTCCTCAAGTAACTCTTAGGGAGGGTTTTGTTTTACGTATACCTGTAGTTATCTCTATCTATTCTATCTGAATCTAGTTACAGAGTTGTGACTTTTGCAAATGGATCTGGCACTACAAACTGTTTCAGCAATAAGCTACATGAAAGATGCTTCATTTCATGAGGAAAGAAGGCAATCCCAGTAGGAGAGACCAGGGCACTAGGAAATTCAATGTTGAGCGGGCTACCTACCCTGTCCTTTGGTTTCTTCCTATTTAAACCCAATCTTAGTACCTAGTAATCAAGGACAATTCATTGTTCTTCATACTTGGGATCTAAGAAACCTGATTACTTGGAGGTGTAAAGATGGAGTGGGAATCTCTACATCAAAAAGATAGATTCTTAAAAAAGGGGAGGAAAGCAGCTAGGTGGTCCAGTGGATAGAGCTCCAGCTCCAGAGTCAGGAGAACCTGAGTTCAAATCCAGCCTAGAGACTTCATATTCACTTAGCTGTGTGACCTTGGTCAAGTCACTTAACTCCATTGCCCAGCCCCCCCCACAAAAAAAGATTCTTTTGAAAAGGGACTTGAAACCATCATATTAAATGCTCCCTCCCTTCAAAACAAACGCCCTCAGTATAGTGGAATTGTACAGGAATCTGACATTACTTACTATTTATATGACCTTAGGCAAGTCATGATCCTACTTCTGATATTTTTGGAGCATATGCCTAGCAAATAATCTTTGGATCAAAGGATATGGATATTATAAACAATCTATTTCCAGTTTTCCCAGCAGTTCTTATCAAATAGGCAATTCTTTCCCACATAATTTATTTTCTCAATTGAGGGTCGTCTCCAATCGTCCTGATCCCATCTGGTCACTGGACTCAGATGGTTCCTGAGGATAAAGTAGGGCTGGTGACTTAGCACAGCCTTCTCCCCTCACGTGAATACAATTCAGGCCTTGTCATGCCCTCACCTCCCTGATATCACGGTCCTCTTTGAGAGCAAACAACAAACAACAGAAATAAAAACATTTTCAAATTTATTAAATTCAGTCATTTCTGATTCTTCTTTAACTAGTCTGTTGCAGTGGACTGCATTTTTTTTTATTTTTTACCCAGCAATAAAAAGTTTTTATAATTACTGTTCTATAGTATAAAATGAATTCTAGAAATGCTTTTCCTTCTTTGCTCCATTCCACCCCCCCCATTACTTCCCTTGAAATTCTACCAAGAGCTTCTTAATCTTTTTTGTGTCATGGACCCTTTTGACAATCTATGAAGCTAAGAACCCTTTCCCAGAATAATATTTTAAAAATACATAAGATTACAAAGGAAACCAGAGGTTAGTGAAAATAGATTTTTTTCCTTAAGTTCACAAATCTCCTTTCTTTGGATGCTATCTATAGGAACCCTGATCTAACCTTTTATTCCTCCAGATGAATCTTGTTATTATTTTGTCTGGTTATATGAAATATCCTCTTGGTATTTTAAATTTATAGCACTAAATCTGTGAATTATTAGGTAGTATCATTTTAATTTTATTGCTGTTGCCTTTTCATGAGCACTGAAGTTCCCTCCAATTATTTGTATATGTTATATAGTTTTTTTGTATATATGCAAATTTTGGGTGCCTTGGTAAATTCATTAGTTCTCTTAGATTTATTCAGTCTCTTTGTATATGACTCCCACGTCTAAATATCCAGTTCCATCATCAAATGCTCATTGGACATGTTGAAATATATATTATATATATATTCAACCTATCTAAAATTGAACAACCTTTTGTCCCCCACCCCCAAGGCATATCTCTTCCAAATTCCACTTTTTCTGTTAAGAATACTACATTTAGTCACCTAGATTTACAGCCTTGGAGACATCCTAGTCTCCTCAATCTCCTTAATTCAATCAGCTGCTAAATGTTTTCTCTCATATATATAACCTCTTTTATCCAATCCACCCTACAGCTGCCGGCCTAGTTTACACATTCATCACCTCTCACTTGAATTATTTTCTACTAATAAGTCTTTTTATCTCCAGTTCCTCCCTACCTCAATCCATTGTCTAGACAGTTACCAAAGTAATTTTACTGAAGTTCAGGTCTGACCACATCACTCTCTTACTCAGTAAACACAGTAAACTTCCAGCAGTTTCTTAAACTCTAGAATTAGCTACTCCTCTGTTTGTCATTTAAGATTCTTCAACTTGCCCTTCCCCATTCATTCTTTCCTGCCGAATATTATCCAGTATTTCCCTCTATGCATTTTTCAGTGTAACTCAAATAACCTTTTTTCCTGCTCCTCACACATGAGCCTCCATCTTTTGGCTTGATACCTTTGCCTTGGCAGTCCACACCTGAAATGTGCACTCTCCTCATCTCCAACTCTCAGAATCCCTGGTTTCCTTCAAAGTTCAGATCAAGCTCCACTCTCTAAATGAGACCTTCTGAGGTCCAACCAGTTGTGGATGCCTGTCACCTTGTATCTGCCTTGAATAGGTTTTGTTTATCTATATATGTTTAGATTGTTTTCTCTATTAGAATGTAAGCTCTTTGAGGTCAGCAACTATTAGACTTTTGCCTTGTGTCTCCAAAACTTAACTGCCTGGCAAAAAGCAAGTACTTCCTAACCGTTGGTTGATTGAGTACTTTGACAATTCAGCTGGGGGATTTTGGTGGATTGGATTTGGTTTTTTTTTTTTCCATTTTATAGTCATTTTAAATGGAAGGTCCATTTGTTTTAACTGGAACTTCCATTTCTACTCTTTCCCTCCATATTTTGTTATGAAGATATCGTTGATTTTAGGGGATATCATAATACTTTGTAAAAACTATTACCTTAATTAGTTTCATTATTGGTTATCTAGGTTTTTCTAAGTAGGTCATGCTGCTATTGGCAAATGGGGTAGTTTGTTTCCTTTTTGGCTAAGTTTATGCCTTACATATTTTCTTTTTCTAATAACTATGGCTAGTATACCTCGATGCTGGGGATTCATCTCCCACTCCCATTCCCACTGGTATTTTCAGTTTCCAGGAGGCAGTGACACCGACTTTTCAGAATTTTAGGTATTTCCCAGAGGGATTATGTTCTTTTTTAATGCTGTTGGCTCAAGCCACCTCTGTGGTGTTTCCCCCAAATTAATCACCAGCTAAAGTTAGTATCTCCCAAATATCATTGATTGACCCAGAAATTAGCACCCTCATATCATTTTAAATAGCTTTTAGATCTTTTAAAAGGACATTTACTAGAAAGATATAGAATGTATAGTAGAAAATCATTGTTCCTGAATCAGGGGTGTCTTTTTCCCTAAACCACTTGGTCCCTGGGAAGAGTAGACTCCACCTCGAAATTGGATCTATAAAGCATTTATCTTAACCAAATTCAATTCTGAATGCAACAGAGCCTCTGGATTAAACTCCTTTACTGTAGGATGTAACTTCTCAGCTATCAGCTTAATCCAGCTGCCAGCAAACTCTGAGATGTACTGCTATTGCAAAAAGGCCTCTACCAAAGGAAAGAAAACCAATAGGAAAGGGCCCTGAGACAAAGGCTTGCCCTGGAGGCTATGATTTCATGGACCAGGCTTTTGGGAGAAGGCCACTATCTTCATTGACCTTCTGGTAGTCAAAAAAGTTACCTTTAAACGCTGGGACTAGTAGAAAATAAATACCAAGAGTTCCTTGATTGGCTTCCCACTAAGCAGAAAATGAAAAAATCTCTGCTTCAACATGAAGGAGGCAGAAGACAGTAGAAGAATACTCTGCCTAAGCTCTGAAGTGGACAGTGTTTAAAAGACTCTCTATGGGGCAGCTAGGTAGATCAGTGGATCAAGCACCAGCTCACAATTCAAGAAGATCTGAGTTCAAATCTAGCCTTAGATACTTAGTAGCTGTGTGACCCTGGTCAAGTTATTTGACCTCTCTGAGCCTCAGTTTCCTCCTCTATAAAAGGGGGAGTTGGACTAGATAGCTTCTAAGGTCCTTTCCAGCCCTAGATGTGTGATTGTCTGATAGCATTTCTTGATTGTTGAACCATTTTTCAACATTGATAAGAATGCTGGACCTAGCCCCCAAAAAAATCCTCCTAAAAAAAAAACCTTATAAAATCCTAACTCTTGAAGGGATTTTTAAAGATCATCTCTTTTTAGGTTCCTTGTAAAATTCAGAGCAAGAAGGAAACTTAAAGATAATAGAATTCAACACTTTCCTTCCATAGATGAGAAATCTGAGAACTGAAATGATTCTCCCAAACTACTGGTAGGAGATCTAACCACTAAATGTATAATATTTCCCCATGTGACTTAAAATACCATAATTTGGGGGCCCAAAATATGTATTCATTACATAGTTATTGAACTCAAGCTTTATTCATCATCAAATTCATGCAACTCCTCATCACTGTCAATACTCCTGTCCATTTGCTCATCCTCATCTGTGTTTGATGATGAATCATCATCTTAGGAGAGGCTCTGAGGGCTCTCCCACCTGTGCTCTCTCTGGTCTGTGGTTGACCACAAGTACTCTCTGGGCAATTCTGGTGTGTGGATGCATGCTTAGTCCATTCTGTTTCATGAACCAGAAACACCAATTGTGTCCTTTGAAATCAGTCACTTCTTTTTCATCAGCAATTTTTTTTTTTTTTTTGGTTTTTGTAAGGCAATGGGGTTAAGTGGCTTGCCCAAGGCCACACAGCTAGGTAATTATTAAGTGTCTGAGGCTGGATTTGAACTCAGGTACTCCTGACTCCAGGGCTAGTGCTCTATCCACTGCACCACCTAGCTGCCCCTCATTAGCAATTCTTTTGGCTCCATGCTGAACCATCTTGGTGGACACAGGGATTCCACTGGCCCTTTGCTCTTCAATCCATCTCTTCAATCCCCTTTCTAATTCAGGGTACTTGGCTGACAACTCTCAAGGTTTTCTTCTGCTGTGGCATTTTCAGGAGGGTTTCTTCTTGTAGCCAGTCTTGGATTATTTTCTCAGTTGCAGGAGGACCAAACTGACGTTCAACTGCACAATTTCCATTCAATTTTGCAAACTGGATCACTTTGAACTTGAATTCAGCCATTTCTGGGAAAAATGTGGCAAAATATAACCTAATATACTGGCAAAAATGTGAAACAATGAGTGCAAAGACAACAAGTGAGAAAAAGCAGAAAATGCAAGAAAAAATCTACAATCATTGTATAAGACACTCCCAGTTTTTAGACCCCAAATTTTTTTTTTTAAAAAAAGTACATCTTATATATGGGGAAATGTGGTATGTTGAATGAGTGCATGAGTTTGGAGAGTGAAGTTAGAGAAAGCCATGTTGTCCTGGATGCAGGGAATATTGGTGGATGAGAACATAAAATGTGGAGTGAGGGGTTTGGGGGAAGGGTTAGAAAGAACTTGTTTTGATCCTGATTTAATGGTGAGGGCAGTTAGCATGGTATTTTTTTTTTTTAAAAAGGGTCCTACCATATTTGTTGAGGGAAAGTGGTAGGAGGATCATAGAAATTATCCAATTACATTTATTTTCTATTTTTCTGAGCAGCTAAGTGGCACAGTGGATAGGGCACAGACCTGGATTCATGAAGACAAAAAACAGTCCCTGCTCTCAAGGAGCATATATCTTTTTTCTTTTTAGTTTTGTTTTTGTTTTTTTTTGCAAGGCAATGGGGTTAAGTGGCTTGCCCAAGGCCACACAGCTAGGTAATTATTAAGTGTCTGAGACCAGATTTGAACCCAGGTACTCCTGACTCCAAGGCCAGTGCTTTATCCACTATGCCACCTAGCCACCCAAGCATACATCTTAATGAGGGAGACATTATACAAAGAACCATTATATATACGAAATATATACAGGATGTGCTGATAAACCACTAATTCTCTGATTTTAAATTTAATCTGCATTATTAACATTTTTATTATTACTTTCTTAAATCCAGACAACCTACAATAATAAATCATTAGTTATAATTTTTGGTGTTAGCCCATTCCAAAGAGTAAATGTTCTTACTGAAAATTTAACAATTGGTACTCACAAGCCAATTCAATTTGGGTCCAGCACACCCTGTAATTAGAAATAATCTCAAACTATGAAGATACTAGCTACAGATTTAACTCAGAACTCAGAGAAATGAGTTCGAGCTATCATCCTCATCCTGCCTCCTTGTTCAGTAACTTGCTTTGATTAGGCAACATAGCTTTTTACCTCCTCCTAATATTTACTCATTCTAAACAAAAGACCAACAGCCAAAAACCCACTTTCCTTTGGAGTGAATTAAGTGTTTTGATTTAGAGACTTGTTCCACAGCTAACTCTGAATTAGTAGACTAAGACACAAATTGGAAGAAAGAAAGAAATAGTGCCATTTACAACACTCTACTTCAATTGTACCAGGGGAAATGAAGGATTAACAGTAGTTCCATATGGAATTCAAGGGCTATCAGGAAATAGTTAACTTGCTGGTACGTGGAGATTAGAATTGGCACATTATTGTTCTTCAGTCATTTTTCAGACATGTCCAACTTTGTGCCCCCTATGCTTTGCCATTTCCTTCTTCAGATGAAGAAACTGAGACAAATAGGATTAAGTGACTTGCCCAAGGTCACACAGTTAATAACTGAGGTCAAATTTGAACTCTGATCTTCCTGCCCCCAGTTCTGACACTCTCTCCACTATGTCACCTAGCTGTTCAAAGTAGGTACTTAATAAATACGTATTGATTGATTGATGGTATTTAAAAAAAAGATCAACTTTAACTATGATGTAAGAATAGAGACATTGCGTGTGGTTTAATAGACATGTAGAACCAGAACACTTACGTATATGAGAAGACAGAGTGAATACAACAAAGGAATAAGAAGGCTGAGGAAGGTTCAGTGGGGGCAGCAAAGTCCCTAAATTGTATTAGTCTTGGGTATCTTCACTCCTTGTGTTGTTGTAATGACATTCATGGAGTTGGGAACCAGTCAGCATTGTGGCTCCTCTGGCTAATCAGGCAGGGCCTATGGTGCAGAAAAATGGGGACCGATGAGGTATCAGCCAGTCCAATCCAACATGTTATTGAGTCACACCAGCTTGGAGTGCTCCTGGTTTTCTTTTTCTGCCCAAAGACATCACCATCAGAGCAAGCTGAGGACCCAGGCTTCCCCAGATTCTCCCAAGTCACGGACACAACTGAGAATTACATAGAGATGTAGGAGTGTCACTGAAGACATGTGGGGAGTTGAGGCAAGGATGCAGTTTCTCTGGCTTCACTAATGACTGTGCTTAAATTAATGCAAGTATTATCGTCAGAGATTAGACTCAATCCCCCAAAGATTCAGGATTAATTTTGAATGGGATTAATCAGGAATGAAATCAGAATAAAATCTGACTGAATTTATTAGCACTTTCCTTGTGTTCTCAGAGCTCCTGAGAAGAGTCAGTAGATGGCAGCACTTTCTGCTGAGACCATCAGTGTATCTTCCAAAAATTATTGTTCTGCCAGAAGTTGGAAGTTGGAATATGAGGCATACTAGAACGTGGACCAGGTACCTCCCATTGTGTCCAAGATACTCTATTTACAAAGGTCAATGGTAGGAGATAAGATCAGAACAATTTCTATATGATCCATAAGAATCCATAAGAATTCTCTTTACCATGGTGTTAAAACATTATAATGATGTCTTCTTTGTACCTGTCTTCTAATTTTCACTACAACTATCTGTGTATATGTCCCTGCTTCTCTACTCAGCTGAAATCTCTTTGAAGTTAAGGGGCCATGATTAAAGACTCTCTTACTTTTTTTCAGCAGCACAGTGCCCTATACACAGTAGGTGATTAATGCTTATCAAAGTGAGTCCACCTGAATTTTGTGGCAAAAATCTGAAAGTTAGCAAAGCCCTCAGAAGTCATTTATCTCAGTCCAAATATGAGCAGAATCCCTTAAGAGTGGCCATTCAGTTGAAGGCACCACTGAGTCTAGTCCACCTTTTGCTTATAACTGTGCCTTTTGAAGCCAAGCAAAATGAGTCCTCTTTACATAGCCAGGGGAGGGTCTTGCCTCAGTCTTGATAGCTACTGATAGATTAAACTGGTAGTTGCTGAAGGTCTAGTGACTGTGACAGTCTCTTTTTTTAAAAAAAAAAAGCAATGAAGTTTGCCACATGGTTATATTCTTCCTTTTACTTGAACATTTATAGGCCATTGTAGGGTTATTAATTGACCTAATTTTAATATTGTTTCAGGGAATAAGGAAACCTAAGAAAAGGGAAAGAGTTAGAAATGTCCAGTTCATGGAGCAGTCAGAATACATACAACATTTATCAATTCAATTCACTATCTTACATGGGCATGGGTCTCCAAAACAATTACAGTAATAGCATCAAAGATCACTGATCACAAATCATCATGACAGATATAATAATAATAATAATGAAAAAGTTTGAAATATCCTAAAAATTACCAAAATGTGATGGACATAAAGTGAGCATGTGACATTGGGGAAATGGCACCAATAGAATTCTTTGATACAAGTTGCCACAAACCTTCCATTTATTAAAAAAAAAGCACAATATCTGCGAAGCATAATAAAGTGAAATGCAATTGCATGAAGTGCCTATAACTGATTATATTTAAAGAGCAAAGGAAAATGACTGAATACTCATGGAGGAGTTATTTACTATCACCTCTCAGTAGTTAAGGAGTCAAATTGGTGAAAATGAAGATCAGATCTAATACCAAAAAGTAACCAAATTGAAGTCAGATTTCAGTTTCCTCAATGATACTTAAACAATATTTAGATTTCTGTTTTCATAGGAAGTATTCTAAGTCCTTGAAATCATCTCTGGTTTCATACAATAAACTGACTAAATAGCTTATCATTTGTCATTTTATATCCTGCTTGCCTTTTCTTGTGAGGAGATTTAGCTCTCAGATATTTCTGAAGATATGATTCAATGATTGCCAAGAAAAAGTATTATATTTGATCTGCAAATATTTCATCATAATTTTCATCATTTAGAGCAGTGTCCATTTGTTAATGAAAAGGGCATTTGTTATTGTAATATTCTACAGCTTGTCAGTGACAAATGAGAATAATGTATTAACTCAAACTCTTGTAACTGACACAGACTATAAATCTAATATTTAGTCAACCATAATATTCTGATACCAAATTCAGTATGCAAATTAAGCTCATAAAAATAACATACAGGGAGCAGCTAGGTGGTGCAGTGAATAGAGCAACAGCCCTGGAGTCAAGAGGACCTGAGTTCAAATGTGACCTGGGACACTTAATAATTACCTAGCTGTGTGACCTTAGGCAAGTCACTTAACCTCATTTCCTTGCAAAAAAAAAACTAAAAAAAGTCCTCATCTTAAAAAAAATACAGATTTACTATTCCTAGTATATATAATTTTTTAATCATCAAAACTAATCTGGAACAATGTAGTTTTTCACACTTTTCTTTCAGATGCTTATTGTCTGTCCCTTTTAAATAAATCTTTGTTGTGATGAGGATTGTGACATTAGAGTCACATGGGGAAGAAATATTTTTAATTTTTCCCCACTGCCAAGACTATTAGCTCTTCCCCTTCCCTTTACCTGCTTATTATTAATTCCTATGAAGAATTCTTTCTACTTGGTTAAAATGCTTTAAAATCTTTGAACCTTTCTTAGATGAGTTATTTATGTCATTAGTTTAAAATATACCAGGATCATATAATAAAAACATATTTACTAATAATTTTATGAAATGGCTTTGCAAACTGATATAATTTTCAGATTTTTTTCTACATCCTCATGCTCCTCCAATCTCTCTTCAGCATTTGACACTGCTGGCAAGATACTTCACAGAGCTGCTTTCTGTGATTTTCATACTATTTTCTTTTACTTCTACTACAAGTTAGGTTGTGCAGTGATAAAATACTGGTCCTGGAGTCAGGAGGACAGGAGTTTGAATCCAATCTCTTGACTCTTACTAGTTGTGTGACCCTGGACAAGTCACTTAATCCTGATTGTCTTACATCCAAAGCTATCTCCAGTTGTCCTGATTCGTATCTGGCCACTGGACCCAGATGACTCTGGAGGAGAAAATAAGGCTAGTGACTTAGCACAGTTCCCCCTCATTCAAATTCAATTAACGTGCTTGTCATGGCATCATCTCTCTGATGCTGTGGTCTTCTTAGAGAACGAAGGACAAACATCATCATCATCATCATCATCCCTATCTCTTTCCATAACTCTCCTTTCTCTTTCCACTCTTTAATTAGGGCTGTTTCTGAGATTAATATACCAAACTTTCATCATGAAAAATTCCACTTTCATTATGTTATTGCCTTTATCAAAATCCTTCAATGGCTCCACATGGCTTATAGGATAAAATTCAAACTCTGTGACCTACCACATAGCATCCTCCAGAGTCAGGTCTTAACTTCCATTTCTAGACTTGTCTTCCACTATCCCCACTAGGTAAACTCTTTTCTGCATTAAAAAGAATCTATCCATTGTCCCTTGAACACTCTTCTCATACCTTCTATGTCTTTTTTCCTACTGATTCTTTTTCCTGAAATGTTTGCTATCCCCTGCTCTTTATATTTAGGTCACCCTCATCTCTCAAGATCCATCTCTGAAGTTTCACTCTGGTTCAGACATCAACCATCCCCTTACTGACTTAACTACTTAATTGACCCTTAATCACATGCTACTTTGTGACATTTTCTGTATTGTTATCTTGTGTTCTTATTAAATTCTTGTTCTTTAATTTTTTTACCTACCTATGAATGCCTTGTCTCTTAAATTAGCTTGTAAGCATATTCTCGCAGGCATTGTATTGCGTGTCTTGGTGAACATAGTACTTTGTACCCTATAAAAATAAAACTAATATTTATATAGCACTTTCATATTTACAAAGTACTTTGCTGTCAACCATTCCATGAGGTAAAGAATGCAAGCATTATTGTCATTTATACCTTATGTCACCTGTGGTGACCAATCCTCTCATATGTTTGGATATACCTGGGGGGAGGGGGTACAAGGGCATTTTCTGAGAAGAATGACTTAAGCTCCCAACCCAGTTCAAAATATTGGACCTAAAAAAGTCTAAAAAAGTATAGATCTAAATATTCATTAATAGACTAATAGAAACTATGGCTAATCAGAAACATAGAATCTGTATTGGAACAGAAAAAGATTTTTTAAAAAATCAACTATCTTTTGCAACCATTCCTGGGAAAAGTGCTTTCCTTCATCTTACTTTCCGTCATAATCTGGAGAGGAAGCCTCCAGTCACCCTTCAGATTTTTTATTTTCAAAGTCCTCGAGTCATTTATTAAGCACTCACTAGGGTTCTATTAAGCATTGAGAATACAAAAGAGAGAAAAAGTATTCCCTATCTTAAGAAGTGTACTTTCTATTGAGGGGAAATAGTGTGTAAGCCACTATGCTCAAATAAAATTGGAGGTGATCTCAAAGGGAAGGCACTGGTGGGTTGGCGGAGGACACTTGAAGAAGGTACAATTTGAGTCTGGTCTTGAAGGAAGCTGGAGAAGCCAGGAGGGGTCATTGGGGATAACCAGTGTTCCCAAGAAAGCCAGCATCACTGAATTGAAGACTACATATCAGGGAGCAAGGTGTAGGAGGACTGGAAAGGTTAGAAAAGGCTACTTATGAAGAGCTTTGAATGAGGAAGAGCTTCATAAATGTGAGTTATTGAATCCCTTTCTATGATAGGAACAAGAACCTGAGAACTTGAATTATTATGGCATTATATTATCATAAATATTAAAACAGTTCCCATGGGAAAATTTACATGTGACTACCCAAGTGACCATGGGGCAACTCTTGGCACAGAGCTTTCTTCTGTTTCTATATCGTATCTGTATCTATACAATATCTGGCCTGGCTTAAGTGTAGCATGGTGCTCTATCATTGTGCCACCTGCTTCCACCCAGGATGGGTTTCCTGAGTCAGTTCCCCCCAATAAATCCTATTTACAACCAGACTGGTGCAGACACACCCTCTTTCTTTGTTATCTCAGTGTTCTCTAAGAGGTGGAACTGTCCTCAGATGGTCTGTGATACGCTCCTCCATAAAATAATTTTTTTTGCAAGGCAAATGGGGTCAAGTGGCTTGCCCAAGGCCACACAGCTAGATAATTATTAAGTGTTTGAGACTGGATTTGAACCCAGGTACTCCTGACTCCAAGGCCAGTGCTTTATCTACTACGCCACCTAGCTGCCCCCCATAAAAATAATTTAAAGGAATCAAGAATCTAAATTTAAAAAATCAGATTTTCCCTTTTGGAAAAAAGGCAGAAGATAAAATCAATATATCTTTCAGCCCCATGCTCTTAAGATTCTAGCTGTGTGTAATGAGAAGGACTGACTTATGGTTCATTAAAATTACAAATAATATTTTAAAATATTTATTTTTATAAGGGGAAATTAATTCTAAATGTGGACATCTGGGTTGCCTACCTAGGCTTGTATAGATTAATGAATAACGGTAACATGTCCTTACATCACAATCTAATGGAATATATCTAATTTATCAGATTTAAATAAAAAGGATTGCATTGAAAGAACTGAAGTAATAAAAGACAGTTGCCATATTTTAATATTCAATGAATTAAAGTTATGAGAGGAGAACAATGCAGTGGCAGGATTGTATCAGCAATTAGAAATCACAGATAGCATGGGAATGATAATAATTATAAATAATATTAGTTATTACTTCTATAGTGTTTTAAGATTTTCAACGTCCTTTATATATGCTACCTCATAATATCCCTCTGAAGTAATGCTAAAGACATTATTATCCTCATTTTATAGATGAATAAAGTAAAGCTAAAAGATAAACATTAAAGGCAACTATTTAACCTCATGATAAATTAACATTTTAGCAAACTACCATATCATTTAAAAATAACTGAATATTCTAATAACTATTTAATCCAAATATACAACAAACTTAAAGGGAAACCAAATATTCCCTTTCTAGTATCATCAGTGACAGTGGCAGTTTCTCTTCCTTCAACAACTTGTAATATTTTACAACTCTACATATGACGTAGAAATACAATAACAGGCAATCATTTCAATATAAAAATGTTTCCAATGTGCAATTTACTGTTTCGTTTCTGTAATTTATATCAGGTTATATGAGGTTTTTCTTTTTTTAAAAAAGATAATAGAAACTGTAGGAAGAAAGGACATCATATGTCACACTTATGAAAGTTTTTATGCCAATTACAGATAAGGGACTTTTCAGATAAACTACTAGTAATTGGCCACACACACACACACACACATGGTTGGGTGGAACTAAAAACAATGAGTGTTTGACTATCTCAGGCATCTGTCCGAATGATTTAAATGCTTTCTTTCATATGTAAGATCTTTCCAGATTGAGCAGAAGAGATCCATAAAACTCACAATACTGAAGAAATGAACAATTTCTCTTTATTCATGCTCTCTGATAAAAGAGAATCAAAATAACTCAATAAACAACTTACTTGTAAAGGACAGGGACTGGAGGAGGGGGAGGTCATGTACTTTGGAAAACTTTTATAGAATATGGCACATAACAAAGTTATGACTTTTACTCCACTTTGGGCAATGTAGTTTAATCATTAAATGGTCAATGAATGTATAAATGTCTGGACTCCGTCCCAAGAGAAGCTTGAAAGCCCTTGCACAATAAAAAGAAACTAAGCCAATGTTACAACTTCATGGTTATTATAAATGGTGGGAAAACTTGCAAATGATTTCAGGATGTTCAGTTTAACTCAGTTTTTTATAGGTTTCCTTGACTTAAAGTGTCAATGAACCTACAAAAGAAAGTATTTGCCTTTTTTTGGAGGTAAAAATTGATATTCAAAAGAATATCATGCTAAGGTATGGTGATGGTGGTATATATGAAAGAAGATAGATGCAAACTTTTCAGGGTTTCTGATTTTACCTAAACTTTCCTGTTTTATCAGAGGTAGGGAGGAGGATATTGAATTGACTTATAGGCCCAGCCCCACAAAACACATACAGAATTGTTCTACCTGCTTTCAGTCAGCCTGCTTTTGTGGACATATATTTTGCTTTGAAATGACAAAGGGTTCCCCTTGCCGGCCATTGAAAAGAACAAGCTGATAATTTAATGGCTGTTTTAAAAAGACTATCCTCACCTTCAGGTCCCTCTTCCCTATTAACTCTGGATCCTATCAAGACAATATTGAGCCACTTCCTTCTCAGGATTGAGGGAGTGGAAGTTTGCCCTATCCCCCAACCTGACCATCTTGAGGCCATGAACTAATGTTCAACTAAAGCATGTTTTGTTAAAGCAAGTCAAAACCTGAGTTTGGATGACTCTTTTGTGTTCATTTTTCCTGGATATTAGACAAAATAAATGTAAAATGTCTGAACTGTACTTCTGAAAACTGCTTTATGTTCTTTTAGGGTCTGAAAACATTCATATTTAATTTTTATGAATCCTGTTTAAATTTGTTCTATCAATGGTCACTGTGAATATTTTGTGTCTATTCGCATTTCTTTTGTCTTTAACAACTGAATACCTCTCCCATATCTGATACCTGCACACCCAGTACCTTTCTATTTTCACCTTTGGGAAATCATAGCTATGAGTCAAAACCTAATTTCTTTTTTCTTTTATTTTTTTTGCAAGGCAATGTGGTTAAGTGGTTTGCCTAAGGCCACACAGCTAGGTACTTAAGTGTCTGAGGCCAGATTTGAACTCAGGTACTCCTGACTCCAGGGACGATGCACCACCTAGTCGCCCCAAAACCTAATTTCTAAAAATGTGTTCCTATGATGCCATGGTGGGTTTCAATGAGCAAAAGTGAGTGAGAACAGGAGACTAAGCTCACTGCCATAAAAAGCCTGGCTTCCACAGGATTGCACTCAGTAGGGACTATATGTGTGGGGCTAGAAACTGGGTTCCTTAGAGGAAGGCCTTGGTGGAGTTCATCAGTCCCCTGGGGCTAGTAGAAATCTTTCACCATAATGTGATTTCATTTCCTACATTTCAAAGTTCTTTCTCCATTTTAAAATGTCATAAAAACCAAGGCATGACCTAGGCTTTATCACCCCAAGCCAACTTGCTCTGATTTTATCAGTGAAAATTTGGAGTACTCTTTTGCTTTGTTTTTATTTTGTGCTGCCAGTTCAAATCAGATCAGACTGTACTCTTTTCTGAATATGTTTTTGATGGAACAGTTTCCCAAATGTGTTCCCTTCATTTGTAACTTTGACATTTGTTCAAGAAGATAAATCAGGTTTTTCTAGTCTGATTCATTCTAGATATTCTTGGTAATTATACTAATGATAGCCATTTTCACATTATTCTTTTGTATTCTTACTGTCATATTTACAATCCCAATATAATGACTTTTAATAATTGGCATCATATTTTTCCAAAATGCTAGTCACATAGTAACCAAAGGAAATTCCTAATGCAACACCCCCCTTCATGACTCACTTGCTCAGGTCATGCAACTACTGTCACACTTGGAGTCTAGGGTCAGCCCTGTTGGCATCAGTCCTGCTAAAATGAAAGCTCATGAGCCCCATCAGGGCACTTCCCCTTATTTGACTAGTTCTTTAGCAAAAGCGTTTGCTCAGCTACTGTGGCAAGGACAATAGTTACAAGGCATTTCCCCCATTCATCAGGTGAATCCTCTCCCACAAATATACTTGGAGTTGATTCACTCACGTGTAGGGGACACATGAGACCAAGGTAATTCACGTTTCTAGGGCTGTGGGGCCTCAATGTCCTTTCTCTTGGAGTCACTATAGAGTTCACTAGGAGTTCTGTAGCACAACTGGGTTGGCTCTTTGGGAGGACAGTATCTCCACTGGGCTGCTCCTCCAAGGATGCAGGTCCCTTGGGGGTTGTGCTGACTCCTCACCAGGATCCCCTACTCCTCAGGCAAGGTTGGTTCTTCTGCTCTTCTTAGCATGCAGCATCTCTCCTGGACAGATCCATCTTCACATCTCCTGGCTCTGATTTTCAGTAGACTGCTGCTGTATTTTTTCTACTTTCAGTCACTGGCTAGACTGGGGAATATCAAGCTCTGGTCAGCAGGAGAGCTGCAAAAACGACCCTTACCTTAGCTTTGGATCCCAAGATGCTTCTTCCCTCAGCTTCCTCAAAGCCTCAAGAGGGAGCTCCAGGCAGGAAGGAGATCACCTCACCGTTCCTTGGAATATGTCTCAGAAATATCTTCCTTCCTTAAACCATCCAGGTTTCCATAGAGTAATTCATTTGAGTTAATCATTTTCACCTCCCAAAATCCTGAGGAAATATTATACAGATGAGAGGCTTGGGAAAAATATCAGGATACAGTCTAAGCCCAGGAGGCATATTTATGGTCTCATTGGCCTTTTCCAAGGTAGGAATGTCTCTTTTCTAACTAAAAGCTTTCCCCTTTACCTTTGAAAGTCTTTTAGCCTTAGAAGACCTTCAGTTTTTATTGCTGTCTCCTGAGGCACCCTTCTTCCTCATTCCCACCTGCACACCTTATAGTTTTCCTCAAATTTTCTAATCAGTGATTTTCTCAGATTTTCTCAACAACTTTTGATCTCTAAGTTGCCCTCACTTCTGTCAACATTTTATTAAGCATGTGCTTCAAAATTTATTCAAGATTTCATTTACACTAAAAATACTGATTTTAGTATCAAAAAGCTATTGATAACTCTAGACAGTTGTAACATTTATCTTTTTTTTTTTTTAGCATAAAGTGATATTCTCAGTCTTTGTATTCCACCTTCAAAATGACCTGTGAAATGTGTCCCTTTGCTGTTCTTGATCCTTCTTTTTCCAGTATGGATAGTTTGGAAATCTTGCATGCAGAAAATTTCTGGCTCTTTATAATCCTTGTGAAAGATAGGAAAAACAGAGTTGTCTTTTAAATTATGATCTCTTAGGATTTTCTGACCTCTGGTCACATTCTAAAATTTAATACTTACTGAGTACATTCTAAGAAAATATCTTAATTCCCTGCATTTGTACTTTAAATCTGTTTCCCAGAAGGTGGACTGTTTCTTTGGGTGTGTCACTCTGGGTTAAGTTGACCTCCACAGGTCACTGGGTGTGCTGACATTCTGAAAGGGAAAGATTAATTTTGCAGTGGAGGTCTTGGCATAACTGAGAAAGCACTAAGATACTGGGTTTGGGAGAAGCCTTCCCTTTGGGAAGAGTCATTCCTCCTGGCAGGTCCTCCTGGACAAACCTCCTAGTAGGTTTGTCTGATATCCAGGCCCATCCTAAGTTGAAGGTCATTCCCTTTCTTTGATAGACAAGCCAGAAGTAGTATTTCATAGTGATACCCAAATTATCTAATCTGGATAGAAAGCAACTTGAGAAGTTTGACAGGAAACCCATATGTAGCTTTAAAAAATAAATATTTCTGGGGAAAAATGCACAGAAGCAGAATCTTTTCCCCATAGGCTCCCCATAATATGATTTCCTTTCTCTTCTTCCCCAATGGTATGACTAGTGACATAGAGGGGAAAGTAGAGAGCGGAAAGGGAATGAGTCATCAAAGAAGGTTTCTCAGGTAACAAGATAACTGACTTCAAATAGGATCCCTTGTAACTGCTTTGGAAATAAGTATGAATTACTTGATAAATTGGTCCTTCAAATAATACTATTTTCGGGGCAGCTAGGTGGCGCAGTGGATAAAGCACCGGCCCTGGAGTCAGGAGTACCTGGGTTCAAATCTGGTCTCAGACACTTAATAATTACCTAGCTGTGTGGCCTTGAGCAAGCAACTTAACCCCATTTGCCTTGCAAAAACCTACAAAAAATCAAATAATACTATTTTCCAAGTAAAAACTCTCAATTTCTTATCAGTTCAATGTTGTAAAAAAATTGAAATATTGAAAAATGTGGTTTCATTTGGAACTTTGCAATACCATTTCTTGAACATTTAAGGAATTCATGATACTATCAATATGTGTATTCCTATTGGTAAAGGCTAGAAGCCCACCTGAACTTCCCTCTTTCACCTTAATTCTTGTTCATACTTTTCATTATCCTCCATAGAGGATCTATTCATCATGCTAAAACTTGCCCAGACGAAGAACTTTCTAAAAGGTGTTTGGGTTTAATCCCTCCTTTCTTTACATGACTGGCCCACCATTTTACAATTATACATTTCTTAGATGAAACCTAATGTATAGACTATCATTGAAAATATACAGCAACATATCACCTGTAATTTAAATTCTTTATAGAGTGTAGTGTTCTAGAATTAACAATCCTACTGCATCATTACAAGAAAAAAAAGTTGCTAAAAAGGTGGGATTTTGTCTTAGGGAGGAGCTGATAATTGTAGAAATACTATATATTTTCCCAAATACAATCCATCCTTCTCCTTCATCTATTCAGTGTTGAAGTCAACTCATTGTATATCTGGAATGCCTAACCTGATATGATAATGTATAACTCAATAGACCAGCCAACTGACTGTTCCATATTATAGTCAATAAGGATTCTTCATCCTTTTCTTTACCCATGTGAATTTTTAGAGTAATTTATTTTGTGTAGTCATTGGTGAAGCTGTGGGGACTTGATCCAATCAATACCATGTCATGATGAAAAGATATTTGGATAATCTCCCCAATAAGAGGAAATTCCTTTTCAATTTAGATCTTACATAGGATATTTTCTATAAACAATGGTAAGTAACTTTAGCAAACATAAGCCATATATATATATATATATATATATATATATATATATATATATATATATATTATTATGCCTTGATTGACATTAATAAATAAATGTTTCAAACAAAATGTTCTCTGTGGTTTCATTTCTTTTATTCTAAAATTTTAATAAATTTATTACTTTTATAATCATTTATAATCTATCCCTCACTCCATCCCCCAAAATAGACAACAGACATCCCTCAAAAAAACTGTCATCTTAAACATGCATATTCCACAAAATAATTTCTCATATTGACCATATCCAAAAATGTATGCTTCCTTCATTTTAAGTTCATCTCCTTTCTGGCAAGGAGAAGTATATATTATATTTTCATTTTTTTTTGAACTCATGATTTATCATTGCAGTGAGCAGAATTCTAAAGTTGTTTTTCCTCTATAATATTGTTGTCTTGTAAAAATTAATTTCCTAATTCAGTTCACTCTGTTTTATATTGGATCATAGAGTTCTTTCCAATTTCCTCTGAAAATGTCTATTTTGTCTTTTCTGATGAAACTATAATATTCTGTTATATTAATATATTTTAATTTATTTAGCTATTCCCCCATAGGAAGAAATGCCCTTTTCTTTCAATTTGTGACTAGTATGAAGAGCTGTTACAAATATTTTTGTACATTTAGATCCTCTTTGCTTTTTCTTGATTTCTTTGGAATATAGACCTAGAAGAAGAATTTCTGGATCAAAGAATGGAGTATAGTGCAAAAATTGCTTGCCAAAATAATTGAACCAATTCACAATTCTACCAACATTATTATGCATATTTTCCAGTAACTATTCCAACAATGGTCATTTTCCCTCATTTGTCATCTATTCTAGGCTTATAGGTGAGGGTGTAGCCTTGGCTTTATTTTCCTTTCTGTAATTGAGCTGTTTAGAGCATTTTTTTCATATGGTTGTTGATAGCTTGAATTTTCTTCTTTGAAAATTGTTGAAACCTTTGTTGATTTATCTTTGATGATTTATCTGTTAGGGAAATATTTTTAGCCTTACAAATTTGAATCAGTTCCTTACTTGTATTTAGAAACTTTATCAGAGAACATTGCAAAAAAGTTCCCCCCAATTATCTGTTTTTCTTCTTGTTTTATCCACATTAAATTTGTTTATAAAAATTTTGGAAAATGTAACCAAAATTACCCATTATATATTTGTGTCATGTGTTTAGTTGTGAACTCTTCTCCTAGCCATAGATACAAAAGATGATTTCTTCCTTAGAGGGCAGGGCCAAGATAGCTAAACTCTCCCAGTATTCCCCTCCAAACAAGTATAATATAATGTGTCAAATCAAATTCTGGAGCAACACAACCACAAAAGTTTAGGGTGGAACATTTTTCTAGTCCAAGAAAAACTTATAAAATTGATGCCAGATGGGACCAGCCTGGAATCCATGCTTTAGACCAACTCCAGTGGGTCATGGAGGCATCTGCTGGTCTAGTGTTCTTAAGAAGTTGGACAAGTGATCAGAAAGAAATTACAGCTGACACAGGCTGTAGGACCAGGTGCTATTTGGCAATTCCACTGCCTGGTTGCAGTACCTGGCTACAATTCTGTGGCAGAGGGGAACCCTTGTGATCAATCACAAGGGAGAAGTTGCCTTTATCACATTTCCAGGACAGAAAGGAACATTTCTAATTGCTTGGGAGCTGGTAAAAACTATAGGTCAGAGGAGTCCTCATGGTTACAGCTGTAGGAGAGTAAAGACTAAGACTGGAGTGACCAAATGTCTCCCCAGTTCACACCATCTTAGAAACACTAAAAACTTGCAAACTTCCAGAATTAGCTCTGAAAATAGCAATGTTAAAAAAAATGAAACTTAGGGCAGTGGCTTCTCAACCCCGTGAGCAGAGACTAACTTTAATATTAAGTTCAAAGTCAAGAAATAAGCTATAAAAATGAGCAAACAACAAAAAAAGAACCTTGACTATAAAAGCTACTTTACTGACAGTGAAGATCAAACTCAGAAGAGATAATAATGTAGAAACAATTATAAGCAAAGACTCAAGCCAAAAAAGTAAAAGCCTAATAAGGAGATAAAGAAACAAATAAAGTAGTTAGAGAAAAATTGGAGAAAAAAATGAGAGTAATGCAAAATGCAAATAACAGTTTAATAAAAGAGAGACAAAAAATACTGAAGGAAAAAAATACCTTAAAAACAGAACTGATACCAAATGATTAAAAATTACAAAAATTCACTGAAGAACAGAGCTTCTTAAAAAGCAGAATTAGTCCAATTGAAAAAGAAGTACAAAAGTTCCCTGAAGAAAATGATTTCTTAAAAAAAGCAGAGCTGGGAAAGTAGAAGCTAATGAGACATCAAGAAAACCATAAAACAAAGTCAAAAGAAAGAAGAAATAGAAGAAAATATGAAATATCTCAACAGAAAAACAATCTGTAAAATAGATCTAAGTGAGAATTCAAGAATTATTGTATTCCCTAAAAGCCATGATCAAAAAACCCTTAAACAGACATTATATTTCAAGAAAGTATAAAGGAAAACTGTCCTGATATCTTGGATCCAGAGGATAAAATAGAAATTGAAAAATTCCACTGATCACTTCCTAAAAGAGATCCCAAAACCTGTACCCTCTATGTCAAACTGCCTTAAAATTATTACAAGTATAATTTTTCTATGTAGAAATGTAAACAGTTTAACCATATTGAATCCCTTACAATTTTTCCATTTACCTTTTTCTACTTCTCTTAAGTCTTATTTTAGAATTTTCTAAATTTTCTATTCAACTCTGGCCTTTTCATCAGGATTGCTTGAAAGTCCTCTATTACATTGAATACCCATTTTTTCCTTAGTTTTTTTTCTTGCTAGGCTAATCTGAAGCATCATCCCTTATTTTTTTGCCTTTTGGAATGTTGTATTCCAAGACCTTTTCATTATAATGGCAGTGGCCAAGTCTTATGTGCTCTTTACTGTGACTCCTTCATACTTGAACTTTTTCTGACTATTTCTATTTTTTCTTTGAACTGAAAGGTCTGGATTTTGGCTATGACATTCCTGGGAATTTTCATTTTGAGGTTTCCATCAATTATGACTATTAGAATAATCTCTAATGGAAAAACAACAAAAGCTTTTCTTTTTTGTGATTTCTCTTTTTTCTTTATTTTTTCACTTACATATAAAGATAGTTTTCAACATAAATTTTTATAAGATTTTGAGTTCCAAAGGGCAATAAAACTGTGCATACCTTTCGATCCAGAAATATTACTATTAGGTCTATATCCCAAAGAGATCACAAGAAAGGGTAAAAAATCCACATGCACAAAAATATTTGTAGCAGTTCTTTTTGTAGTGGCAAGGAACTAGAAATTGAGGGGATGTCCATCAATTGGAGAATGGTTGAACAAGTTATGGGATATGGTAATGTTTTAGAATTCTATTGTTCATAAGAAATCATGAGTGGCTGGACTTTGGAAAAACCTGGAAAGATTTGCATGAACTAATGCTGAGTGAAGTTAAGTAGAAACAGAACATTGTACACATTAATAGTAACATTGTGTGATGATCTACTAACATGAATGCAACTCTCTCAGCAGTTCAGTGATCAAGGACAATCCTTAGAGACTGGTTATGGAAAATGCCCTTCACAATCAGAGTAAAAAATAGGGATTCTGAATGCAGAGCAAACCTCAAGAGCTTGCAAAAGGATGAATGTTGAAAACCATCTTTGCATGTAATTAGGGAAAAAAATTAAACTAATTTTTCTCCCTCCCAATCTTCCCTTCCCCCCCTTTTCTTGATAGTAATCTGATTTAGGTTATACATGTGCGGGCATGTTTAAAATATTTCAATATTAGTCGTGTTGTGAAAGAAGAATCAGAATGAAGTGGGCAATGTCCATGAGAGGGAAAAAATATAAAACAAATTTTAAAAATTGAAATGAGTATACATTGGTCTACATTCAAACTCAATAGTTCTTTTTCTGGATGTAGATGGTATTTTTCATCACAAATCTTTTAGATTTGTCTTTGATCATTGTACAACTTAGAAGAGTTAAGTTTATCACAGTTGGTCATCACACAATGTTACTGTTAATCTGTATAGTGATTTCCTAGTTCTGCTCTCTTCACTCAGCATCAGTTCATGCAAGTCTTTCCAGACTTTTATGCAGTCTGCCTGCTCATGATTTCTGGACTAAGAATTCACTATTTGACAAAAACTGCTGGGAAAACTGGAAAATAGTATGTCAGGAAGTAGGTATAGAACAATGTCTCACATCCTATACTAAGATAAAGTCAAAATGGGTACAGGATTTAGACATAAAGATCTATGGAGAGTGTTCCATCACATTCATTTACCACAATTTGTTCAGACATTCCCTAATTGATGGACATCCCCTCAATTTCTAATTCTCTGTCTCTACAAAAAAGAGTTACTATAAATATTTTTTGTACATATGGGCCTTTCCCCCTTTTTCATGACCTTTTTGGGATACAGATCTAGTAGTGGTATTGCTGATCAAAGGGTATGCACAATTTTATTGTCCTTTGGGCATAATTCCAAATTGCTCTCCAGAATGGTTGGATTAATTGACAACTCCACCAATAATGCATTATTGTCCCAGTTTTCCCTTATCCCCTCCAGTATTGATCATTTTCCTTTTTTTTTCATATTGGTCAGTCTGGTAGGTGTGAGGTGGTACCTCAGAGTTGTTTTGATTTGTAGTTTTCTTATCAAAAATGATTTAGGTCATTTTTTCATATGACTATAAATAGTGTTAATTTCTTCATTTGAAAACTTCTGTTCATCTCCTTTGACTATTTATCTGTTGGGGAATGACGTGTATTCCTATAAACTTGACTCAATTCTCTCTATATTTTTAGAAATGAGTCCTTTATCAGAAACTCTAGGTGTTACAATCCCTTCCCATCTTTCTGCATTGGTTCTATTTATGCAAAACCTTTTTAAATTTAATGTAATCAAAATAATTCATTTTACATTTTATAATATTCTCTTTCTCTTGTTCATAAACTCCTTCCCTTTCCATAGATCTTTATGTCTAAATCCTATATCCATTTCTAGCTTATTTTGGTATAGGGTGTGAGATAATTGTTCTATGCTACTTTCTGCCATATTATTTTCCAGT
The DNA here is from genome assembly GCF_037893015.1 of Macrotis lagotis. Lineage (NCBI taxonomy): Eukaryota > Metazoa > Chordata > Mammalia > Peramelemorphia > Peramelidae > Macrotis > Macrotis lagotis. Next base: position 665,821,027 of record NC_133658.1, on the reverse strand, counting down.
TTTCTCAGCAGTTTTTGTCAAATAGTGAGTTCTTAACCCAGAAATTGGAGCCTTTGGATTTATCAAACAAAAGATTACTATAATCATTTATTCCTGTTTCTTTTGGACCTAATGAATTCTACTCATCCACCACTCTATTTCTTAGTCAGACAGGCAGTTTTGATGACTGCTGCTTTATAATATAATTTTACATTTAGTACAGCTAAGACATCTTCCTATACATTTTTCATTAATCTCCTTAATATTCTTGACCTTTTGGTCCTCCAGATAAATTTTATTACCATTTTGATAGTTTGATTTGTATGGCACTTATTCAAATAATTTAATTTAGGCAGAATTGTCATTTTATTATATTAGTTCAGCCTCCTCATAAGCAAGTCATATTTTTCTACTTGTTTAGATCTGACTTTACTTATGGGAAAAGTGTTTTATAATTATATTCTTATAGTTTCTGGGTTCATCTTGGCAGGCAGACACCCAAATGTTATGTAACTTACAGTTGTTTTGAATGAAATTTCTCTATCTCTTGTTGATGGAGTTTGTTGGTAATATATAAAAATGCTGATGATTTATGTGGGTTTTTTAATATCCTGCAACTTTGCTAAAGTTATTGTTTCAAGTTAATTTTTAGTTGATTTTCTAGAATTCTCTGAGTATACCATCATATCATCTGCAAAGAGTGAGAGTTTTGTTTCCTCCCTGCCTATTCTAATTCCTCTAATTTCTTTTTCTCTTACTGTTAAAGCTAACATTTCTAATACAATACTGAATAATAGTGGTGATAACAGGTATCCTTGTTTCTCCTCGATCTTATGAGAAATGTTTCTAGCTTCTCCCCATTACATATAATGCTTGCTGATGGTTTTATATAAATACTGCTTATCATTTAAGGAAAACTCCATTTATTCCTATACTCTCTAATGTGTTGACTTGGATTTGGGGGGGGGGGTGGCAAGGTAACAGGGTTAAATAACTTGTCCAGGGTCACACCATTAATAAGTATCAAGTGTCCAAGACCAAATTTGAACTTAGGTTCTCCTGACTCCAGGACCAGTGCACTATCTACTGGACCACCTAGCTGTCCCTTGAACACTCATGTTTTTAATAGGAATGGGTGCTATATTTTGTTAAAAGAGTGTTCAGTATTTATTGATATAATCATAAGATTTCTGTTAGTTTTGTTATTGATATGGTCAATTAGCTGATAGTTTTACTAATATTGAACCAACTCTGCTTTCCTGGTATAAATCCTACCTGATCATAGGATATTATCCTAGTGATAACTTACTATAATCTTTTTGCTAATGTTTTATTTAAATTTTTTGCATCAATATTCATTAGGGAAATTAGTCTATAATTTTCTTTCTCTGCTTTGGCTCATTTTTTTCCTATTTTCCCTTTGTTCTCTGATTCTAAGAATCTTAGGCAGTTTTCCCACAAAATTCCATTTTATTTTTAACACATATTTAGTCATATTTACTATGATATTTCAATACATTCAAAATCGTGGTATAAGCCTTATTGTCATTCACTGAGAAATATTTCACTATATAAAATACTCAAAATGCTTAAAGTTGTTTGTTATGCTTATTTCTAGAACTATGTTATTTGGATACTTAGTGGTAGCATTACTACCAGTTTTTAAACCTATCTGGGCTTCATTCTCCTGTCTCTTATAATAACTTCCAAATTAAAAAGTTTTGTTTATGCAAGCAATCTTAAATGTTTAATCTTTTGACCCTTGACATTATTGAAAAAAATATCTGATGAATCACAATAAAATCTTAAGTGATATTCTCTCTCTTTTTTTTTTAGGTTTTTTTTTTTTGCGAGGCAAATGGGGTTAAGTGGCTTGCCCAAGGCCACACAGCTAGGTAATCTTAAGTGATATTCTTTGTTGATTTTTTTTATCTCATATTATTCAACAACTTTTTTTTATTTCATCCATGGGTAAGGTTTAATACAGTTTATAGTTTAAAAAAAATCTCACAGTATTTTCTTACCCTCAGACTGGAGTTTGGCCTCACCTATAATCATGGTCTATAACAAATTATCATCTAAGCATAAATTCTTTATATTTTTCCATCATGATATGATCACAATAGCAAGTGAATATCATGGTAGTTAAATCATTCAGTGCATTCTGGAGTAACTGATATTAATTCTACTTTCAGATCTTGATTCTCAGTTTTGTCATAAGCTAGCTTCATAAGATCTATGATAAGTCATTACTTCAGGAAATCTTTCCCTGAAATGCCCCAAAAGGAATAAACTCTATAATTTGTTTGTTGTTATTAGTTGTTCCATTTTCAAATTAAATGTATGAGGAAAAAACTGTGTTCTTATCCATATCTAATTCATAACAAATACTTTCAATACTTGTGATTCTATCTACCCCACAGCTGAAATCCACTGATTTACATTTTGTGTCCTTTTTCTTTCTAAAAAAGAAATATACTAAATGACTGTTTTGGGGGGTACTTTTGTGATGGAAGACAAGTAAAACATTGATATTTTTTACTTGAACCATTTGCTAATGCAAATTCTTATCTGGAATACCCATTGCAATTGAATCAGGATCAATGTTTACACTCAAAAGTAATCATTTTATGTAATAAATCATTGCTTCTATCTTTACATTATGATTTGATTATGACATCAGATAATCCTTCTTGGTACCTTGTAGGAGGGTCTTCACCACAGATTAATTTCCAAGCAGTTATTCTTATAGATTTTCAAAGATATTTGCCATTGTCAAGAAGCAAGCTCACAAAAAAACACTGTACACCCTAACAGCAACATGGGGGCGATGATCAACCTTGATGGACTTGCTCATTCCATCAGTGAAACTATCAGGGACAATTTAGGGCTGTCTGCAATGGAGGGTGCCATTTGTATCCAGAGAAAGAACTGTGGAGTTTGAACAAAGACCAAGGACTATAACCTTACATTTAGGAAAAAACCAGATATCTTATTATCTGATCTTGTTATCTATTATACTTAAGGATGTGACTTCTCTATCATCACACCTAATTTGGATCAATGTACAACATGGAAACAAAATAAAGACTGACAGATTGCTTTCCGTGAGGGGGTGGGGGTGGGGGGAAGTAAGATTAGGAGAAAAATTATAAAACTCAAAACTCAAATAAAATCTTTAAAAAATTTAAAAAAATGGTATCTTATTGTCTGATCTTGCTATCTCTTATACTTTGTTTCTTCCTTAAGGATATGATTTCTCTCTCATCATACTCAATTTGGATCAATGTATACCATGGAAACAATGTAAAGACTGGCAAATTGCCTTCTGTGGGGGCTGGGGGTAGGGAAGTAAGATTAGGGGAAAAATTGTAAAACTCAAAATAAATAAAATCTTTAAGTATAAAAGAAAGGATCAAGGAATGAAAAAAAAGAAGCATGTTCAACATAGAGCTTTCATAGAAAACAATTCCTTATTTCCCCTCCAGGGCAGCTGGATGGTGCAGTGGATAGAGTGACAAGCCTGGAGTAAGAAAAACTCAGACATTTACTAACTGTGTGACTCTGGGAAACTCATTTAACCCTATTGCCTCAGTTTCCTCATCTGTAAAAATGAGCTGGAGAAGTAAATGGCAAACCACTTCAGTATCTTTACGAAGAAAAACCCAAATGGAGTCACAAAGATTTTGACATGATTGAAATAACAACAGATACCGTCAATAGTTTGTCAGCCTGAATCATATATTTTTTTGTTTCAACTATGAAAAAAGTGAAGTATCATTATATAGTTTAAAACTATAAAACATGTCTTCATAATAGCTTAAGTGAAGATAAGGAACATTGTAGTTAAATGAAAGAACTTTAAATGCTTCAACGATTCTTTGCTCCCATATTTGAGAAAATTCCATGACAGTTTTTTTTTTATTTCAACAAGGAACCATTTTGCCTCAGTATTCTAAATAAGTCTTGAAGGAAATATAGCCCAAACTTTTAGTACAGAATTCTCCTTAATTTCTAGTGAGCTATTATCACCCCATATTTAATATTGTTTTATTGTTCATCAAAATATCTATAAGCTATTTTTTTTAAAAAAACAGTTTTGAAACTTAGCAATTTGGAATGAGCTATTTGAAACCGGTTCTTGGAATCCAGCTAACTCAGTGCTGGAGATAAGGATGATAGAATCATAGAGTTAAAGTTCCAAAGAGTCTTAAAAAAGTCCTCTACTCCAGAGGCCCATAACACTAAGACTGGGACCTGAACCAGATCAAAATGTAATCGAGGAGTATTTAACAAAATAAATAAAAATATAACAAAACGTGGATAAAATTAAATTTTGAAACTAAGTTAAATTGCTAGTCGCAAGGATCCTTATTTTCAGGTTAGTGCCTTTCAATTTCTTTTTGAGACCACGGTGTCCAACCCATGAAATTAAGGACCAGTAACTTGTGCAAGATTCTTGAAAATAGCAAAAGCGGGATTCTATTCCAGGTTCTCTGACTTTAAATCCAAAGTGCTTTCCACTGTACACCCTGGCCCCAGGGATGAGAAAGGACTGTAGTCCACTCACCTAAGCATGGAGACTAAGAGAAGAGGGAAAATTAGGAAGAAGGCTTCGCATTTACTTAGAAATGGGGAATCTAAAATGAAAACCTCTCCAACTAAAAGGTGATGTTGCTCAGCAGTGATAGACTTAGAATGAACACCTGGATTTGAATCCTGACATTTGTTAACTCCATTTACCTTCAGTTTAGTCATGTACCTCCATCACAAAGTTGTTATGTAGATTAAATGAAATGATTGCAAAGTGCTTTGCAAAACTTTTAAATCTCTCTCTCTCCTCTCTGTCTCTCTGTCTCTCTGTCTCTCTCTCTCTCTCTCTGTCTCTCTCTCTCTTTCTCTCCCCCCCCTGCTCTTTTTCCCTTCCATTGTCTAACTTCCTGAAAGCAGACTTTCCTGAGGTGTAAAATGAGGGGGTTGAAGATGACCTCTGTTGCCCTTGTAGACCAATGTCCCATGTTTCCAAGGGACTGAGCATAAAGTGATGAATTTACAGAAGGGTGTGATATTGGATACTTATTCTTGTCAAAGAAGTGTTTAACTGTGGAAGGTTCCGTAATAGTGCTGATTTGAGAACAGATGGTTGGAGAAAAGAAAGAAGGCTTGAGATATTATTATTCCTGGGTGTTAGAAACCATAAAACCAAAATCTGTGTGGTTTACCAAAAGCACCCCCAAGTTCATCAGTATCTTGAAGACAAAGTAGCCCTGGTGAATAAAGCCACAAATCATTAACTAGGTTCCAAGTAATTACAAAGTTAAATCTGCACAAACATTCTGGTAAACTTGTAATACCATACCTAATTCCACTGGACTTGTTTTTTTATATCTATCATGTATTTGAGAGGCAATCAGAACAAGCAGGATACGATTCATTGAATGCATTATTGTATTTATAACTATATTTTTACTTTCTCCCATATTGCTGCTGGGATGTTTCTAATACAGCAAAATTTGAACAGTGACAAAGATAGTTTTCCTTTCCTTTTCATTTAGAGGGATATCCATTTTCAGGGAGGGTTCATTAACAAGTTGCTTATTCAAATGCATTTCTGGTCAGGAGACAATGATTTTCCAGAAGTCTGTAGAAGTCCTAGCAAGCAGAATCCTATCAACCTTAATATCTTCTCTAGACAGAAAAAATAACTTAAATAATTTTCCTTCTAAAACAATCAATTAAACCTGCAACTGGTCATATGATGAAAAACAAATTTCTAATGAAGGTGACTGTAAAGGAATACATGTATGCACAGTATGTTCTAATTATAGTACTAATCAGTTGGGGGCAACCTCTTTATGTAAAACAAAACAGCCATGTATTTTAATAAGGAGTCTGATTAAAGGGAAAGAAGTAGAGAGGAGTGAATCAGTGATCATTTGCCAGCTTCCAACAGGATGATCCCTAAAGCACATAGTGTAGCATAGTGATAGAGGCTAACCAACCTCATAAGCTGACTCTAAATATCCCTGCAGGAAAACTGACTGAGCAGACCCTGAATTTGGAACTAGCCCTTGGCCCAAGTCAGTCAGACACAGTTTGTTTTTCAGAGCCCTCTTTCAATACTTCCTTCAATCCATATCTTTATTGTATTTTTTCCCACTCACCCTTCAGTCTACTTATTGGTCAGTTTTTTTTCAGATTGATGATGGCTCCCCAAGGTGCTCAAAGATGAGGATTCTTGTGTGAACAACTCATTACTGACTCTGGAGGTATAGAAGCTCAGACTATTTCATAAACCTGAAAAGGTCATCACAGGTCTTGCAAAGTGAGTTTAGTTATAAACCAGGGAAGAACATAGGCCTAGGAAAGAAGGGAGAAGGAAGACAAAAGAAAAGCTTGGATCAACATGAATCCAGTCACATGGAGCTGGTCATATTGCTCCAGAGGCTGAGGCCCGAGTCTGTAGTTCTAGCTAAGAGATTGAAATGTGGCAGAGATGCCAGGAATCCAGAGACAAAGAGCTCCACTCCCCGGGGACCTTGCTTAAACGCATTTCCATAGTGAGTGGGACAAAGGTGGTGCTTGGGAAATGGTTTAGCACCTGGCTCCAGGGATTCTTCAATAGATAGACCACAGGGGTGACCCACAAGGAGTACCTAAGACCATACTCATTGCCAATGGATGGTGTTCTAAAAACTAGTTTTTTCCATCCCAAAGGGTGTAACCTTTAAGTCCAATGTGGCATTTCTCTGTGCCCTGCTTCAGGATGATCCCCTAGTAGCCCAGTATTCCAAAGCCAAGTGTGCCTTCCTGGATAATAATCTGTGAGATGGCATTCTCTCCCTACAACCTCCCCTCTGTCCTTGAATGCCAACTAAATCCTAGCTATCAGGTAAATAGTAAGAGTCCCATAAATTAAGTCAGAATGTTCATTTCAACTTAAAAAATTAATAAATACCATGTACTAAGGCACTATTCTAACTACTAGAGATAGACAAAATTAAAACAGTCCCTGCCCTCATAGAGATTACATTCTAGGGGTTTGGGTGTGTGGGAAGATGCAACATAAGATAGAAAAGTTTAGATAATTTGATAAGACAGGAGAGACCCCTAAACAATAAGAGGTTGGCATGAGGGAAGTATTTATAGGGAAGTTGGCACTGAGAGGGGTGAGTCCTAAAAGATGATAAAGGATTCTCAGAAGTCAGGATGATGAAGTTGTGCATTACAGGAAGCAGACAATTCTTGTGCAAATGCATAGAGGTAAGAAACAGTGTTGGAATATTGGGAAAATTGAATAAATGGGGAAACATTTAGTAGTAGTAGAACTAGACTAGACCAGAGCTTAGAGTAGTTATTAGTTAGACTAGAACATAGAGCTAGTGAAAGGAAGAAGCAATATGGAATAAGTTTGAAAAGAGTTGGGAGGCAAATTATGGAGAGCTTCAAAATATCAGACTGATGTGTTTGTATTTTATCTTAGAAATACTGGGAAGTCAGAGAAAGTTTATGAGCAGGGGAGGATTATGGTCAGAATTATTCCTCAAGAAAGATCATTTTAGAAACTGAGTATGGGATGACAAAGTTAGGAGAGAGTAGAAGCAGGGTGATAGTAGAAGGCCACTGTAAAGGTGCAAAGGGAAATGTCCTGAATTAAGATAATGATTATATAAAGGGGATAGATACAACACATATTGTAGGAGAATTATAAAGACTTATCAACTAATTGGATAAGGAAATGAAGGGGAGGAGAAAAGCACAACTCTGAAGTTACAAACTGGGGAACTGAGAACATGGTGTCAAAAGATAACTGATATACACTATTGATTAGAGAAATATAAATTAAAACAACTCTGAGGTACTACTTCATACCTATCACTTTGGTTAATATGACAAAAAGGGGAAATGATGGATTTTGGAGGAATGTGGAAAAATTTGGGCAATAATGCATTGTGAATTGAGCCACTCCTTCTAGAGAGCAATGCAAAATTATGCACAAAGGGCTATAAAACTGTGAACACTTTTTAATCCAACAATGCCATTTCTAGGTTTATATCCCAAAGATATCAAAAAGTGGGGAAGGTATATGTACATAAGTATTTATAGCAGTTATTTTTACAGTGGCTAAGAATTGGAAATCAAAGAGATGCCCATCAATTGGCCAGCAACTAAACAAGCTGTGGTATATGATAGAATTGACCTGTTATTGTCAGAAAAACCTGAAAAGACATGAACAAAGTGAAGTGAACACAACCAGGAAAACATTATACACTGTAATCAATGATTTAACCATTCTCAGCAATACGATTAATCCAAGAAAATTCCAAAGGACTAAAGATAAAGTATACTATCTACCTCCAGAGAAAGATTTGATATTGAATAAGTATAGACTGAAACTTGCCATTTTTCATTTTCTTTCCTTTTATTTGAATATCCTTGTACAGAAATTTCTAATGTGGAAATGTTTTTATGTAGTTGCACATGCATAACCTGTATCTGATTTCTTGGGAATGAGGGATGGAAAGGAAGAAATTGTTTTGGCATGTTATTGGCGAAATAAAATATATTTTAAAAATAAAATGATTTTCCTTTCTGAGGCAGGAATAAAATTTAACATAAAATAATATGCTTCAACATAAATAACATGGATATATGTTCTAAGAAAGTCATGTGATTTCATGATTTATAATTAAACTACTAATCTTAAAGTGGAAAAAAATAACTGATATAAAAATGTGGCATTTTTCATAAAGACAATTTAATTCCATCATGATTGTTGTTGTTCTTGTTCAGTCGTTTTTCAGTCATGTCCAACTCTTCATGACCCTATTTGGGGTTTTCTTTGTAAAGATACTAAAATGGTTTGCCATTTTCTTTTCCAGCTCATCTGGAGGCAAATAGGCATTAAGTGACTTGCCCAGAACTTGCCACAGCCATTAAGTGTCTGAAGCCTTCTTTGAATTCAGGTCTTCCTGACTCCAGGACCAAAACTCTATCCACTATGCTACTTGTCCTCAAATTATTTATCTACACATTTTAAGCCAAAGTAAGGTTTGAAGACAAAGCTTTTGTTGTTACTGTTTCTATAGTGTAAAGCCTTGCATAGGGAAGACCTTTAATAAGTATTTGTTGGATTGAATTTGTTGTATTGACAAAAAGATGGAATTGGGGAAGCAGAGGTAATAGGAAAAGTTTGTTTTAGGAATTATTAAAGTTTGAGGTGATTATACACCAGAGAGGATTCTCAATAAAGTTTTAAAAAGCTCATTGTGGAATGGAGCAATACATTTCTTTTTTCTTTCTTTTGGCTCTTCTATCCTACCAGATCAATAAGTACAAATAAGTTTTATAATTTCACAAATATCCAAAGTATAATTTTCGCAAAGTTAGAGAAGTATAGATTGCCTTCCTGTATGCTGTATGATGTAGATATGACTAATGGTTTATAACACTTCAGAACATAAGCTTTGTCTGAAATGGATACTGGGATGGGGGAATGAAAGTCTTTAAAATTGCAGGATAAAGGTATCCTTTGGCTCTGTTCAAATATTCTAAAGATCTCTTATATATATTATATTATATTATATTAATGTTTTATATTATACCATATTAATATATTATATTTACATATAACATATATAATATAATCCTTATATATTAATCCCAAAATGAATTGACATGCAATAATGGATCTTTATTAATCAGCAAAAGAACTAGGAATAGAATAATTAAATTTATATCCAGTGTTCTGCCCTCTTAGCAACATTTATACTCAGTGTGAGAAAATAAGATCTGTTGAGTTAAAACTTTACTAAAATAGTCATAGGCTTGTAGAATTTAAGAATCATCTCCTCTCTGATTGAGAAGTAGCTGACCACAATGCAGTGTTCATGAGAGTTCTAAGTAAATGTTTATTTGGTGCTGACAAAGAAATCTCTTTTCTTTTAAAGGAGACTAGAAAAGAAAATTTGGCTAAATGGTGTACCTATCATTGAGTGAAAATGCATTTGTGAGCAAATCTGGTTCTGCCTGGCAACAGTTTCCAGGGAAAAGGTGGCAGAGAGCCAGCTGCTGCTGATACCTCACAGGAGGCTTTCATCTTCAGTTGAACAACACATATAGGATTGATATCTTCTTTGGATGATTTGGATCTCTTTATAAGGTAAAATATCTTTTAGCACCTGTTAGAATACTAAATTCTTTACCTTTTATTTATTGACACAATAAAGAGAATTTTATTGCTTTTTGCTCAGTTATGAGTGTACCATAACTAAATATTTTAAACTACATGAGATATAATGGCTTAATGTTTTAAAAATCTAACATGTATATCCCTCCCTTTAAAGACTGGAAACATACTCTCTAAAAAAAATTACCAATATCCTAATACTACAAACCCAGTGATTACCAGATCACACTAGTAGAATAATACAATGCTTTTTAATCCATAACTTGAAAGAACACAATGACCTAGTGGATAGAGCACCAGCCCTGGAGTCAGGAGGACCTGAGTTCAAATCCAGTCTCAGACCCAATAATTACCTGTGTGACCTTGGGCAAATCACTTAATCCCATTGCCTTACAAAAAAAAAAAGGAAGGAAGTACACATTATCTCCTCATATCATTGTTCTGCTCCTCACTTCTGTTCCCTTCTTATATTTCCAATTTCCTGACCCAACTCTGCTACCTTAACACATATACGCATGCACATACATACACATGACACATACACACACACATACACACACACACACACACACGCACCTGTACTGACAGAAGCATAAAAAAAGTTGACAAAGGAAAGGAAACAGGAACAGATAGAGAGAGAAAAACAGAGAGATCCTATTGTGGGTAGTTGTGGAGTCCCAGCCAGACCAGGACAAATGGCACTCAGGAACTTTGATGAAAGTGATGGACAATACTTTCTGTTACCAGTTAGCCTCAACCCCATTTTTTTCCTCCTGAAAAAATATAAAGCACTATTTTCCTATGGTCATATCATGTAAAATATTTATTGTGTAGGTAAATATACACACATCTATCTGTCTATCTATCTATCTATCTATCATATATATATATATATGTGTGTGTGTATATATATATAAAATCAATGCAGTATAGAGAGGTGGGCCTGTAGACTGGGTTCAAAGCCCATCTCTTAATTCTTCCTAGGTCCACATGTGACCCACAATCTCCCTATGCCTATCCTCCGTCTTTACTAAGTCATAGACAGCTTGGTGAAAGAAAATGTCATCTGGTAGTTTCCTACACTGATGAAATCACAGATCCTTTGCATTTTCATATGTAAATAACAAACATGGTCAAAGTATATGTGATTATATCATCCTTCAATATAGAGACCAAAACCCTGGGTCTTACCTTGCTCTGATACATCGTATGTGATTGTCAGCAAAATATACATGATCTACTCACGTAAGCTATATCCATATCTACATGTGTGAGCATGGGCACATCACATGTGATTTTCATGGGCAAATTAAGGTTCAGATATACATCTGAAATCATAGCTTTTGCTGAAGCTTTTACAAATCTTTCTCATTTAGAAATAGTTGTTAAATCTTGAAAGAATAATCATTTTATTCAGGTTTTAACATTTTTCATTCATTTCCTTTACAATGAACCTATCCTTTGTACTTCATAAAGTTCAAAGTTTTTAAACCATAGTTTAGTTCACTTAAAAGAGGTTATGATTTTAATTTTGTAGAAGTTCTCTCATTCTCTGTTAATATGAGTAAATACGTCTTAAGGTTAAAAACCTTAAGATTATATATGTCATGTACTTCACATGTATAATTATGTGTGTATGTATATATACACAAACACATGTGGGCAGTATGCATACTTGTTAAGATCTGAGAATATGTTGTATTATATGCTATATACATATATATATTGCTATTAAAATAAGCTTTGTACTATTGATGATAAGAGCACAATTTACTTATTGAAAATGTATAAGAACTATCTTGTTTGTAGTTTACAATGAATTCAGAACTTTTTTTTTTGATTTTTGCAAGATGTGGTTAAGTGACTTGCCCAAGGTCACACAGGTAATTATTAAGTTTCTAAGGATGGATTTGAGCTCAGGTCTTACTGACTCCAGAACCAGTCTGCTATACACTGCACTACCTAGTTGCCCCTCCTTTCTTTCTTTAAAACCTGCCTCCCTGAATTGTCCCTGTTTTCAGTGAAAAATGTCACTGGTATTTATTTGATTTAGTTCTTCCCAAGAGAAGCCTTAGATTTCTGAAAAAGCAGTTTTGTTGTGGTTGTGGTCTTTGATTAAGAAACACCCACTCTTAGGACTTTGTTTATACAACCAAAATAAGAGAGTACATGACAGTGACTACTAGAAGGCCACCCTAGTTTAAAAACTCAACTCAATCTAAGGAAATTAGTTCGATTCTCCAACTTGAAAAGGAGAACTGCTAGCCTACATACAAAAGGAAAAAATAGTCAATAAGTCAAATAATGTAAAAATGAATAAAATTTTGAGATGTAATAATTCGGAACAGTCAGAGCTGGACATGTCTGAGATTCTGAACTCTCAACACTTAAGGTTCTTCTTTTGTCTCTTACAATAATTACATTCATATGCCATTAATTGTGTTCTCCATTTTCCAGTCTTTTGGTCTTTTGCCACTGTAAAGATCTGTTTGAAAAAATAAGCATGAGGTTTATCATCACTGGGGTAAAGGATATGCAGAGTTTAATAAATTGGGGACATAGATCCAATTTGATTTTCAGAATCAATGATTTTCAGAACCAATTAATTCATAATTCCACCAATTAATGTTATCTGTTTCTCCGTAGCCACTCCACTAAATGTTAATTTATCTTTGGAACTCTAACAAATATCAGGTGAAATCTAAGAGTTGCTTTAATTTGTGTTTATATAATAGTGATTGGGAGCATTTTTCATATGTTTTGTTCTAAGCTTAGATATGTTCCTTCAAATGCCAACTGTTTATGTCCTTTGATCATTTATTTATTGAGGAATAACTTGTCCTTGTAAATTTGAATCTATCTCTATTGCTCTTGGATAGGAGACCTTTATTAGAGAAATTTGCTGCAAAGATTTTGTTCCCTAATTAGTTTTTAGCATCTAAATCTAACTATATTGGTTTTATTTAAGTTTTTAGCATTCTTTTGTAATCAAAATTACCTATCTTAACTTTTGTGATATTATCTATCCCTTGATTGGTTATGAACTCTTCTCTAAACAGGTTGAGAAAGATATTTCCCTTCTTATTTCTTTAATTTACATAACAATTGTAGTATATAGAGTGATAGGTTTTGAGTCAGGAAGACCTGAGTTCAAATCCAGACTTTTTAGCTGTGCCACTCTGGGCAAGTGACTTAATCTCTATTTGCCTCAGCTTTCTCAAATGGAAGATGGAAATGATGAAATAATAATAACAGCAACAATAATAATGATGATGATGATGATGATGATGATAATGAGCACCTACCTTCCAGGATTATTGTGAGGATCAGATGAGATATTTGCAAAGTACCTAATATATAGTGTTATATAAATAATATTATTAAATCTAAATCATCTTCATTATCCAATGTCATGATAGAAAATAATTGAGGCACAAGCTCTGAGCATAATCAATTCATTAGCAAAGCATAAATTTGTCAGTAAGTAGGGTTTTAGCTGCTGAGAACTGCGGGCTTCTAGGCAAAAGGAGAAGCAAACAAAAATAGAAGGCATCATCACAGATGGGAAAGACAATGAAATTGCTTTCAAAGTCAGAAGGATTATAGGCATGATGATTAATATGATTAGCTGGAAAAAGGGAATGCAGGACAACCAACAAGCCCTCTTTCTATCTTGCTGCTAGGAAATTCTGCTTGATTTAGTCCTCCTAAAAGAATAATTAATGGTATAATGGGTAACAAATCCTCCAATTGTATAAGGATAGTGGGTGGGCTAGAGATAATAGCTTTCTTTTAATTAAAATGACTGATAGGTATAAGAAAGAAACTGAGAAGCCTTCTGGGCAAAGAAACCAACCTTTATTGAGAGAATCAGAGCTTGTGGGCTGCAGTTGACCCAGTATGGTCTGAGTTACTGAGATACAAGAATCACAGTTATTTGTAATTTTCTTGATGCAAACATGATGTGAAGGGGTTAGCCATGTTGTAAATGGTCAGTGCCCTTTTACTGATGCAGACTTTTGGCTCAAGCAGGACCCTTTTACATCATAAGCTCAAGGCAGCTCATTATTTTAATATAAAGATGATTAATATGGTTACATACTTTATAATGATCATAGTTAATACTCCTTAGGTCAACAAACACAGGAATTTCCTTGAAACTACATCATAGTTTGGTTATACACAGGTTTCCTCCCAGGTCTATATTATTCCCATAAACCACACAGTTACTTATTCTGACAAGGTAATTACAACTGATAAAGGACTAAAGGCCACTCAAGGCAGTGATTCTTAATCTTTCCCTTTTCAAAGGGAAACTAAACTTTTAAAACCTTTTCACTCAGAGAAGAATGAACTTCTAAACCTATATACTTCTGAGTACTAATTTGCAATGATACTAATAGAATCAATTATAAAATAGGATAAATTTTTATTTTATCACTAAATCAAATATTATCACAAAACATCTTGTAGTCTCATAGGGTTTATGGCTTTCTGTTAGGCCCATTTATATTTTCAAGGAATTCAGTGCTTGGATAAATTTACCATTGTCCTAATATTTTAAGTCTCTCATCCTCATTTTACTTAATGTTATGTTTTCTATCTTTTCATTCATTCCTTCCAGGAACCTTTGTTCTTGTGACCAAGCCATTATTTTCTCAGAAGCTCTTCTTGGATTCATTATGGAGGTTCTCTCTCTTCTGGGTGTGTTTCTCAGGTTACTTTAGTCCAATGGTGGTATTCAAATAAATTTAACCAGTTCACCAAACTCAACATTAAATTAGGTATCATTTCTGCAAAACTGGTGCAAACCGGTTGAATCCCACCACTGCATCAGCGTAAATAGTAATTCTTCATTGTGTTTGACATTGTCTTCTATTTACTCATATCTCCAGCCTTGGATTCAGGATTGAGGTTTTGTTCTTGTCAGATTCTTCTCCCTCCTATAATCTTGCATGAAATGAGTTGGTCCTCCTTGGTCATGGACTAAGAGTTCTGGCTTTTTAATGGATCACCACTAAATCTAGAGTTGCTTTCATCCCCTGTGAACCTTATAGGACCCATCCAGATGTGGTCAAAGTCTCCTGCAGGACCCCAAGTGCTTTACTTCCTGGTGCTGCTCTGACTTCTCATGGTGTGGTTCTTCTCAAACTGTGGGCTGCCTGGTGCTGTCTTGTGTGTTGGACTGCCTAAATGCTGGTATCTGTCTCCTGCTGTGGCTCAATTGCAAGATATCTAGGTCTAGAATGAGGAAGACCTGAGTTCAAATCCAGTCTCCTTTCCCTTTCTTCCTTCCCCTCACTGGTTGGGTGACTTTAGACTAGTCTTTTAACCTCTGTTTGCCTCACTTCCCTCATCTCTAAGATTCAAGTAATAAATAGCACCTATATTCTAAGGTACTTGTGAGGGTCAGAAAAGCAAATAATTGTAAAATGCTCAACACCATGCCTCTTATATAGTAAAACCCATATAATTGATAGTTATCAATATTATTATTATTATTATTATTATTGTTATTGCTGTTTTTATTATCTTTGCGGAAATAATTTTATTTGTAATGGTCTTCTGTCTCCAGTATAATTTATTTACTGAAATCTTAAGAAATTATCAAATTTGAATTTGTATTGCAAGAGTTTTTTATCTGCTAGTTTTTAGAGGACAGAGAACCTGATCATATCTTTCTAGAAGTCTGTTACGTACTAACTTTTGTTTGTCTGTTTTTAAATTTTAAAATTTATTTATTTTCATCCATTTGTAACAAGCATATTTCCAAGTTACAAAATTTCCCACCCCGCTCCCCTCAGCAGGGAACAGTCGGGTTAGTATTTTACATTCACATTTTGCTAAACATATTTACAAATTAGTAATTTTTTGGCATGAGGAATTAGTATTGAGGGAAAGAGATACATAATAGATAATTTTTATACAATGTTCATCAGATTTGGAAGGGTTGTTTTATTTCGTGTGTGTGTGTGTGTTCTGTTTTGCTTTTCTTCCTCTGGTTGGGGATAACATAGTCTATAACCAGTCAAATATAATTGTCCCAGTTCTCTGAACTGCTGAGAGGAGTTGCTTCTGTCAAGGTTATTCATCTCACAATGTTGTTGTTAATGTGTACATTGTTCTCTTGACTCTACTCCCTTCACTCAGCATTGGATCTCTTAAGTCATTCCATACTTCTCTAGAGTCTGACTCTTTATGGTTACTTAAAAAACAATAATATTCCATAGTATTCATGTACCAAAACTTGTTTAACCATTCCCCAATTGATGGGCATCCCCTCAATTTCCAATTCTTTGCCACTACAAAAAAAGAGCTGCTATGAATATTTTGGAACATATAGGACTTTCCCCTATTTTTTACAATTTCATCAGGGTATAGTCCTAAAATTGGAATTGCTGTGCCAAAGGGTATGAACAGTTTTATTGCTCTTTGGGCATAGTTCCATATCATTCTCCAGAAAGGTAGAATCCTTTCACAACTCTACCAACCAGTGCATCAGTGTCCCAAACCTCCCACAACCTCTCCAACATTGAATATCTTCCCTTTTTTCCTCATCTAGGCTAATCTAATAAGTATGAGGTGATACCTCATTGTTGTTTTAATTTGCATTTCTCGAATCAGTAGTGATTTAGAACATTTTTTACATATGATTATATATTGCTTTATTTTCTTGATTTGAAAACTGTCTGCTCATATCCCTTGACTTTTTCTCAATTAGGGAATGACTTATGATCTCATAAATTTGATGCAATTTTCTATATATATTTTAGAAATGAGACCTTAATCAGAATTCCTAGTTGTGAAGATTGTTTCCTAGCTTTCTGTTTTCTTTCTAACTTTGACAGCACTGATTTTATTAGTGCAAAACCTTTTTAATTTAATATAGTCAAAATCATTCATTTTGTTTATAATGTTCTCTAATTCTTGTTGGGTCATAAATTTATCCCCTTTCAGATCAGATAGAGTATTTTTTTGTCTATTAATTTATCTATGATGTCGGTCTTTATGTCTAAATCCTGTACCCATTTTTGACCTTATTTTGGTATAGGGTGTGAGATATAGATGTATGCCTGGTTTTTGCCATACTATTTCCCAGTTTTCCCAACAATTTTTGTCAAATAGTGAGTTCTTATCCCAGAGGCTGCTGTCATTAGGTCTGTCAAACAGTAGATTACTGTAGTCATTTACTGAGGTTTCTTTTGAACCTATCCTAATCCATTGATCATTAATCTATTTCTTAACCAGTTTTGATGACTGCTGCTTTTTAGTATAGTTTTAGATCTGATAGAGCTAGGCCACCTTCCTTTACATTTTTATTCATCAGTTCCCTTGCTATTCTTGCCCTTTTGTTGCTCCAGATGAATTTTGTTATTATTTTTTTCTCGATTGGTAAAGTAGTTATTTGGTAGTTTGATTTGTATGGCTCTGAATAAGTAATTCAATTTGGGTAGAATTGCCATTTTTTATTATATTAGCTCTACTTAACCATGAGCATTTGACATTTTTCCCCAATTATTTAGACCTGACTTTATTTGGGTGATGAGAGCTTTATAATTGTGTTCATACAGTTTCTAGGTTTGTCTTGATAGGTAGATTCCCAAGTATTTAATGTTGTCTATAGTTATTTTAAATGGAATTTCTTTATCTCTTGCTCTTGTGCTTTGTTGTTCATATATAGAAATGCTGATGATTTATGTGGCTTTATTTTATATCCTGCTGCTTTGCTGAATTTGTTCATCATTCTCAAAGAGTTTTTAAAGATGATTTTCTTGGGTTCATATCATCCCTAAAGAGTGAAAGTTTTGGTTCCTCATTGCCAATTCTGATTCCTTGAAATTCTTTTTCTTCTCTTATTGCTACTAATAAAATTTCTAATACTATATTGAATATTAATGGTGAAAATGGGCATCCTTGTTTCACTCTTGAATTTACTGGAAATATTCCAAGTTTATTCCCATGAAATATAATATTTGTTGATGGTTTTAGACAGATACTATTTATTATTTTAAGGAAAACTCCATTTGTTCATAAACTTTCCAGTGTTTTTACTAGGAATAGATGTTATATTTTATCAAAGGCTTTTTCAGTATCTTTTGAGATAATCATATGATTTTTGTTGGTTTTGCTACTGATATGTTTAATTATGTTGAGTGTTTTCCTAATGTTGAACCATCCCTGCCTGCCTGGTATAAATCCAACCTGATCATGGTATATTATCCTAGTAATAACTTGTTTTAGTCTCATTGCTAAAATCTCATTTAAGATTTTTGCATTAATATGCATTAGGGAGATTGTTCTATAATTTTCTTTGTCTGTTTTGGTTCTTCCTGGTTTAGGTATCAGCACCATGTTGGGGTCATAAAAGCTGGTATACGCCTTCCTCTCCTATTCTTTAAATAGTTTATTTAGAATAGGAATTAATTGTTCCTTAAATGTTTGGTAGAATTCCCTTGTCCATTTGGACCTGGAGACTTTTTCTTAGGGAGTTTATTGATGGTTTCTTAAATTTCTTAAATTTTCTTAAATTTCTTTTTATGAAATGGTTTTGTAATTCATTTCCTCTTCTGTTAATCTGGGCAGTTTGTATTTTTATAAATATTTATCCATTTCACTCAAGTTATCCAATCTACTGGCATACAATTCAACAAAGTAGCTCTGAATTATCCCTTTAATTTCCTCCTCATTAGTGGTTAGTTCACCTTTTTCATTTTTAAAAATGGTAATTTGGTTATCTTCTTTATTTTATTTAAATAGAGATTTGCCTATTTTACTGGTTTTTTCATAAAACCAGCTCTTAGTTTTAGTTATGAGATCAATGGTTTTCTTAAGATTTACATTTTATAATCTCTCCCTTGATATTCAGAATTTCTAATTTGATATTTAATTGGGGGATATTTAATTGTTCTTTTTCCAGCTTTTTTAGTTGCATACCCAATTCATTGATCTTCTCTTTCTCTATTTTATTCATATAGTCATTTAGAGATATAAAGTTCCCCCTCAAAACTGTCTTGGTTGCTTGCCTTATGGGGGTGGGAGGAAAGAAGTAAGATTAGGGGAAAAATTGTAAAACTCAAAATAAATAAAATCTTTAAAAATAAAAAGTATAACTTAAATTTGTACAGAAAAGAATAACAGTAACAATAAAAATCAATCCACATTTTCCCCCAAATATGGTTATGCTTCTTCCTGAGTTTCATGGCTATTAATAAAGCTATTTGGCAGGTACTAAAAAAAGCTGCCTTGGTTCCATCCCATAGATTTTTGGTATGATGTCTCATTATTATCATTTTCTTGAATATATTGATTATTTCTATTATTTGCTGTTCTATCCACCTATTATTTAAGATAAAGTTATTTAAATTCCAATTAGTTCTTCTGATCTTTCTCTGACCCTTTATTACATGTAATTTTTATTGCATCATGATCTGAGAAGTATGTATTTATTATTTCTGCCTTTCTGCATTTGATTAAAAGGTTTTTTGTGCCCTAGTACATGGTCAATTTTGGTGAAAGTGTCATATACTGCCAAGAAAAAAAAAGGTGGGTTTTTTTTAGGCTTTTGCAAGGCAAATGGGGTTAAGTGGCTTGCCCAAGGCCACACAGCTAGGTAATTATTAAGTGTCTGAGACAGGATTTGAACCCAGGTACTCCTGACTCCAAGGCCAGTGCTTTATCCACTACACCACCTAGCCTCCCCAAAAAGGTGTTTTCTTTTCTATTCCCATTAAGTTTTCTCCAGAGTTCTAGCCTATCTAAGTTTTCTAAAATTTCATTGACCTTCTTAACTTCCTTCTGGTTTATTTTGTCGTTAGATTTATCTAATTCTGAGAGAAGGAGGCTGAGTTCTCCCATTATTAAAGTTTTGCTATCTCTTTCTCTTTGTAATTCACTTGGCTTTTCGTCTAGGAATCTGGATGCTATACCACTAGATGCATATATGTTAAGTAATGATATGGCTTTATTCCCAGTGGTGCCTTTTAAGAAGATGTAGTTTCCTTCCTTGTTTCTTTTAATGAGATTATTATTTTTTTTTACTTTGTCTGAGATTCAGATCACTACCCCAGGTTTTTTTACTTACGCTGAGGCATAATATATCTTGCTCCAGTCTTACCTTTACCCTGTATATATATCTCTGCTTCAAATGTGTTTTTTGTAAACAACATATTGTAGGATTATGGTTTTTAATCTATTCTGCTACCTGGTTCCATTTTATGGGACAGTTTATCTCATTCACATTTACAGTTAAGATGACTAATTCTTTATTTCCCTCCATGCTATCTTTCTCCATTTATATTTATCTCTTTCCTTTTCTCTTATTCCTCCTCACCAAAATTTTACTGCCTTTTTCCCCTTTGACTTTTCTTTTAAAAATTTAACTTTCAGTTTATTTTCACTTATACCTACACTTCCCTTTTATCAGTCCCTTCTTCCCTTATCTTTCCCTTTCCCCATACCTCCCTTCCCTGTACATTAAATTAGATTTTTAAACCCAAGTGAGAATGTATCTGTTCTCTCACTGGGCTAAATCTATGGAATAGAATTTACTTAACATTCACAATCTTCCTTCTTTCCCTGTAAAATTATAAATCTTTGTACCTCTTCCCTTGGTGTTATTTATTGCTCTAATATTATTATTCAGGTATCATCAATCATAGTTTGATTATTTTGAGTGGAATATTCCATCTTAAGAGTTAATATTCTTAGTGAAGTCCTCTCAGGGTTAAAAATCATTAAAATAAAAGACAGACTATACCCTAGACTATTCTCAGAAGAGGGAGAGAGGTCTTGCATTCCCAATCAGACACCCTCCCAATTCTGATGGGGAGTGAAATAGTGGATTATTTCCAGAAAGACCTTGCATTGATTCTGTTAGGGAGGGAAATAGTGGAAAATTTCCAGAGAAGAGACCTTGCAGTCTTAGTTAGCCAGCTGTTTGATAATGGACTGTGAGAACAGTAGCCTGCCTTCTCTTGTTTGACAAGTGCTAAACTAAAAGAAGACCTTACATACTCAGACATTAATTCATTTAATAGAAGGTCATTAGAAATCTTCTTTTGATACCCTCATCATCTTGTTGGTGAGATAATATTTTATGAAAACCTTTTATTCTTCTCTTTGTTGCTGGGTAGATTTTTCGAGTAAATATTGTAACTCTGAAAACCTTTAACTAATCAGGTTGGAAGAGAAGGGGCTAGGGGGTGGGGAGTTGTGCTAGGCCATATAATCTTGCTTGACTGTCACCTGGGGCAGCTCCTTTGACCTTCACTACCTTTGTGAGACTTGAGGGTGCCCTTTTCTCGAGAAAAGCCAAAATAAATTTCCTTTCTGCTCAGAAGAGTCTCTATATTTTTAAGTGGATTTTCCCCCATACAATTAGATTGCTTGATAAGCTCCTATTGTTATCAAGATATCATCACAGATTGCTTGATTGCTTGATAAGAAGCATTGACTCAAATTGCATCAAATTATAATTTTATTTATTTTTTACCTTACCCCTTTTCAGGTATCTTTCAAGGACACACAGTCCTCCTCATGAGTCAAAGTATCATCCAAAGCCATATCATTTCTTGAACTATTTATGCCCCTCCCCCCAGACCTATTCTCTTTCACATTTTACCTTGCCCCCTTCCCCACCTGGTATACTTAACCCCCTTATTAAGTGAAGCATTAGTCAAGTCAAATACTGATCTAATTAACTGAAAGAATCTTAAAGATCTCTTAAGTAGTGGGAAGCTCTGGAGGTCTCACCTGAGAACTTTACAAATGATTTTAAGTAACAGAGACACTGACTCAGGTCCTCACAGTTTGGGTTGCCCTCACTAGACAAGGTGCTAAGCACCTTGTGATTAAAGTGAGTCAAAGTATAATGAGACACTAAAGTTTTAATTAAGTTAACACCCCTGCTTTTTTTTTCAGGGCTTTTTGTCTCAAACATAGTGATGTCATCTTGGACCTCTTCAATTGAGAAACAAGATCCATTTACATGAATTTCCTTTAGGTTCATTTTCTTCAATTGTATACTACCCTCTAATTATCCTTAAAGAAGTAAGGTTGTAAAGTATTAGAAGAGTTATATTTTCCTTTTTAGGGTTGAATACAATTTGATAGTCAACCAACATTTGTTTTAAAAGTTTTGTTTTTTCCATCCCCTTTTCATTTATCTTTTTTATGCAACACCTCAGTCATCTATTTGGTGATTGAATTCTGTTTTCAGTTCTGCTTTTTGTGTCAGGAAATTCTGGAAGTCTTCTATTTCATTGAACATTCATCTTTTCCCCTGACAGTATATGCTGAATTTTGCAGAGTAGCACATTCTGGGTTGCAATCCCAGGTCCTTTGCTTTCTGAAATACATTATTCCAGTTTTTCTAATCTGTCAATGTTGGGGCTGATAGGTCCTGTGTGTGAATCTGCTTGTGTTTCCTTTTAATTTGAATTGTTTTCTATTTTGCTACTTGCAACATTCCCTCCTTTATTTGAAGGTTCTGAAATTTGACTATTATAGGCCTTGGATTTTTATCCTGTGATCTCTTTCTACAGGGGTTCTGTGTATTCTTTCAATATATTGTTATCTTGTTCTAGTAAATTTCCTGCATGATGTTTTCCAGTTCTTTTGCTGGTCCAGACTTTCTGGTAGTCTGATGATGCATAGATTGTCTCTCTTGGATCTATTTTCCAGGTCATTTTTTTTCCTAGAAAGTACTTTACGTTTTCTTCAATTTTTTTCAGCCTTTTTATTTTGTTTGATCGAATCTTGTAGATTCATTGGTTTCTAATTGTTCAATTCTAATTTTTAGGATTTTATTTCCTTCAATTAACCTGTGTGTTTCCTTTTCCAGTTGATTATTTTTACTTTTAACAGAGTTGATTTCTTTGGTCAACTTTTCATAATTTTCCTGCATGCCTTTCATTTCTTTTTTCCATTTTTCTTCTTCCTCCTCTCTTCTTTGGTTTTTAAATTCTTTTTTAAGCTCTTTGATGAGCTTTTGTATTTGAGTCCAATTAATAGACTGTTTTGATACTTCCCCTGTGAGTGATTTTTCACTGCTTTCTTCATCTGACATGGCATTGCTGTCATCTTTGTCTGTAGAGTAGTTTTCTATAGTGAGCACACTTTTAGCTTTTTTGTTCATTTTTGTTGTTGTAGGTTTGCCCCATGGTATATGCAGTGTAGATTCAAGATTTTATTTTGCTGGGCCTAGGGTCTGATGCCTGGCATGTTGTTGGCCAAGATGTTGTCCATGCAATCCAGGTCTTACCTTTGCAGAAGTTTATTTTTTTTTACTCCTTTATGTCCAGGTTCTGACTTAACAGTGGATTGTTTCTGACCCATTTCTGTCTTTTACTCCGTGTTCTCAGAGTTCAGACTTTGGGGCTATAGTGCTTCCTGCTGGCTTGCTATCTAGCTGCCGTGACCTCTGATGCTGTTAAACTGTGGGGACCTGGATTGTACTGTGGCTAAAAGCTTCCTCTTGGCTTTCCCTGATCTTCCAATTCCTGTGCTTTTCTTCTCCTCTCCCCCCAAAGACATAGACCTTCACTGAAGATCCTCCATGATGTCTACAGTTGAAAACTTCTTTGAATCCTCTTTTTTTTTTTGTGGGATCTGTAGTATGAATGTCAGTGCAGAGGCTTCATTTATCTTGCGTAGGGGAAAGCTCCAGGAGCAGGTTAGTTTCATGGACCATCTTGGCTCTGCCCCAGAAATCTGTTTTTTTTGCAAGACAATAGGGTTAAGTGACTCGCCCAAGGTCACACAGCTAGTACAAGGCAAGTGTTTGAGGTTGGATTTGAACTCAGGTCCTCCATGACTCCAGGGCCCAGTGCTTTATCCACTATGTCACCTAGCTTCCCCTGGTGCTAAGTTTGTGTTACCAACAATGATGTTGCATATTTTCCACTTTAACACTGTATGACCCACATCAATTAATAAGAACTTGTTAATTACCTTTCTGAATGGATCTGGTGGCAATGGCCTAATCTTATATCACTCTCATAAACCTTTGTTTCTATACATAAATTTATATGACAGACATTTGTTCAATGTTTCTTTGTTGACATTGTTGGTTAAATTCATGTGACGTCATTCATAGAATGCCTTTTGATTTCACTTTTGGCTATTAACCATTACATAGGTTTTTGTTCAAAGATAAATCATTTTTACTTACATTCAATAATTTCAGTTGCTTTATAATATAAAATACATAATTTTTAGTCTGTTTATAATGGACTCTGAGAGCATCTGTGTATCTTCTCTGTTGAGGAAGATGTAGTCATCGTTCTGGAGCTGCCTTGCCATGACAAACCTTGGGTTTCTCAACATCAGACCAGGCCCTGTTTCTTAGCCATTTTGCCATGACAAATTATACCTTTCAATTGGTATTATATAGCTGCTAATTGCTCTAATGTGTTCTTCCATCAAGCTTTGACTTCAGGCTGCCAAAGTCTTTTAAAGTACACAGCCTCAGCTGTGGAAACTCTTACGTATGCTCAGTGGGTCTTGTCTTCAGAAAAGCAAGTTGTAAGTATTACCTTCATTCCTTGGTTCAGTTTGCTATCCAGATTCAAAAGAAAATCCTTTCTTGGAATACTTTAAGATTTTTACACTTTCCAAGTCCAAATGACATTTTAGAGAATAGCATTGGAGAAGCTCCTGTGAAATGAGATTGTAAACCGTTTGCCATTAGAACCTTAGACATAATAGTTATATGTCAAGTGTTAATATAATGTTTTGATAAGGTTCTCTCTTTTCCTTGCAAGTCATACTCAGTTCTATTCAGGAAGGATGATAATAGTAATGATAAGCATAGACTAAGCATAGCCATAGTAGACTTAATTCTCCCTGGTTTTATATTGCATGGGTCAGCTAACTATGGTTCAATGGCAAAATACTAGCCACTGCCCATTTGTGTACAGCTAACTGAAAATGTTTTTTTCCATTTTTAAATACAACAAAATTTTTTTTCTTAGTTTATGAGTATATAAAAATTGGTGATAGGCTACATGTGGCCTGTAGGTAATATCTTGCAGACTTTTGTT
This sequence comes from Macrotis lagotis, assembly GCF_037893015.1. Lineage (NCBI taxonomy): Eukaryota > Metazoa > Chordata > Mammalia > Peramelemorphia > Peramelidae > Macrotis > Macrotis lagotis. The sequence continues at coordinate 665,795,818 of NC_133658.1, read as the reverse complement.
TTATATCAATTATTTTTGACAGTATTATGCTGTGATACTGCTTTAAATAATGAACAAATTTCTGTGGGGACAGCAAATACTCTAGTGGGCTCAATATGCTTGTATCTCAAGTATTTTATATATATTTTCAGTATATGACAACTGTATGTGAGTAAAGAATTAGTTAAAAGTTTTGTGATAATCAAAAAATATGGTATAAATATTCACAGTGACTAATTAAAAAATTATTGAATTATTTATAGTTGCTCCACACACACCTCTTTCTGATCCACCTTTTTGTTCCTCAGCCAACATACTGTTTCCTGTGTTTATAGAGTTTATAAATAATATAAACTATGAATGATTTGTATAAAATATATAAAAATGTAATTGGCCTATTTTCAGAAATTCATTTTGGTAACAAATATATGATACCTTTTGTTTAAAAAGATGGAATGGAGCTTTGATCAAAGAGAAGGCAGGATGATTAATAATCCATGTGGTACTATGAAGCATTTGAGTCAGTGATCAAGGATTGTTTCTGACCCTGCCACTTTCTAGTTTTGCAGAGAAAACAAAATTCTAATAACTTCCTTTAACCATACTGTTGTTTATAATATTCAAGCCACACAAGTTTTTTGTTTCATGTTTGATCCAACACCTCTTTTTGTTTCTGTTCTTTTGCCAATCAGAAATTTCCTACTTTTTCTCTCCCTCCTCCAATTTCTTTGCTTCTTAATTTATAATGTTTAGTTTTCTTATCTATGTTATAGCATAGATTAGTACTGAATTATCTTTTTCTTTTGTTCCTTCAACTCCTCTATCACCTTGAACTTTGAGCTTTTGTTTTCAGTTGTGACAGAGACAGCTAAGTAACACAATGGACGAGCACTGGTCTTAACATCTGGAAGACAGTTTGTCTCAGACATTGAGTAACTTGGACAATGAGCAAATCTTAACAGCCCTATTCCTCAATTTCCTCATTTGCAAAATGAATATATTAGGAGTACCTATTTCACAGAGTTGTCATAAAGATCCAATTAGGTTCTATATTCAAAGATGTTTAAAGGCTAGTTATTGTTATTAATTAAAGGTATTATGTATTTCTGGTATATACATTTTCTGGATTACATTCTACTTATTTTTCATTGCTTCAAATTGGATAGTGATATGATATTCAAGTTTTCTACTGTATATAATGACTAGGTACAGAGATAACTCTATGTTTCTTCCCATGATTATTACTATGGCAAGAGGCAGAAAATATACTTTTGTGTGCAGTGTAATGAAATATTTTATATTCTGTCAAGTATTATAGAAGAATATATTTATTCATGATATTTATAGTATATACCATCTTTTATGTATTGCCTTGTTATAGTATATTTGATTTCTTTGTTAGATTCATGCCATCAAACTTAAAAGGGACTTTTGTTTTTTGTTTGCTTGTTTCTGTTATTCTATTGTCACATCAGAAAGGTGATGAAGTCAGAATGCATAAGATTTTTTTCTTTTTTTTAGACATGACCAATGCAGAATTTCTTTTGATTGATTATGCATAATTGTCATGAGTTTTGTTTATATTTTTCTTGTTTTTATAATGGAAAAGGAGGTAGGAGGAAGAAATCTTTAATTAAAAAAATAAAATTTAATTAAAAAATAAATTCTAGTTAACAGTATGCCTATCAAACTCATTTGAGACATCAGTACTGGTTTTAATTATCTATTTTTTCAATTGCCATTTCATTCAGTAAAACTTTCAGAAATTATCATATACAGATTTTCAATGCTCCAGGCTATTCCATTTTTCCTCTTCAGATTTAAATATCTTCTCAGTTTCCATTTTTATTTTATCAATCTGAATTTAGAAATGAAGTTATGTCTTACAATTGATTGTATATATATTATGTATGTTAGATATCTCAAAATTCTAACTACAGTTTTAAGTTATTAAAATGCATGAAAATTTTTGGAATACTATGTATTGTTGTGTAACTTGGAACTCAAGATAGCATTTTTAAAAAAGCAATATAAAAGATTTATTAACAATTTCATTGGAAATGAAAGCATATCTTCAGTCTATTTCATGTTTACTTTTGATCATTTTAATGATTACAAATATATGGGTTCCTACCAAATATTCACAGCAACCTGAGCATTCTCAGGATGCACAGTATCCCCATTATTCATAACCATAGCTGTCATTTCCTTATTTTGTTGTTGTGTTCCATCCTTCGTTCATCTGTCAAATTGGTCTTCCTAAAAGCAGGGACCTGAGGTGAGGGTGCGGGAGGTGAGGGTGCGGCAGGTGAGGCTCTACGTTTTACCAGTAGATCATGTCACCATCCCACCCATAAATTCAATAATTTCCAGGAGCTCTTTATTATCTCTAAGATCAAATATGAAATCCTCTATTTGATTTTTAAAGCCCTTTACAATGTTGTTGTTTCTTGCCTCTCCAATCTTCATTCAACTTTATGTCTTCCCAAATATACTGTAGTCAAATGACCTGGTCTTCTTGATTTTCCCCCCTACATAAAACTCCATCTAGGACCTAAATCTGTGCATTTTTCTGGATGTCTGGCATATCTAGAATTGTCTCACTCTTCATCTGCTTCTCTGGCCTCCTTCAAGTGCCAGTTAAAATCTTACCTTCTATTATAAACCTTCCCCAATTCCTGTTTTTGCAAGTGCTCCTGCCTCTACTCTTTGTCTCTCCTTTATCCTGTTTGTCTGTACATAGTTATTTATGTTGTCTCCTCCCTTCCATTATGATCTCCTTGAAAGCAAGGACTATTTTTTGTCCCCTCTTTGTACCCCCAGTGTTAGTACAGTGCCTGGGACTTAAAATATACTTGGTTAATTTGTTGATTTGTTGTCTCGTGGATTTGACTTGTCTTCCAGTGTACCTCACTTTCCCCGCAATAACCACTCATTGGTCTTCTATGTAAAGCTAATTATCATCATAATTCCAAAGAGGATTAGTTGTAACCCTATTCTATTCCTCTCCCTTCAAAGCACCATTCATACCCTCCAGGGTGCTGGCTCAATCAGTGACACTGTCAGAGCCTAAATGGTCTATTTTTCATAGTTCCTACCAAATCTTACGTAGCTCCTACCAAATCTTACAAATCCTTACCAAATCTGACAGCTACCATAGCATTCTCAGGATGCACAGCAACCCCATTATTCATCTCCATAGCTGCCATTTCCTTATTTTGTTGTCCCAAATCTGCCCCCATGGGTGGGATTTTTAGGGGAGTTATGAATATGACCTAATGGAACTTCTGAAGCACAACAGAGAATTGAGATTTTCAACTTAATAGCTTGTAATTCTTTCCCTTTTCTACCTTTTCCCTCTAGCTGTCTCCCTAAATAGACTTGAACTAGAAAAATAAGTCACAGTTGTTTGGCTTTGGGTTTCCCAAACACTCTTCAGACTGGTGCACTTTCTTAATCTTTGTTGAAGAAATTGTGGAAGAGAGCTGGGCTGTACTCTTTCCTCCTGTTTCACATCTTTTGTCTGTTGCCATAGTTTTTCATTCTTACTTTACTGTTGGCTTCTGAATGTCAGTGGGGTAGAAGCTTTGTAATGTTTCCTTAAGAATTTTCATAAGATATGATGCCTTCAAAAGATATGATGTCTTAGATTGTGTTTTCTTAATAAAAAAAAGGTTCCAGGGAGGGAATCGGGAGGAAATAGCCATTTATGTGAAATTAAATGATATATTTAATAGATGTATGTAAAGCTAGGAGTTCAGGACAAAAGAGCTGGACTTCATGCTGAGCCTTTAAAATGGAAATGCATCAGACTGAGGTAGAATATTCTGTGAATATATTTGTATTTGCTGTACATCCATGTCACTTCTGCCTCCTGACCAAATCCTATGCTTCAAAATCTAAAAGGACTCTTGGTCCCATTGCTCTTGACCCCAAAGTCCATCATACCTCAGAGGTTCTTAGCAATTTCCATCTGCCCATAGTTCTTCCCAATTCACATCTGTATTATTTAAATAAATATGTAAAAGGTGGTTTGGAGAGGAAAAAACTGGAAGCAGTCAGACTAGACAAGAGGCTATTATAGTAGAATATAGTCAAGAAATAATAAGGGACTGAACTAAAGTTGTGACTACAGGGAAAGACAAAAATGAATGAATGAGGGGCAGCTAAGTGGCAAAGTGGATAATGCACTGGCTCTAGAGTCAGGAGGACCTGAGTTCAAATCCAGCCTCATACTATTTAATACTTACTTAGCTGTGTGACCTTGAGTAAGCCACTTAACTCCATTACCTTGCAAAAATAAAAACAATAGTAATAAAAAATGGATGGATGTAAGCTATGTTGTGAATGTGTAGTCTATAAGACTTGCCAATTGATTGAATAATAGGAGAATGGTGACACCCTCAATAGAAATAAGGAATAGGAATTTTGTAGAAGCAGCAAGTTTCCAGGGATAGAAAATGAGTTCTATTTTGGACATGTAGAGTTTGTAATACAAATGGTATATCCTGGAGAAATGTACAGGGAGTAATGCTGTTTGACTAGAGTTCAAGTGACTTGAATCTATGCATCTGCATTCAGCTTGAACTCACTGGAGCTGATGAGATCACTAAGAGATAAAGTGTAGGAAGAAAAGTTGGCAAATAAAAAACCCTGTGAGTTGGAGCAGGCAATGGATGAAGATCAAAAGCAGAATACTGAGAGGCATGTAGTTGGATAAAGAGGAAGAAAATCAGGAGAGAGCAGGGCCATGGAAGTCAAGGAAAGAGAGAGAGTATCTAGGGAGAAGGGAAATTCAAAAACTGCAGAGAGATCAAGAAGAAAAAATAGGTCTAGGGAGAGTAATACAAAGGGGAAAATGGAAGGGTAAAGGATCATGGTAAGTGGGGAGATCATGAAGGTGATCTATTTATGAGTAAAACTTCCAAAGGCTTTGGGATGCTCAAATGAAATAGTTTGTAAAACATTTTGCAAACCTTAAAATGCTTTGTAAATGTCAGTTGTTATTACTCTAATTTGTCTGAATGTGAAATGTGTGAAGAAGGAAAATTTGTAAAGAAAAGAGACTTTGATAATGTCCTTGTTTCCCAATCAACAACAGTGCAGTACTAGAGTGACAGAAACAATATTTGAATAAGATTGGTTTTTATCCCCAGTGCTAGATTTACTGCTACTCAAATAAAGACCCTTAGTCTTTCTATACCTTCATATGCCCAGGCATAAGGTTTGCATAGTCTGCTAAAGCACTTGCCAAGACATCATCAGGATGATTGATTTTTACCTAAGATATTTGGAAGAAACTTCAATTACCCAACCATGTGCTGAAGCTCTTGCTGCCAAAAAACAGAACAGTTAATAACTTCTTGACTTGCCTTAATGATAATTTAATTCTTCAGTGAGGATTATATTTTGTATCTTATTTTTGATAAAATGGAAGAACTCATTGCTTAGGATAGAAATAGTCATGGGGACTAAGGAGCAACAGTGCTTTGGACCACATCTGAATATTGTGTTCAGTTTCTCAGAAGGCAACCTGAATGGTGAAAAGGTTTTTAAGCCCATGTCATGTGAGGATCTGTTGGAAGAACTGGGGATGATTAGCCTGGAGAAGAAAAGATGTAAGGGGAACATGAGGACCTATCAAGCTTTTGAAGGACTGCCATTTGGAAAACTGAAGTGCACAGAACATGGTTGAAACTTCAAATAAGATCATTTAGGGTGGAGGTCTGAAGAAACTTTTTAATTATCAGTTATCCAAAAATGGAATGAACTGACTCATCAGGATAGTCATTTAAGCAAATGATGATTTACTGGGTCATTCATTGTCTACTCAAGACATGGATTGAACCTATAAGGTTTCTCTCAGTTTTGAAATTTTGTGATTATTCATTTTGTAAGTCAAACTGTGTCTTTAATAGGGAAATACAATAAAATGTCAGCTATTTGGAACTGTCAGGTAAGGTCATTTTGGATGGCCAGATTTGCCAGATAGCTAAGGATTGACCTAATGGGTGCTGGAATTTTTTTAGTGAAAATCACTCTAAAATGCACTACAAACTTCTGAACCTTCTGGGAAAGTTGGTCAGTTGATAAGCATTTAAGTACCTACTATGTGTACAAATACTGTCCTAAGCACAAGGCAGGTAATCTCTCCTCTCAAGGACCTCACAGTCCAAAGAGGAAGATAATATGCAAACAGCCAGGTACAAAAATGCTTTGTTCAGGATAAATCAGATATGATTGATGGAAGGAAGCACTAGGGATTTGAAGGCAGGAGATGAGAAGGTAGAACATTCCAGTCAAGAGGAAGAGCCAGAGAAGATGCTCAGAGCTGGGAGATGGAGGATCTTGTGCAACAAACAGCAAGGATGCCAGAGGGTACATGGGGGAGGGGGGTAAGAACACTGGAAAGGTAGGAAGAGGTCAGGTTATGGGGTTCAGAATGTGTAAACAGAATATTTTGTTGGATCCTTAAAGGAGTTAGGGAACTACTGGATTTTAATGAAGAAGAGGGTGATATGGTCAGATCTGCTCTTTAGGAAAGGATTGTATGCAACATATTGTAAAGTTTCCTTGATGCTTTGAGTCATCGTTACAATTTGTAGGAGTTACTAAGAGAACGTAGCTGTTGATAGGACATAGGGATGTGAATTATCAGTGACTCTGGAACTTTCTTAGAAGTTTGTATTCTAGTTGTTTGGCGTTTTTTTGTTGTTATTGTTGTTGTCATAATTTCCTCTGTAGCCTGATTTTATGGAGCAGCAAACTTCTAAGAGCTTTTCCCCAAACTCTTCTCCTTCCTTCTCTCTTCTTATATAAACCCTGATCCTCTAATTAGATTGTAAATTCCTTTAAGTCACAGGATGGGTATATTTTGTCCTTCTGTAAATACTTTCTATTTCCCTCAGGCATTAGGATTTTTGTATTTGTTCATTTAGTCATGACTTAAGATTTCATGTAGATAAGCAACTTATTTGTAACTTGCACAAAATATTAAGTGACTTATCCAAATGTGGGTCAGGGGCAGAGACTTGATTCTCAACATTATGCCACGGTGTCATAAAAGTTAAGTGATGAGCAAATATTTAACTGATTGATCCTAATAACTGACTAATAATAATCTCCTAAGGTGCTTCAAGGTTTGCAAAGCACTTCCTTCACAACAACCCTATGATGTATAGTGCAAGTATTATCTTTATTTTACAAGTGAGGAAAGCAAAGTTAAAGTAATTTGTTCAAAGTCACTTCAATTTAGCGAAGTGACAGAACAGTAATTCAAACCCAAGTCTTCCTGCTCCAAGCCTGGTGCATACTAGTTCCTTTTGACCAGATTCCTATGTTTATATTTAGGGCACCCTCTTCTTGGTGTCATTTAACCACTGTCCAACTCTTTCAAGATAATTTGTAAACCAAATTAGAGATCCAATTGCTTAATGAGTATGGAATCAGAGCCAGGGACAGTAGATAATTTTAAGAGACATTTCAACCCTGCCTTAGCATGAGTAAATATTCATGTTTTCCAAATATAATGTGTCGCTCCCCCTGTACTGTGCTTAAGCAACATTGACAGATTATAATTCTCTAACCCATCTTTTTTTTCTAGACACCTTGAACTACCATCTCCTGCTTCATGATAGGTTGTAATTTCTAAGTTTATAGATTACTTCTCATAGATTACATTTTAGGCAGCCTGCTTTCTAGGAATTATGGGGAGAAGTGACTACTTTGTAATAGAATGTTTAATAAAAACAAAAAAACCTGGGAATAGTGAGTTATGGAAAAAAGATTTCAAAGGAAAGGGAAAAGATTCCCTAGATTAAAAGGGAATTCAGTTACTATGGACAGGAAGTTTTCAAGAATGAAAGTGAAGACAGAAAAGAAAAATAATTAGGAGGAAAAAAACAGTTGTTAAAGAGACAAGTGTAAATATTCAAGGAACTCACTAAAGTATGTAGATTGTAAAAACACATGTACAGAGTAGAGGGAGGAAGGGAGGGTGGTAGGAAAATGTGGAATTCATATACTTGCAAATGGATGAATGTTGAAAATTACCTTTGCATGTAATTGGAAAAAAATATTATTTTAAATATAAAAATATATTTTAAAATGTAAAGGTATATCCCACATTACAAAAGGTGAAAGTAAGGTGAGCTAATAGAGGATGCATATATACATACAACCCACTCTTGGAACAATCTTATCAAAAGTATGATGAGCAGGTAAAGTTAAAGGAAACAAAAGGTGGGATTATTTGCTGTTTCATTACATTGTATTGTTAAAAACTGTAAGGGGAGAAGAGGAAAAACAAAGAAAGCTTAAGACTAATGGTCATGTATGGATTGGACAAAGATAACATGATGGAGAGAAAGTAAAAGTACTCAACAGTTATTTTGCTTCTGTTTTCTTTGCCAAGGAGAATGCCCCTTGTACAGGAAAGGAGAGAACAAAAAATGGCTAACAGGGAATTTTTAGTACAAGAATACCTAAGCCACTTCATGAGTTCAAGGCACCAACCCAGATGAACTATATCTTCAAACTGAAAGAACTAACAGATGTGATACTGTGCTGCCTGTGAAAGATAATGGAGAACAGGAGAAGTTTAGCAGAATTGGACACGAGCAAATGTCTGAATGTTCAGAAAAAGGAAAATGGTGCAATCTTCAACCTATAAGTCAGTGAGGAAGCTTGACTTCTGAAAAAGTAATATAGAATATATCATTTAAAGGAATAATTAGTGCATATTTAGAGAAGGAAGTGTTGATCACAAAGATTCAACTTGGTTTCATCAGCATCAAGTCAATTACACTAACCTTATTTCTTTTTTTTGACAAGATTACTCACTAGATCAGGTGAATGCTGTCAATATAGGCAAAACTAGCAGTTTGTGGCTCAGTGTACAGAGCACTGGTCTAGAGTTAAGATGACTTTAAGTTCAAATCCAGATTACTTTACTAGCTGTGTGTGACCCTGTTAACTGTGTAATCCTGTGTCCCTGCTAACATTTAAGCACTGTTCAACTCTTTCAACTGTAAAACAGAGATAGTAATGGCACCTACCTCCCAAGGCTATTGTAAGGATCAAATGAGAAAATATTTGCAAAACACTTAATTCAGTGGTTGGCATATAGTAGACATATAGTTGGCATAGAAGCATTAATGAATACTTAATTCCTTCTAAGGCAGTTGACAAAACCTCTTATGATATTCTTATGGAAAAGATGGAAATTAATAGTTTGGTACCAGTTTGATGGAGTCTTCTAGGGATCAGTACCTAGTTCTACACTATTTAACATTTTAATCAAAAACACGTATAACAACTCTTGCAGAGTTCTTGTACAGAACATACTTTTAAGTATAATCTGCTTTATTATAATTTTCTCTATTACCTTAAGCCCAGACAGTCATCAAAACAAAAACTGAACCCTGGTCTTGGCCATATGGCTAAGCCATTCCTATAATCTCTGGACTTGGATAAAAAAATGACATAAATGTCATGTTTATTAGATCTGTAGATGATGTAATGCTAAAAGGGATAGCAAATACCTTTGATAACAACATTAAGATTCCAGAAGATCTTGATGAAAAAATGTAAGGTCTTATTTTGGTTCATGTCTCTTGTCAGCTTCCTATGATCATGTCTCCTATCTTATTCTTAAGAAGCTGAGTTTTTGAACCAAAATAAGAGCTTACATTTTCCCAGTTAAATTTTAAATTTATTGTTGAAAGGGATGGGTCATAGGAAGGGGAGGGTTATCATATTCTAAGCAGAATTATGTGGAGCAAGAGTGTGCTATGGCCAGTGAGAAATCTAATGGGATACTACTAGGCAGCTTGAAAAGAGGGGGGAGGGAGGTAACCAACCCACTGTAGTCTGTCCTGGTTCAGACTACATCTGGAGTAGGTTCAGACTACATCTGGAGTAGCAGGTGCTGATCTGGGTGGCATCATTCAGAAAGGACACTGAAGAGCTGGAGGGAGCATTTGGGGTAGGGAAGGATTTGAGACCATATGAGGCAGAATTAAAGAAACTGAGGAGTTTGACCTGATGAGGAGAATTAGGGTACTTGGAAGGGACATGATTGCTGTCTTCAGAGCTATCTGGAAAAAAGAAAAATTATACTTGTTCTGTTTGGCTAACCCTGTCATATGAATAAGGAAGCTACTGTTTCTAGAAGGGATTTAGTCCAAAGCGATGGAAATCCAAGATGATTGTAACTCCATCCATCTGTGGTATATGAATTCATGTGAGCACCATTCACTGAAGCTGATGTTTGTTGACTTTGTGCTTCAGTTTTGTCTTTTAGACTAAAGATCTCAGTCTGTTATCTACACAGCCATTCTCAGATATTAGTAAGCTCCCTTCAAGAAGTAGCTCACTTGAGCTCTACCATTCTTCATGCCACATGCCCCTTCCCTGAGTCCCTCCTTCATACACACACACACACACACACACACACACACACACACTCACAAAATCATTGTATCACCCAACCCATGGTATCAACCCAACTTCTGTCTGAAGTAGATCATTCTGTGGGGAATCAACTGGGTAATCACTAGATTTGCTAAAATTCCCAATTAGATAACAATTCTGTGGGGTTGAGAAGGGTTAAAACTAAGAATTATTCTTTAGTAATCATTAAAAATCTGATTTAGAGTCTACAGGCCTATCCAACTTTAGTACAGAGGCTTTGGTAACAGATATTTTGGTTGCTCAGAGGTTTTTCCTCCCCAGGTCTGTGTTCTGGCTGGTTGATATTATTGGAATTTTGACCTGTGAATTAGTGAGATATTTCCATAAAGTTTGGTTAATTATTCACTTAGCCTCCCTTGGTAAATATCTTTAAATTAATAATAAATAAGAATTTGGCATGCTGTTATAAAAAATTCGTTCTGTAATGAATGGAACAGGCCTAAAGAATTTAGAAAAAGACAATCCATTTACTTATAGAAGTTGGAGTTACAAATAGAAATACAGACATGATCTAAAGTCAAGTTTATTATCAACTTTATAAATGTGTCTTTTCTATTTCTTAAAAAAATCTATAATGTTCTTTCCTTCCTCAACTTATACTGTAATTGTGTTGCTGTAGTTGTTCACTCATTTCAGTCATGTCCTACTACTCTTTGTGACCCCATTTGGGTTTTTCTTGGCAAAGATAATGGAGTGGTTTGCAATTTCCTTTTCCAACTCATTTTATAAATGAGGAAACTGAGGTAAACAGGGATACATAACTAGTAAGTGCCTGAGGCTGGATTTGAACTCGGATCTTCTTGACTCCAAATTCAGCACTCTTTATATTCTACATTACCTAGGTGCCCCCCATTGTTGCCCTGCCATTTTTTGGTTTCTTCATCCCCAGGACCCAAGATAGAATCTCATATGTAGTAGGTCCTGCTTAGATGTTTATTAAATTTCACTCAATTTGACTCAAGGTCCTGAATAATTGATTCCACTACCCCTTTCCAAGCTCATCCTCACTAGGCCCATATGATACCTAACACACATGTGGTCATATCCCATAAAGGTTTTCTTTGAGTAAGTTGTTAAACTTAGACAAGGAAAAAGAAGTCAGTGGGGGTAAAAGTAAGACAAGGGTGCAAAGATAGAAATTAATTAATGGATTGATATTATAGAAATAAATTGGGGAAACTGGATAACAGAATTGGAAACAGTGGTTCACTGGCTAAATACCATAGAACTGATGGAGTTAAAAGTATCTTTTGGGAGTCTCCTCATAGCTAGCTTGCTTTCTCTTATTTTAAGTATTTCCTTTTTGTCAGCTATATTGATTTGGAAAAGAAAGTTTGGGGAAGAGGAGTGCAGCAGTATCATAAATAAAGGAAGTGACTAGCAAAAAGCCTTAAAAGGTGGAGGGGGGGTGATTTGTAGGCATATATTCAAAGGAAACTGTCTGTGTCTTTCTTTTTTATGAACTATGTATACATAATTAATAGGTAGTTTATCATTTTGTACCAAAATCAATTTCCCATTAACTTGAAATCATCACACTAAATGTATTAGTGGTGCCATTATAAGTCTCAAGAGTTATAAATCACTCAGAGGTGGACAGTAGCCAGCAAGAGAGCCAACAAAAAAACTTAGAAAAGAGAATAGGCTAGATGGACTATTGAGCAGGCTTCTGAAAGAAAGAGATACTGGTCTGCAAAACATCTTTCTTAACAATTCTTCTCCATATCCAGACTTTAGCTAAGCCATTCTTATCTTTCCTTTGGGCTATTAATGCAGTTTCTCTGTTTCTGTCTTTAGGTTCCCCCATCCCCATTCACTATTTATTTATCAACTAGATTTATCTTTTTCAAACAGTGGCTCCCTGATTACCTCTACCTCTTTTTTGAAATCTAAACTCTCCACCCTAGTATTCCTCTCCTTTCTGTGATAACAAATAATACAATGACTTAACTCAGCAGAAGGCACTTTCTGTAGTCAGGTGGCAGCATGGATAGATTCACTTTCAAGACATTGCCTCCTACCTGACATTATTTCTTCTCTATAGTTTTTGGGGATCAGTATCCATCCTCTGAACCCCCAGTAGGGGGATCTCCAAGACTCTGTCCTAGGACCTCTTTTTTCCTTTCTATACTCACCTTAGATGATTTCATCCATCTTCATGTAGATAATTTCCTCATTTGTCCAACCCTCCATCCTCTCTCCAACCTCTCTCATCATCAAACAGCCTCTGGATATCTCTACCTGGATGTTCCAAAGGCATCTCAAATGCAGCATGTATATAACTCATTTTCCTCTTCCTCCTATAACTAGTTTCTATTGAAGATTCCCAAATCTGTCCAGTCACTCAGATTTGGAACCCTGAAGTCATATTTGACTCTTCTCTTTCCATTATCCCCCCTGTATCTAATTAATTGTTAAGACTTGAAAATTCTATTTCCATAACATTTTTCTACTCATAGAACCACAACCTTGTTTAGGCCCCTGTTTTCTTTATCCCATACTCCCCATCTTTCTAGTCATCCAGACTCACATCCTCAAGGGCAGTTAGGTAATATATTAGATAGGGAGCATAAGACTTGGAGTTAGAAAGACCTGAGTTCAGATCCTGCCTTAGATACTTAATTAGCTGTGCGACCCTGGGCAACTTAACCTGTCTGCCTCAATTTCTCTACCTGTAAATTGGAGAATACCTACCTCCCAATATTGTGTGGATAAGAGATTTTTCAAAGTGCGAATCTTAAAGTGTTATATAAATATTATTATTATTATATTATATTATTATTATTGTAGAGGCATTATTATTATTATCCCCAACTCTTCATGTATACTCACTTCGCTTACACAGTGTATTGCCAAATTTTTCTGTTTCTACCTTCTTGACATCTCATATTTGATGTCTCCTCTCCATTCACACAGCCACCACCCTAATGAACACCATCATTGCTTCTTACCTGGATTAACTTCCTACTTGTTCTCCATTCTTCCAGCCTCTCCTTTCTCTAGACTTATTCTACTCACCAGCAACAAATAGCTTTCCTGGGGGATAGTACTGATCTCAGTCTCCCTGCTCCAAAAATTTTAGCAGCTCCTTATTTCTGAAAAGAAAAATAGAATCTTCTGGGCCTGGCATTTAAAGCCTTCTCTATACTTTTCTCCAGTCCTATTTTGTGTTATTCCTCTTTACATACTTTATATTCTATCCAAAAGGAATGACTGAATTTAATATTCTTCTAACTCCAGCATTCATACAAATTTGGAATATACCACCATCCCTTTGAGGGGAGAAACCATATATTTCTATCTTTTTCCATAATGGAAAGTTAGACCTATTTTCCTCATTACTACCAGCAACAACCACTGATCAACTGACACCCAAGATGAGGGAACCCTGAAAATGGCAGTACTACTTCCACAGCCTGATCTTCAGAGTCAACATCCTAGAAAGCAACTATGCTGGAAAAGAGCCCACCCATCCCCATTAACCATTAAACAACTGTTTCACCTCAGGCAGGCAAGCTACCTCCTCAGAAGACTCAAGGCACCTTGAGGAAGAGCCGGAAAGCAGCAGGGCTAGATTAAGTCAACCACCACCCTGACCACCACCCTTTGATTCTAATGGGACCCTGAACCCAAGAACCTTGGGAATAACAGTGCTTCCAGCCCCGTCCTATCAGCCTTCATCCTGGGAAGCTACTGCAGTCACAGCTACTGAAGATTTGGAAAAGCAAGTTCTTACCACCAAAATCTTGGGTTCTCTCAAATGGTTTGACATTGTAAATTTGATAAAATTTTATCTGTGGAAATTACCTTAAGGAAGGAGTATTAAGATCAACTTTGCCCCTGTGCCCTTAGAACCATGGGACTTTTCTATCTAACTTGCAACTGAAACCTTCCATAATGTAATGTTTCCCCTATTAGAATTGAGCTCCTGGAAATTGGAGGGCATTATATTTTTCTATTTGTATCCCAAGCACTTTGCATATGAATGTTCAATAAATGCTTCATTCATTCTTCCTCAGAATTCTTATTTTCCTTCATTTGTGCAACTTTCATTTTCCTTCAGTAGGTCAACTTCACTCATTTCTCAGTTTTCTCAGTTGTTAGTGCCTTTTCCTTCATGTTTCCCTATATATTGGATCTGTTTTGTATCTCCATCGCTCAGCCTACTAGCCTTGGTATAGTAGGTATTTGATAAACATTCCATTGAAATGCATTCAAAGTACTCTATTACTGACTCCACTGCCCCTTTTTTCAATTCCATCCTCCTTTGTCCATCTTATTAAGGTAGATGTGGACTTATCCCACAATCATCTTCTGGTTCTGTGTCTAACATTGCCTAATATTCTGACCATCTTGCCCATCTAATCTCTCCTTTCTACTGACCTTTTGACTTCTAATATTTAGAAAACTTAGAGAAAACAGTCTTTCTGCCCTTACATAAAATTTTTTTCCTACTGACTTGTCACACTCCCTTCAATACCTCAAGGATCCATTCTTTGGTTGATGTGGGTTCTCAATCTACTGATTCAGCTTACAGCCCCTCCACAATTTAAGAGGCTCTCTTCAAGAATAGCCAACTTGGTAATCATCCTTTCTCAACTTAGCTGGTAGAGTCTTTGCTTGGACATGTTTTGTTGCTGGGACCATATTCAAAACCTTCCCAGCTTGTTATGACCTGCTGAGCTTTCATTCCTCTGATAGTCTTCATAAATGCAGAATCACTTCAACCTCACCAGGAGACACAGAGCAGGACTTGTCACATAGCCTAGACCCAGCTAACAAAGGAAGCTGATCTTGGGAGTTGGGAGACTTGGGTTTGCAACTACAATTTGTGACTTTGGATATGTGAATTAAGCCTCTGATCCTGACCCCTCTTCCCATCCATAAAATGAGTCTAACAATACTTAGCATGTCTATGTCATATTGCTATTTGAAGGATTAATTGGGAAATTGGATCCGAAGGGCTTTTACACTGTTAAAGGCCCCAGATGTGTGACTTGTTCTTGTGATGACCTTCCTGTTTCTCCCCAAAAGAAGGGTGGGAGGAAGCAAGGGGTTGTAGAGGCCACTGCTATGGCAAGGAGTTTAAAAGAAGGTCTGAGTTCTCAAGCTGAGCAATGAGGTTGGGTTAAGATTTGCTTATGCCTTTCTCTTCTGCAGCTGCATTGGAGTATACATAGCATCCAGGCAGCTTGGAATCATGGAGAGCAACCCTTCAGACTTGCCCAGCATGAAAGGTTCAGAAACTAAATTAAGTGCACAAGCCTATAGGCTAGAGAAAGAAGGCTGGAGGCAGAAGTACAGATATCCATGGAAGCAAAACCACAACCCCTTCCCCTGCTATTCAAAGGAAGGATTGTCTTTACCATAACAAACAAGATGCTCCAAGTTCCTACACTGGAAGCTACTCTTCACTGAAGACTGGGGGCGAGCAGGGAAATGCTTAGGTAAATGATGGGGAAATGATCTTCCAGGTTCTTGTCCTACCTTCTGCCTTAGGAGTTAAGAGAGCACCATTCTGGAGTCAGGAGGTCTTGAGTTCCAATTTGACTTCAGACACATGTCTGTATGACCATGGGCAGGTCACTTAACCCTGACTGCCTCACATCCAGGGCCATCTCCAGTTGTCCTGATTTATATCTGGCCACTGGACCCAGATGGCTCTGGAGGAGAAAGCAAGGCTGGTGACTTAGCACAGACCGCCCTCACTCAAATCCAATTCACTTGCTTGTCATGGCATCATCTCCTTGATGTCATAGTCTTCTAGAATTAAGGACAAACAACATTGAGGGGAACAGAAAGGAAGCATAGGCTGTGAAAGTCCTCACTGGACCTTCTAATATCAACTTGCTTTATTTTTACCACTGTTATTTAAGTCTTTCTACAGTGTGTGTAGTAAGTGTCTTTAAAGGAGACGCCATACGGATAAGATAAAGGGAGGGTGGGAGCCCGTGGGAAGAAGGCCTGAAGTGTGAGACTGAGATTGGATTGGATAGTGCAGATATCACCCTGTCCAGCACTAATGGACAGAATGGACAAGTGAGAGCTGAACCAGGGGCTCTGGGAAGGGGCTTAGCAGATACCCAACCCAGCCCCTGAAGTCATCCAGATACTGCACACCCCTTGATGACTATTAAATTAGAGAAAGACATTCCTTTGAGTGAACCATATCTCTTTGAGGGTTAAACATATTAAGTATACTATCCATTATCATATTTTAGTGTTAATTCGCTTACTTGTCTGATTCTTCTCATTGTTGAGATCAATCCACTAAGAGATTAGAAGAATTGATGAGTAAACAGGGAGTTGGTAGAAACTGCAGCAATTGTGGTGCAGTGAGGATAAGCACTGGGTGGGGCACTGGTCTTTGTGACATCCTCCTTCCTTCCCCCAGTCCTCTAGATTCCTATATAAACCCAGAGGGAAAAGGTATTACTTAAGCAGCCTGGAGAGCAGCAGTAAAATAAAATGAAACAGGTAGGCAAGCTCTCGGGGAGCAGAGCACCCAGACTGGGAGCTGGATCTGGAAGATACCTTCTAGGTCATCTAGCAGACTCACTTCAAGTTTAACCCACTCATTGTCCAGGTGAGGGGATAATGTGATTTGCTGAGAGTCTCACAGGGAGCAAAGGTGGGATTTGAATCTCAGCTGGTTAGTTCTAAGTACTTTCTGTACCACATACTGGCTCTTTTACAGAATAAGACTTTTGCCTGGGCCTAGGTCCATCCAGGTCAGGACAAGGTGGATGATGCCCCTCCTTTCTGCTTCTCAGCCTACACACAACTATATTAAGCAGATCTTATTTTCCTTAATCACAAATCTAACCATGTCATCCTCTCTTTGATAGGCTCTTGGGAATCCTGATTGCCTGCCTCTAGGCCAAAATAGAAACTTCTCTGTTTGACTTCTAAAGTCTGCTACAATTTGTCTCCTCATCTTAAAATTCTTCTTTTCTTGTACTCTGCTATGGTCCAGTCAAACTGGCTATCTCTGTACACATGGTTCTCTATCTCCATTTGCATTTAGTATCTTCCATTCCTGGAATGTTCTCTCCTCATCTCTGTCTCATAGAATGTTCCTCTTTCCTCAAGATGCAGTTTAAGTACTATCTTTTAGATGAAACCAGCCATGTTTTCCCCAACTATTCCCTCTCAACTTTGTATTTATTTGTATCTATCCATGTCTGTCGGTCTATCTGTCTGTCTATCCATCTATCTAACTATCATCTAGCCATCTAGCTAGCTGTGTGTATACATGCTGTTTTCTCCAATATGTTGAAGGCTCCTTGAGAATTATTTCAAATTTTGTCTTTGTAGTCTCTTCTTAGCACAGGGTCAGATGCAGAGGAAGTATTTAATTTTTCACATGTTGATTCAGCAGACTGTTGAAAATTCAGAATTAGATCTCAAGGAATCTAGAGATAGACATTTTAGAATCATAATAATTGAAAATATAAAAGTAAATAAGATTATTAAGAGAAGGAAGAGCCCAAGACAGAGTTTCTGGGTCCTCTTACATTTTCCCAGGAAGAAAAAAAAAGTTGTAGAAAGTATAGTCAGAAAGGTAGAAGAACTTTACAGAGCAGAAAATGAGCCCTGAGAGAGGATCAGATGGAGAAAAAGGACCCACAGTGTCAGATGATGCAGATATTGAGATGGACATGATCCTGAGAAGGTCTTCGGAGTCTTTCCATTTTCATAAAAGAGCAACTCCCATAGATGGACACATTCTCCACTAAATGAAAATGTCATAGATCTGAAAATAGTTTTGTATTTGTTACTAAATGTAATCCAAATGATTTATGAGATATGAAAAGTATACATTATCTTGTAGAGGGGTAAATCCTACATCTTTAACTTAAATACTCAGAACACTATATGTGTCTGGGGGGGTGGTCCTAATTTCAAGTAAAGAAACTGTCATTTTAACAAGTTTCAGAGAAAGAATGTTCTGTCATGTCAGGTCTTGTTTCTGACATGTTTTGATTCAAAAAATATGGTAACCATATTCATACTGCATAAAAGAGGTGTGTTTTGTCATGTTTTGTAATATGGTAAAGGCATAAAAATGAGAAACTGAGAAATGAATGCCTCTAATATTGTCATGGAGGCCATTGTTTAAGAGTTAAGTGAATTTTAGGTTTACTCATACTTTGAAGACTGTACATTTGTAGAGATGCCAAGAACCTTAGAGTCTGTCTGGTCGAGTTGGACCTCACATTCAATTTAGGAATCCTCTTTACAGCATGCCTCGTTGTTATTTGATGAGCCGCTGGCCATCTGTTAGCTCTAATTGTTACTAAATTCTTCTTTATATTGAATCCAAGTTTGTCTTCCTATTATTTCCACACATTAGTCTAAGCTTTGCCTTTGGCAGCTGCGTTGAACAACTCTAGCACAAGATGATCCTCCAAATAACTTGACATGTCAGGAAGATGGAAAGAACATCAGAAAAAGGAGTTTTGAGTTCGGTTTGGTTGCTGGCAAATCCCATGACTTCAAAAAGTCAGCTAACCTCTCAGAGTCTGAGTTTCCTCATTTCTAAAATGGGGGATAAAACACACATCATAATATTACTGTAATTGTACTTTATAATTGTAAAGCTCTTTGGGAAGAGCACTATTCCTAAGTCTAGTCCTTTTTAAATTAAAATCTCCAATTCCTTCAATTGACAATGTGTGTCATCTATTTCCCCAAATGACTAGTCATGTAACTTTAAAAATGCTTTAAAAAATACATACCTATTGTGACCCAGGGAGAAAAAAAAGTGAAAATTTAGAGTTTGATGAAAAGAGTAACTTTAATAACATTGTTTTATTTACAGGAGAATAATGAAATAATGAAAAATGAGTCAGAAGGAAGAGAGCATCTGAAGTGTCACATATATAGGAACAAAAAGAGAGTCTAGTGCTGTTCTCTTTGAGTACAGTATACATATATGCAGGAGGTCATGCTTCTCTCCTTACTCTGCATATTATTTCTAGTCTTGTGACCACACCAAAAAATGATAAGGAAAAATTAGAGTAGAAAGACAAAGATGAGTAAAATGAAGAAAACTTTTCTTTTAAGCAAAAGTTAAAGGGACTGAAAGTGGTTTACAAAAAACAAAAAGAACTCTGAGGAGCAATTTGATTGCATCTTCACTATAATTCACTTCCAAAAGGAACATTTTTGTGTGCCAATTAATTAATTATTCTCTGTGTCTATAAAAGGGCAGCAAGATGGTAGAGTGGATAGAGTGGTCTGGATTTAGAAAGGCTTGGGCTCTAATTCAGACTTACCTACTAGCTATGTGATCTTGGGCAAGTCATTTAACGTTTTTATCTGTTTCCTCATCTATGAAATAAACTGGGGTGGGGGGAGTGGCAAACCATTCCAGTATCTTTACCAAGAAAAACCTAAATGGGACCACAAAGAGTTAGACATGACAGAGTAACAGCAACAGTAAAAATGTTTAGAGAAATCTGATTAAAAGAAAAATCCTGAATTAAAACAAGAAAAAATGAGCTTGAGCATAAGAAATCATCTTGAGGGGGCAGCTAGGTGGTGCAGTGGATAAAGCACCAGCCCTAGAGTCAGGAGTACCTGGGTTCAAATTCCATCTCAGACACTTAATAATTACCTAGCTGTGGCCTTGGGCAAGCCACTTAACCCCATTTGCCTTGCAAAAAACCTAAAAAAACAACATCAACAACAACAACAAAAAAAGAGAAATCGTCTTGACTCATAATGGTAGATATTACAATCTTTGAATGGGCAGATTGAATTTATAAGTCTTCACCAAAAAAATAGACATTCACCTACCTGTAGTTAGCTCAAGATCAATTCTAAGAATTTACATAAATTATTTTAATATAAGAACAGGTCTTTCACAGAAACAGCTCTAAGACTATAAGGACCAGTAAAACAGCTAATAGCACCTTGGGAGTCAGGAAGACCTGAATTTGAGTCTTGTCTCAAACTCCACTAGCTAAGTGACTAGCAAACCACTAATTCCCTCAATCTCAGTAAAATGATACCAACTAGCACCTAGCCCATATGGTTGTGGTGAGCATCAAATGAGATGTGCAAAGGAAACCTTCAAGTGCTCTGTAAATGTTAACTTACTCTGTGCTTCCTAAACTCTGGGGATCCAATTAGAAACAAGTAAGACAGTCCCTGCCTGCAAGGAGTTTATGTTCTAATGGGACAGGAAAACACATCAAGAGGAGTTAGAAAGGGGAGGGAGGCAAACAGAGGGTAATATGGTGTGGAACTGACTGGAAGTGAAGACCTGGGTTCAGGAAAATCCATCAGGATTGAAGGATCCAAGGACAAAGTCTAGATTAGGAACGGATAGATCAGAGTCCAATTAAAGAATTAAATGTAGCCTCTCTAGAGCTAGTCTGAATCTGTCAGTGATCAGTCACTGACCAAGGGGCAGGGTAAAATTTGAGCCTAAAATCACCCCAAAATTATAAAACTTTGATATTTTTATTTTTAACAATACTGAATCACAGATGAATATTTTAATTATTTTCTAGTTATAAGCATATATTAGAAATTCAATCTTTTTTTTCCTCAGAATGCACCATTATCACAGGTAGAATAGATTTCTAATATAAGAACTTAGCAGCCTTCCCCAAATGCTTATCTTTATGACTACTGGAAGATCATGCTATTTTCCAATCATTACTAATTGCTCTAATTTGTACATTATTCAAATTAAATATAAAGTTACAATCTGTTAGATTTTGCTGGCAGATTCAAATATTTGCTCAGAGTATGATGAACAACATAAATTCTCAAGAGTTGACTGGTACTAAATGGTCCTCTTCCTCCACCCTTCGTTTTTCTCATCCCAAGTGTTCACTGGTATCGTTTTCCTGAGTCTGAGGGAGTCAGGTGATTTACTAGTCATGCATCCAATGTATGTTTGAGCAAACTCAGGTCTTCCTGACTCCCAAGTCCAGTCTTCTATCTACTAAGCCGCCTAACTGGCCTGTAATGGCTGTATGGCTTCTAGCAGTGTTCCAAGTCTCATGACTAGGAGAATTTAGAGAATAGGAATACTCTAAGATTAGGGTTTAGAAATACATGAGTAGCAACAGGACTCTTTAACTGCTCTCAACCTCAGTTTCCTAATCTGTAAAATTGAAATAATAATAATAATGATAATAATAATAATAATAATAATAAATACTTGAACTATTTATCTCACAGGGTTGATTTAAGGCTCAAATGAGATGGCATATTTAAAACATATAAACCATTATCACCTATCAGTTTATATATATATACATATACATATGTATATATCTATATGACTTTGAATTCATACTCTCAATATTGTCACAATTTAGCATCTGGATGCTACTGATGCCAAGCCCTAGAAGGTGACCCAGACCCATCTAATATGATTGGGGAAGTCCCAGAAGTACATAACAATAACATTGAAGTAGACTACTGCACTCTGGACTAAAAGGTCTAGAAATATTGAATTTGGAAGATAATTCCCAAACCAAAAGCATAGCTCAATAAAAACATGCAGATTGGTCTGAAAAAATGCCCTCTATTAATGGCATTTCATTCCTGGATCATGCTCACCCCTAGAAGTAGAATTTGGTGAATATCATTATCTCTACCAATTAACCCAACTTGGTCAAGTATTGAGTGTGATATTTAGTAGCTTTGAGATAACAGAGACAGAACTCTATGTTCCTCAGAACAATCCTCCCAAGTGCTCCTATGAGAGGTGCAGGACTGGATAAAACATTCTGCTGGGTCTTTTTAAGAAAAACAAAACACCTCATTGCAGAACCCCAATCCCAAGCCTAATCAGTAAGTAGCTTCCTGGCTGATACTGATGCTTCTGGGAATAAGCTAATCCCATAATCATAATGGGATCTCATTCTCTGGCAGCTTTTCTGCCTTGATTAAACTAAAAACATCCTGCCATCCCCGGTTCTGGTGGGGGAGCTCTGACTAGGCTCTGGCAGGAGGACAAGCTAGTTGTAGCATGGTGTCCCCCCCACTCTTGACAATTCTCTTGGCAGTGCTCAGTGTGGAGCATGACCTTCCCAGAATCTTACACAATGGCTAGATTATCCAAAAACAGCCAACAGATCCCTAATGCCCCTCAAATAAAAGGGGTGTGGATAGTATTCAGACTTAACATTTCACAACCACATATTTGGTCAAATAGCTTTAATGTCCTAAATGACAGGTCTAAATGAAGTAGGTGCTTATCTATTGTTTCCTCTGCTACTTGGATGTATGGGATTGCAGGGGGACCAACTCATGCCAGGAAAAGACTTGAATTTCAGACTCCATCAAAGCTGTGACTTGTTATACCTGCTGCTTTGGAAGATCAATTTGAAGAGTCAAGAATAGATAAATTGAGGTAGACTGCCAGGATTGATAATTTTAGATGGGCTGCAGTATAGGTTGATCTGTGGGTGGCTACAAATCAGGGTGATATTATTCAAGTCTAGGCTTCGGGGATGAGCTGGGTCTGATATCCAGTAAATGCCATAGG
Source organism: Macrotis lagotis (assembly GCF_037893015.1). Classification (NCBI taxonomy): domain Eukaryota; kingdom Metazoa; phylum Chordata; class Mammalia; order Peramelemorphia; family Peramelidae; genus Macrotis; species Macrotis lagotis. Next base: position 665,772,849 of record NC_133658.1, on the reverse strand, counting down.
CCCCCCAAATAGTGAACAAGCCAAGAGGTGGACCAAGATAGTGAAAGAGATGATGAATTATGATTATCTCACAGCTTCAGATTTTATTGAAATTAGCTTAGTTTAGATATTTTTTAAAACTTACAAATATATATTGATATTTTTTAAACTCCCATAATAAGTATATATATATATGTGTGTGTGTGTGTGTGTGTGTGTGTGTGTGTGTGTATTGTGTGTATACATACTCACACTTACATAATACATGATGATGTTGATGTTTGTCCTTTGTTCTGAAAGAAGACCATGACATCAGGGAGGTGATGCCATGACAAGCACATGGATTGGATTTGAGTGAGGGGGCTTGTGCTAAGTCACCAGCCTCACTTTCTCCTCCAGAGCCATCTAGATCCAATGGCTAGATATGACTCAGGGATGACTAGAGATGGACCTAGATGAGAAGTAATCAGGGTTAAGTGAGTTGACCAAGGTCACACAGCTAATAAGTGAAAAATGTTGGAGGCTGGATTTGAACTCCTTTCTTTTTGACTCCAAGGTCAGTACTCTTTCACTGTGTTACACACACACACACACACACACACACACACACTCTCTCTCTCACTGCAACATTTTGCAACCAGGCTGACATAAGGAGGGTTTTATTTTGCAACATTTTTTTCTCCAACTACCTTTCTCATTTTCAAAAGAAGGTAAAAATACACAATTTTTTTTAAATGGACTATACTGTCATTTTCCCTGGGATTCCTTGCCCCCTTGTCTTGCCATCATTCATGACCTGTCTTAGCAGTCTGGAGGAAATTATGCAAATGTACTGACCAAGTCCAATATAAATTTATGTGCTCCATCTTCCAGGCCTCCAATCAGAGAGGAGTCTGAGGGAAGGGATGTCAATCAAGGCTGGAGTTAGAGTGTGGTGGTGAGATTTGAGGTGATGAGTTATCCTAGGTGGAGCATCCTGATGCAATCCATACCATCTAATGTCGTGTGTCTCCAGAAGGCCTAATCACATGAACATCAGCATCCCTACCAACTAATCCAACAACAGGCTACTAGTTCCAAATTCAGATGACATCTAGTCTCTACAGATCTGGCAGAACCATCCCTTCCTACTCTTTTCCACAAACCACATTTATTTCCTAGTCTTTCTGCACCTGCCATTCTAATCAAACTGCTCTTTCCAAAGTTACCAGTGATCTCTTAGTTGTTCAATCCAATGACCTCTCTTCAATCCTCATCTTCCTTGACTGCTCTGTAACTTTGAACACTCTCCACTACACAATGTTTTCCAAACTCTCTCTCCTCATTACTTCTGTGACACTGCTCTCTCTCTTTTGTTCCTAACCTGACTTCTTTCTCATTTTCTTTTGTTGGTTCATTATCCATCTCTCACTGCCTGAGCCTTGGGGTCCTCTAGGTCAGTTCTGACCATCTTTCATTTTCTGTCTTCACTCTTTCTCTTGCAGGTCTCACCTTCTTAGTTTATTTATCTCCTCTTCTCAGATGATCTCGGTCTCAATCTCTCAGCACCAGGCCTTCACTGACAATTGATTGCTAGACATTTTTAGTGAACATCCTTTCAGCAATTCAAATTTAACATGCCCCCAAAAGAAACACATAATTTTCTCTCCTAACTCATCACTTTCTGCACCACTATCTTCCCAACCACCCAGGTTTGTAACCTCAGTGTCATTCTTATTCTTCCTCACTCCCAACTCCTCATAACCAATCATTTAAATAATTTGCCAAAGAATTGTTGACTCTACCTCTATCAGTTTAGAAATATCATGAAGTTCTCTGCATATAGGATGAATCTGGGTGATTAACTGTGCTGTTTGAGAATAAGACATCTGGTTGTTCCCACTTCTAGAGCAACTTATTTATTTTCTGTAAGACTTCAAATTCATCTCAGTATAAGGAGATCTGGCCCCACTACTGAGACAATGAGACCCTAGAAATGGTGCCATTGTTTGAGTAGGAGGTCATAGATTCAAAGATTTGGAGCCATAAAACCTTAGCTGAAATCCAGTCAACCTCATTTTACATTTGAGGAAACAGGCCAAAGGAATTAAGTAATTTGTCTAAGATTGTACTGATAATAAATAGCACAGCTAAGATTTGAACCCAGGCCCTTTGGCTTCAAAACCTATTGGTTTCCATTATATCAAGAAGGGGAGGGGTGGCTAGGTGTCACAGTGGATAGATCACCGGCTCTGGAGTCAGGAGAACCTGAGTTCAAATCCGACCCCAGACACTTAATAATTATCTGGCTGTGTGGCCTTGGACAAGCCATTTAACCCATTGCCTTACAAAAACCTAAAAAAAAGGTGGAGGGTCAGAGTTTGTTTTAGTTTGGCATGAGATACCCTTAAACTCCACCCCTAAGGGACCTGGATTTGTGTTGGTTATTTAGGAGCAGCATTGTGGTTCTAAGGAAAAGACCCTCAGAGAATAGGGGCTGGGCCCCCATTTGTGAACCAAGAATATAAATGGAATAAACAAATGGAATTTATAGCAGATTAAACCAAACATCATAGAGTGAGCTCACAGGTGCTAGGTAGAAAATCCTTAGACCTTTAGCAAGGTCTAAATCTGGAAAAGTTAGCCCTGAGTAGGCTTGGGAGAGAACATAGAACTCACTTTGAAAGAGGAGAGCTGGGGTCAGTGAAATGATGGTTTGTCTCATGCAAATTCTTTCCTTGACATAGTATTTATTCTTTTAAGAAAGCAGCTTGTGGGATATGATATTCTGATGCACTGAGTTGCTGTGGACCCAAGCAATCCCTTCTCTCTCTCCTGAACCTCCTTGACAGGCAACAGGCCTGGTGTAAAGAACAATGCTTCTGGATTAGAGGACCCAAGTTCAAATTCTGCCTTGACTCTTCAGAAGATCTACCCACTTAGCCAACCAACTGCCCCAAGTATTTTAATACACTAATGGATTTATAATCTCATCACAGGGGGGCAGTTCAGAACCTAGCTTAATCTTTTTTTCCCCCCTTGGTGATCTTGTCCACATCCTATCATAATTCTTATAGATTGCCTTCCCCAATGTACTGGAGATCTCCCTCCAGGTCTTTTGCCATTGTATTTATGCATTGCTCAGAATTTCCATCTATTATTCCTAGTGCCTGTTATGTTTTCTGATCATATGTCTTCTGGATGCTATATATTTTTGTCACTTCTTGCATATAAGTCAATCATTAGTAATATTACAGCCTATTTAAATTCCTTCCATTATCTTTCAGTCATCTGCAGTCTTGAATTTTTGGTGATTGATATTTTCTAAAACTTAAAACAATGAAGTTTCACCTTAAGGACATAGAGTTTCATCAGAATGATCAAGGTGTTTAAAAAATGGGTTTTCTTCCAGAGAACAGTTTGAAAGATATTAAGAATAAGTCCAGGGGTGGGCTGGAGCCAGCTTGAAGCAGAGCCAACGGTTAAATTTTCAGTGTGAGCATTTATACACCTCAGAGATTGGAAAATATGACAGATTAAAACTTGATTTATTATTTTGTTGATTGTCTAGACCTATGTAAGTGATGGAGAATATGTTAATAAGTCACATTGCATTTGAAAAATCTATTGTTAGTACTTGTATTTTTGCTTGTTTTGGTTTTAGAGAGGGAATTGTTAAATATTTCACCAACATGCCTCTGCTAAGTTCAATAGTATTTGATCTTTTAAGGGAACCGGAGCTATTAATCATATTGCTTCTCATTTATCTCCCTCTTGGGAGGAAGATGTACCAACCACTACTTAGGAAGGCATTGTCCTTGAGTGGAAATGCAGTTAGATGAACAATCTATAGAATTCATAGACCAAATGTAAATGAACAAGAAATTACTTATATTGCTAAAAATAAAGAGGGGAAAAATAAGATGGATTACCTTTAATGACTCAAACTTCTCAAAGACAGAAGTCCATAAACAAGTGTTGGTGTTGAGATTAAAGTTATAGAACCCTACAATCTCCAAACAATTAAAAATGAGTACCATTCAGAGGGTAATGGAGAGGTGTATGGTGGGTTTAAGTAGCATGAGACACATATCAAATAAGAAATGTTTCTTTCTCAAAAAAAGATAGATGTGTGAGATTGGTCATGCATTGAAAGTGAGGAATAACCAACAAGTAAACCATGGGCTTCTTTGATTAACCCTCTGATGTTAACAGAAATCAACGAAAAGACCTGATGGCAAATCTGGGGAGGACTTGGACAAAAAGTTAAGCAGGGAGGCAGAGTTCTCCCCACCCAGAGAAGGGGGGGGGGGCAAAAGTAGTGGGCTACATTTATTCCCTAACACAAACCCCTGCTTTGTGTTAACTTGTTATAGGAAGGTTCCAAGCATTGCACATAAAATAAATGCTTTTTTAAAAATTATTCCTTCTAACAAAGCAAAACCGTTTGTTGGAATGACATAATTAGAAAAGTAACACTATAGCATTTCCCCATAAACCTGAGACATACTCTCCTATAAACATACACATGGTGGGGAAGAATAGATACACATAGAGAAATGTGAATGAGCAAATTCGTAGAAGGGAATCTATGTTGCAAAAACTTTCAGGGAAAGGTGTGGGGAAGTGGTCAAGGAGGGGGATTCACACCTTTGCACCAGGATTCTGATGCTGTCTTGTGATGTCATTGTGCTGCTTCCCACAGGTCTCTTGGCTGGGTATGTGTGATCTCTGCTTCTAGCTTTGGGTTCAAAAGAGATGCTTGGTTGTATCATCATTGAGAAAGATCCAGGCACCATTATTTTTTCTGAAAACCCTTAGGTTTTGTTCTGCTATAGCCCCATTTAGAGAAGGTAAAAAATCTTGCTTTGGAAAAGCAAAAAGCCTTCACTGTGAAAAAAAGACCAAGGAGGCAAATTGTTGTCCATTTTTCTTTAGGGTGAATGAACTGCAGGCAGCCTTCACCTCAGAATCTCCTGAATGGAGGGAATGGAATTCCCATTTACATAGGAAGTGATTCTCAGTCTCAGGATCTGTTATTTAGAAGAAAGAAGCAGTACTCCCAAAGCAGGGCTTAAGTAACTAGTGTCCTAAAACTCACTTATCTTTTATTTTTTTTTATTTATCTAGGTCAATGGGGTTAAGTGACTTGCCCAAGGTCACACAGCCAGGCAATTATTGTGTCTGAGGTCACATTTGAACTCAGGTCCTCCTGACTCCAGGGCCAGTCCACTGCACCACCTAACTGCCTCTCACTTATCTTTTGACTGGACTTTTTCATTGTTGAGCTTGAGATTGGTACCTCACCCTCATTCTTGGTGAACACTTCAGATATCACCCAATTTTAGTTTCTGTAGGTTCAGTTATAAACTGTGGTTGTTCAGTTGTTTTTCAGTCATGTCTGACTCTTCATGACCCTATTTGGAATTATTTTGGCAAAGATAGTAGACTGGTTTACCATTTCCTTCTCCAACTCATTCTACAGATGAGGAAACTGAGATAAATAAGTGACTGACCCAGAATCACATAGGTAGTAGGTGTCTCTGAGGACAGATTGGAACTCAGAAAGATGGGTCTTGCTGCCTTCAATTATAAACCACTTAAAGGCTGATTACCCAGTAATTCTTCAAGCACTCTAGAATTCTGGTTTCCAGAGTTTTCTGACCTTAAGCCTGTTCTGTTTTTTGGTGAGTATAAGTTGGCAGGGGAAAAGCCATGGTTTCTTCTGACATGCCTTACTATATTTTTGCCTTTTCATGAGCAGATATGACCCACTAAAATCTGAAAGGGGCTTTTAAGTGCATCCTTTTACCATCAACATGGTAAAACCCAACACCAAACTGAACATTGTGAAACCCAGTTTTATTCTTTTCTGTTATTCCTATAATGTTTTCTTGTCTGCAAAAATAGGGTGATTCTCTAGATAATTGCTAAGATTCCTTCTAACTCTAAAGTTCTGCAATCAGTGAGCACTAAGACAGAACATTTTAAAGAATATTCTTGGGGCTTTAGCCATTCATTCTTGTTAAATTTACGTTGATGTTCTCAGAATAGACCTTGTGAGGTAAATATTGCATATAACAATATATTCACTTTACAGATGAGGAAACTGAAGCACAAAAAAAGGTTGTGTCCTATATCCCATAGCTGGAAAACATTAGAGACAGGAGGGAGCCTGAGACTTCCAACCCACATATTCCCACTTCCAATCATTCATCATCCAGCCCTGCTCCTCCTACCACACTAAGTTGGCAATTTGAGGGGAAATGCATGCTACATCACAGTGAGCTTGTTAGCTCTCTGGTGTGAGAAGAGCAAAAGAAGCTTCTGGTTCAAGATTGAGGACTCTCCTTTCTTTTATAACTAAGAAGAATGAGATTAAAACTAAAAGTCAATAAGGCTTTGTGATCATCGTGAACAATTCTCAGGATAAGGGGGATGGGCATTAGTTCTGTTGACCTTTGATTTTTAAAAAAAAAATTATTTAAGGCAATAGGGTTAAGTGGCTTGTCCAAGATCACACAGGCAATTATTAAGTGTCTGAGGTTGGATTTGAACTCAGATCCTCCTGACTCCAGGGCCAGTGCCCTATCCACTATACCATCTAACTGTCCCTCTGCTATACCACTTAGCTGACCCTGAATTTTTTTAATGAGAATGCAAATGTCAAATATCTCAAATGGAAAATATATTTCAATGTTTTTTAACAAGGTGGGGGGAACAAGATAAATCAATTTTCTCAAGTGTTTAAATCCTGCAGATAAAGCATATATGCTTTGTTTACTTGCAATGAGAGCTGAGGAAAATTATGTGTGTGTGGTCAAATCCCTAGTCACAGAAGCCCTTTCTTGTTGGATCACTGCAAACTACAGGGGTTTGGGGTTTTCAGCCAAGTGATTTGTCTACTGACCTCTTTTTCCATGCAATAGGAAGGAAGTGCCCCTAAAAACCTGCATTCCTGTAGCTACTAGACAAAAGATCAGTAGACTGCAGAAAGGAAAAAAGGTAGATCCTCTTCCAGTATGACACTCCATTAGGTGATGTTCCTTGGGGGTAGGAGCTGGTTCTTTTTTGTCTTTGTAGCTCTAGCACCTGGCACAGTGCTAGGGACAAAGTGGGTGATCAATAAAGGCCTGTTGATTGACTTGTTCCTGATAGTTGATTTAAAACAGGTGGAGCCTCTTTCCTTATTGCTCTAGAACTCTGACATGAGAGGAAAGGTGGATAGGGAGGGCAGGGGTGAGAAAGAAAACACTAGGTGTGGGTGAGGAGAATTGAGAAATAGATGGCATGTTTAACACTTGAAGGTTTGAAAAGTGCAGGTTTGCAAAGGGAGATAGGTACTACTATCTTAGTTTATGTTGTTCAATTGTGTCTGACTCTTTGACCTCCATTTGGGATTTTCTTGGGAGAAGTACTGGATTGATTTTCCATTTCCTTTTCCAACTCATTTCACAGATGAGGAAACTGAGATAAACAGAATTAAGTGGCTTGTCCAGGATCACACACAGCTAATAAGTGTCTTAAGACCAGATCTGAGCTCAGCCCTTCCTCATTCCAGGCCTGGTGCTCTATCCACTTCACTACCTAACTCTCCATATCTCAGTTTTATGGAGGACAAAACTTGAGGTTGAGGGATTAATTGACTTGCCTAGCCTGACAAAGTTACTAAGTGCTTATAGCAAGATTCAAACTTACATATTCCTGATCCTATGCCATGCTGCCCTTTAAAGTAGCCCTAAAAACAATCCCTGACTTGCCTTAATTTTGAAGCTACATTTTCTTTAGGGTTTGTTGACCTTAGATGTGTGTTGGATTGATTGAAGTCCTGGGAATCATGATGATCTCAAGTCAAACTGCCTGATTTGGACCCCAACCTGCAAAATGGAGCCAAAATATTTTCTCTGTCCTAGTCTGTGTTGCTGGATTCCAAACCACTGTCATACATGTATAAGAAGTAGTGCTGCAACCTGGTGATGTAGAAAGGATAAATAACTTAAGCTGACTCTGGTTAAATCAGATTGAAGATTTCTGATCTTTTGTTGTGTGGAGTTGAGTATGGTGGTGGCGGTGGGGAATTTGTCCTTGTTTGCGCTGGGTAGGATTCAGGTTTTGGGCAAACCATTTTCTTTTTTCTAGTGTCTGCAATTTCTTGTACACAACATAGAATCCTTCCTTGGGCAGGGCTTGGGATATTGCACTAGCACTATACACCCCGGTCACAAGGGTTTGATTCGAAGTATGTTTCTTTTCTACTTTGCTTATTTGCGGGGCAGTTGGGGTCCAGCGATTTACCCAGGGTCACCGAGCTAGCGGGGTGTCAAACGTCTGAGGGCAGATTTGAACCGGGGTGCTCGCGGCCGGCTGCCCTGATGGCCTCTCTGTTTCCCCTCAGGCAGCCTGGCCCCAGTCCCGGCCCCAGTCCCAGCCTATCCGTCCTTCAGCCCGCTCTCCGATCCGAGCATCTTTTCAAAAACCTACATCAGTCAGCCGGCACTTCGCATCCAATAGAGTTTGCGTTCTTGGCCTTGAACTTGGCACGCGCCGCATCTCGCCCGGCATTTGAGGCCTCTGAGGGCCCAGATGCGGCCTCCGCAGCCGGCCTTGGTTCTGCGCAGTGAGGAGACTCCGGTGTGGACCAGGGACTGGATGGACTGTGTCCCCTCGGGGGGATCCTCGAGCTGCCCCGCAGGGCACCCAGTGCTTCCTCTCCCACCCGTGTCCTGGTCTGTGCCCCTTCCAGTGCGCTGCCGCGGCTCGGGCTACACCCGGGGGTGCAGTGGGGGTGTCCCTGCGGGCCCCGGCCCTGGCCTCTTGCCGCCCTCCTCCTCCTCGGGGGCGGCGGGTCGTGCCGCCTCGTCGGCACCCCGAGGCTCTCTGAATGGGGCTCGGCATGGCCCCGCTCCCCGGGCTCTGCCTCGGGCCGGGCCGGGCGCGTGGGCGCCGCCCGGGCGTGCTCCTTTAGCCGAGCCCGGGCGCAGGCCGGCTCGGCTCGTCCTCTCCCCCGGGCGCCGGGCGGCTCGGCGGGCCCCCGCGGCCGGTGAGTGTCGGGGGCAGGACTCGAACCCCGATTTTCTCGAGCCGCCGGCGCGGGGCAGGGGCGAGGGGGCGCGGGGGGCGGGGTGAGCGGGCTCCGCCGTCAGCTTCCTCCGCAGCCGGGCGGGGGGCGGGGGGCGGGGGCGGCCGCGGCAGGCCGGGACCCCGCGGGGGCGCTGCAGAGTCGGGGCCGGCCCGCGCCCCGGGAGCGCCCCGAGCCGAGGCACCTGCGCCGCCGGGCCGCGCCGAGGGGAGCCGGAGCCGGAGCCGGGGCCGGAGCCGCAGCCGCAGCCCGAGCCCGACCCGGAGCCGCAGCCGGAGCCCGACCCGGAGCCGCAGCCGGAGCCCGAGCCCGACCCGGAGCCGGCCGGGCCGGAAAGGAGGCGCCGTCCTCGGGCGCCGGAGCCCCGCGCACCTGCCCAGCCCGGGGCCGCCCACAGACCCCCGGGCCCGGCTGGGAGCCGGAGCCCGAGCCGGAGCCATGAGCGCCGCGCGCCGCCGACGGGGCCCCCGGGCCTGGCCCGCCGCCCGCGTCCCCCCCGCAGCGGCCGCCCCGGCCGCGGGTAAGTGAGGGTCCGGGGCGCGCGGGGCTGAGCGCCGGCCCCGCCGCAGCCACCTCAGCCGGCCGGAGGGGCCCCTCCAGCCTCCCAGCCGCGGGCAGAGCTGCGGGGGGCGCGGGTCTGCGGGCGGGGACGGGGGGCCCGGGAGACCCAGCCCCCGCTGGGAGTCTGGGGGCTGCCCGCCCGCGCCCCCGGGCCCGCCGCTGCCAGCCGCTGCGGTGTGAGCGCGCACCGCCGTCTCCCGCTGTCTCGGGTCCACTTGAAGGTGCCCTACGGGCGCACAAATGGGAGACAGGCTCAAATCCTGGGGACAAGCTATGAAACACGGTTCTAGAAGCCGCTGTTTCATTTTCCTGAGCCTCCCTTTTCCAAACTGTCAAACAGCGCAAGGAATCTTTATTTTTTTAAGGTATTTGCAAGGCAATGGGGTTAAGCGGCTTGCCCAAGGCCACACAGCTAGGTAATTAAGTGTCTGAGGTCGCATTTGAACTCAGGTCCTCCAGACTCCAGGGCCGGTGCTCTATCCACCGCACCACCTAGTCGCCCCAAGTCAGGGATCCTTTTGATCACATTTCTGACATTACTTTTGTTTGAACCTCTGATGATGGACTGCTCACTCTTTACTGTCACCCTCTACTCTTCTTTCGGACAATTACTCACTAGTCATTTTTTTTTTTTTACATTAAGCTGAAATCTTCCCCGTCCTGCTCTTTGATCCAGTGAAGGAACATAAAATAAATTAATCCCTCTTCCATATTAATCTTGACGGTGTCTCTCTTTTAAAGTGGCTGTTCAGAACTAAATTTACTTTTCCACGTATGGTCTTAGTTTTTTTTAGTAACTTCATCTCACTGTTGTCTCTCAAAGAGCTTTTATTCAACTACAGCCCTCAGGAGATGAGCTATTCCTAAACTAAGCCCACTGTTTATGTGTAAAATTTATTTTTTAAACTTAAAAATATGTATCCATGCCACTTAAATATCATCTTGGTAGTTTTGGACCATTGCCTTCAACTTGCCAACTCCTTCCAAAGTCTTAATTCTTTCATTCAACTTATCAGGTATTGGCACTAGCTCTGTCATCTGCAAATCTGATTATAGCTTTCCCTTCATCAACATCTGTGAATATGTTGGACAAGACATAAATCCATTAAGTGCTTCTTTGAATCCTTTGTGGTGACAGTGGTGACAGATCCTTCATGACCCTGTTTGGGGTTTCTTGTCAACGATCTTAGGGTAGTTTGCCATTTCCTTCTCCAGCTCATTTTATAGATGAGGAACCAAGACAGAGTTAAGCGACTTCCCCAGGGTCACAACTATTCTGAGATCAGATTTGAACTCAGGTGGAATAGTCTTCCTGACTCCAGCCCTGGCACTCTATTCACTGTGCCACCTAACTGCCAATTTTGAATCTACTTCCTCTTAGCCCAACTTCTTCAAAATTCTCGTGCTTCACTAACTCATCACATGCTTAAAAAAAAGGAAAGGAATATAGTTTGTTCTTGGTACACTCATTTCCAAATGTTCTTTTCCAAGTGTTCAAAAACCACTTGTTTAATAATCCACTTAAAATTTTGGGAGAGTAGATTCCTGGGGAGGCATTCTTTTTATTCCTTTTTGAAAATTGGGAGGTGGGGTGGGTTTGTCTTGTTCCAGGGCTTTGACAACTTTTCCATTCTCCATGATTAAAAAAAAAGGGTTACTTTCATAGTTCTCTTATAAGAGCTGCAAGTTCTTCCTGTACCTAAAGATATAATTTGTATGAACCTCAACAAATGACGTGATTATAAATGACTTGGTGCTTCCTTCTGTGTTTATGATCTCACATGCTAACAGTCTCTGCTTTATTTGTTTCTAGCCTGAGGATCATTTTCCTTGAGAATAAAAAAATGTGGTAAAGTATGCTAGAGGGGCAGCTAGGTGGCACAATGGAAAGAACACCAGTTTTGGAGTCAGGAGGACCTGAGTTCAAATTTGGATTCAGACACTTAATAATTGCCTAGCTGTGTGATCTTAGGCAAGTCATTTAACCTCACTGCCTTATGCAAATAAAAATTTTAAAAAAAGAATACTGGACTTGAAATCAGGAGGGTCTTGGTTCAACTTCTAACTCTGAAATGACATTTTCGAACAGTTATAGACATATGGCATATAGACACATATGACTTCTCATAATGGTTTGTATTCATCCTACAGCACTGCATTCCACAACTGGCTCTATATTTTGGTAGTTAGTCCCACTTAAAGTGGGGATGCTTGTCCTCTGGAAATTGAACCTAGTCCTCTAAACCTTCTCCAAACCATGGTTTTCCCAGCTGTAATTGGGGACAAACATGTATATAATACCCACCCACTCCCAAGCTTGTTGGGAGGAGCTAATGAAAAACAGTACATTGAAAACTTTCTATAAGTAATAGCTATTTGATGATGATGGTGATGATGTTGAAGATAAAGATGGAAAATAGTTCATTCAATCATGGATTTTGAGTTGGAAGATAATCTAATCCTGGGTCCTTTCTTTCTGATCTCTGTCAATTCTACCAATCCATATATGATCAAGGGATTTGGAGATTCTTAAGTAAAATTTAATTTTTAAAAAAATATTAATTTAAGTAAAAAGAATATTGCCAGTATTTTACCTAAGTAGAATACTCAGTTAATTTACATGAACAAATATTAACTACCTGTGTGTACAGAGCATTCATAAATTTAAGTTAGTCCTCATCCCCTCCCCCCCATCTCTCCTTTTTAAAGAGCACATATGCTGCTTGGGAGATAGGAGTTGTACCAAGATAAGTAAATGCAAGGTAATTTGAAGGTGGAAAGAATATTTATGACTGGTGAGTCAGAAAAGGTTTCTCATAGAAGGTGGAACCTGAAAAGAGACTAAAAATTTTAGGAAGTGAGTTGAGGAAGTGAATTCCAGACATGCAATAGAGCCTGGAAATGGGATAGTTGAATTTGAGAATCAGTCAGTAGTGCAGTATGATGAGACTATAGATTACATAATGGGGCAGGTAGGAATACTGTGACATAATTCTGGAAATATAAAATAGAGCCAGGCTGAAACATTTGTCTTTTATCCTAGAGTCACTGGTGAGTTCAGAAAAATTTTTGAAAGAGACAGATATGTTCAGATCTGTTGTTAGGAAGTATATTTTGGTAGATATATATGGAGCATGGATTGGAAAAGGAAAGAGATCAGAAAGCAGGGAGAAGGATAAGGAGATTACCATCATATTATGCTGAGGGACTTAACTAGGATGGTGGCCACATGAGTAGGGAGAATGGAAAGCAATTTGGAGATATTGTGGAGGTAGAATTGCCCACCCTTAGGAGCAGATTGGTTATAGTCAGTTCTTCATTCTCAAAGAAGACCATGACACCAGGGAGGTGATGCCATGACAAGCTCATGAACTGAATGTGGGGGTGGGCTGTGCTGAGTCACCAGCCTCTGTATCTCCTCTAGAGCCACCTGGGTTAAGTGGCCCAGGTATGAGGCAATCAGGGTTAAGTGATATCCACTGTACCTCCCAGCTACCCACCTACATTCATATATGAACATGTTATCTTCCCCAAGAGAAAGTAAATTCCTTGAGAGCAGAGATTTTTTTCACTTTTGTTCTTAGCAAAATTTCTCGCACATAATAGATACTTAATAAATCTTACTGACTGCATGGTTTCAATATTTTTAAGCACTTTGTGTACAAGGCAGGTCAGAAAGGCCTTAGTTCAAATTTAGATTTAGACATTTACTCTCTGTGTGACCCCAAGCAAGTCCCTTAACCCTGTTTGCCTCAGTTTCCAAATATCTAAAATGAAGGAAATGGCAAATAAATTACAGTATCTTCACCAAGAAAACCTCTAATGGAGTCATGGAAAGTCAGACATGACTGAAAAAATAATGTGTAAGGCTCTATAGCAACCCAGATCTTTCCAAACAATGTGAAACCTAAGCAATGAAATCTGTTATTTGCATCAATTGAGGAATGGTTTGTTTTAGTTAATCAAGTGTTCTATTTTATAAAATTTTATATACAACATATGGGATTACCAAAATTCTAAGAATTATTACTATTTTCTTGCATTTATGTTGCTGTAAGGTTCACAAAATATTTCCATAACAATTCTGTGATTACATATGTATATTTATATATATAATAAGCATTATTATTGGCATTTTTCATAAGAACCGAGATTATTTCCATTTTTCATATGAAACAGATTCTGGTGGTGTTTTTAACAAAGTGGCAGGTCATGTAGAGTAAAGAAAAAGAAATGGCCATGGGAGATTTATCAGTTAAGATCCATACTACCACGCTTAGACAGAGCAACTTTGTTTTAGGATTGGAGTCCCATACCAGACCCCCAAACTGGGGGGTTACTAAGTGAGGATGAGTGGTAAGGAAACCACTCCGGTATCTTCTAGGAATTTGACTGTGAAAGGGGAAAAGAGAAGTAGGATGACAACTTAAGAGGATCCTGAGGGTCAAGTGCAAGGATGGGATGGAATCATGGGTATGAATAGGGGGTTTGACCTTACCAGGAAAGAAAGTCACTTCTTTCCTCAGAAACTAGAGTAGTAGAAGAGAATTATGGGACAATGGAGAGGGCCTTGGGGTTTGAAGTAAAACAGAAGAGGATATCATGACAGCCTTAATATTCTAAGTACAGAGAAGTCAAAGCCCACTACTGAGAAAGGGTGGGGTTATGGGCTGAGAGTGGAGTTTAGAAGAGCCACTGAAGGACATAGTTAATCAATGAAGTTAAATATAATACAATATTATATTATAGGGAAGGCCCAGATGAGTTTAAATAAGTTTAATCTTTATATACCCAAGCAACATGGTAGTATGACTTTCTCCAAAGGAATACAGTAGCGTAGGAAAGAACAAGGATGATGGGTTTAACCCAGTGTTGGAATTTGCTAAAGTGTGACAAGTGATAGGACAAGGAATCCAAATTTAAATAAGTGTTAAATAAGAAACTAAGCAGCCCATTATAATTGTCAGGAAGCTTGGTAGGCTTTAAAACAAATAACCTGCAGTAACTTGGTGTGGAAATAGCTTTTAATTTTTATTAATTCCAGAAACTTAGTTAGCATTAAGTTATCTACTATATGAAATTCTTAAAAGTAATGAGATAGTGTTTTTGGCCTTGTGGTATTTATAGTTTAATCAAAGAAATGACACTGGTATATTCAGTCATGTCAGACTCTTACCCCATTTGTTTTTTGTTTTTTTATGTTTTTGCAAGGCAAATGGAGTTAAGTGGCTTGCCCAAGGCCACACAGCTAGGTCATTATTAAGTGTCTGAGGCCATTGAACTCTGGTACTCCTGACTCCAGAGCTGGTGCCCTATCCAATGCGTCACCTAGCCACCCCTGGGGTTTTCTTGGTAGAGATACTAGGAGTAGTTTGCCATTTCCTTCTCTAGCTCTTTTTACAGATGAACAATCTAAGGCAGATAGGGTTAAATGACTTGCCCAGGGTCACATACTTAACAAGTGTCTGAGGCTAGATTTCGACTCAGGATTCTAGAACCTCTAGGCTCTATCCATGTGCCCAACCACTTGCCGGCTAAACTAGGTCATTGGAGAGTGCACCGTTGGCATTTCAGAGGCAGGAGCACTGGGCTACTTTAGTCATTGATCTGACCCAGTGAAGCTTTTTAAAATCTGTCAGGAGTTATTAACCTGAAGTCTAGAAACTTTTAAAAAATATTTTGTTATTCATATTTCAGTATAATTGATGTCCTTTGCAATCCTGAACATTTTATTTTATGCATTGAAAAAATTTTATTCTAGCGAAGACTAGACCACAGCCACAGAGATCTAGGACACGCAAAAAAGAAGAGTGATATTCTTGGGTGTTTTCCAGATCTATCCTCTCATTACTCACCAATTACTGCCCCCTCACTGGTAAAGGAATGTTTCTGCTAAACTGCTGAAAAACTCCCATACAGATTAGGCATAGTTTATTTTTTTACCGATTAATAAATGGGACATGTTACTTTGACAGTCATTTCAACAAACACCTCTTCTACCTTCTCATACATCAAGTCAATCAAAGTCACTTCCTGAAGGAGCTGCAGTTGACAGTACACTTCACTTTCCATTTCTCTACTTTTATCATTTATTAATAGAAGAATAGGTGCTCTAGCTTTAGCGATTACCTTCTGTATCTGACCTGGGTTTTGTTATATAGGCTGTTTTGTCTGTAGGTTGGATTTTTTAGAGCTGTGAACAGAGCAAGGGATGACTTTCTGACATGAGAAAGGTGTGTTTGTCTATCATCACTTCTGAAAGAACAGTTGCCTTCATTTATGGAATATGGGGCATGATGAGATCCCCAGGCTGGGGAGAGGTGAGGGATTCTGATTTCATGCTGTGGGTCTGCCAGTTACAGAGAAAAAAGAGGATTAATTCCCAGGCTGCTGTTCCAATCTGTTTCATCCTCTCTTTTCTTTTAACAATCAGCACCATTCACCCATCTAAGATATCAGGAGAAAACAATGGAACAACAAAAAGCTTTCAGGCTCATGCAACAAAACTCAGCACTCTTAAGTCTGTCTCTACCTCAGTTTCCTTCCCTGCCAAATGGAGCAGGTGATACTTAGTATTAAGAAAATCAGCTGAAATGAATAATGTACTTGAAATTGCTGGTAAACTGCCGAGCCTAAAAGACCCTAAGGTGGTGACAGGAAACTGAATAAACCTTTTGTTTGTCACAAGAAGGAAATTGCTAATGTTTGGGGACTCAAGTTTTTTTGGGTTTTTTTGTTTGTTTGTTTTTAGGTTTTTGCAGGGCAATGGGGTTAAGTGGCTTTCCCAAGGCCACACAGCTAGGTAATTATTAAGTGTCTGAGGTCAGATTTGAACTCAGGTACTGCTGACTCCAGGGCAGGTGCTCCATCTGCTGCTCCACCTAGCCACCCCAGGGGACTCTAAGGCAGCATTGTGGATGGGGTGGGGCTGGGATTGGTGCCAGTTCTGATCCAAGTTCTGGTTTATGCCCAGGCTCTTGGTCTTCCGGGTTGTATCCCATGAAATGACAACCATGTGCTGACTACCCCCTGGTCCTCTGCATCTGCTCCTTGAACATACAGGCCTCGCACAAAGAGAGGGCAAAGATCAACTCATTCATATGCCAGACACCATATTATCATTTAGTCAGAACATCAATCATTAAGACATAATGTCACCCAGGAAATGTTCTCAAATGTTCTAGAGTCCTTTTGGGGAAGAGCAGCTACTCTTATATTATGTCCTGAATTTCAGGAGGGAGCAGGGATGAGGTAAATCATTGATTTAGAGCCCTGAGGGACCAGGAAGGTCATTGAGACCAACCTCATCTTTTCTAGATTTTCCAGAAAAATTATTAGAAGCAGCTAGGTGGTAGAGACTGTGACCTGAATTCAAATTTAGCCTCAGACATTTACCAGCTGAGTGACCCTGGGCACATCTGTCTGCTTCAGCTTACTCATCTGTAAAATGATATTAATAGGACCTACCTCTCAAGGGTGTTGTTTGAGATCTTTGTAAAGTGCCAGCTTTTAGTGTGTTGTTCCCATTATTATTAAGTTACCTGCCCAAGGCCTCTCAGGTATCAGGCCAGGATTTGAACCTAGATTTTTCTAACTCCAATACCCTTTAATCCCAATAAATGAAAATGGTGGGGAGAGGGGAGATGATGTGGATCAATGAGTAAATTAAGTCTCTGAACCAGCGTGGAGGGGAATAAATAGTTTGGGGCAAGGAGTTCTATATTAAAAGTGGTTAAAAAACAAAAATAAAAACATTTGGCTTCATGACTTAAAGTAAAGTTGGGGGGTAAGGAATGGGGGTTCAGTGGTACTCCTGGCTGTTACCCTATGAATTTAGGGGAAAGTAGGATGTGGCAGTGACTTGGTCACTGGTAAAGCTTACATGGAGTAAGTCTCAATCTAGGACTCAAATGTTAAGGGTTTTTAGGTTGTAAGTTGTGGGGGGAAGGGAAATTAAATTTAGTTTTTATATAACTAAGACATTTATAAAAGCACTTGGGAGTGAGTGTACCTTGATTTAAATCCAGCTCTTCTGTCTATTATCTACATTAACTTTTGCAAGACATTCCCATCTCTAGTCTTAATTTCCTCATCTGTAAAATGAAGTAGAATTCTTTGTTATATGGGATGTTTCTCTGGGAGAAGGAGGGATACAAAGGAAAATTGTAGGGAAGATGGTAATAAAGGATAGCATAAAATTAAAAAAAATGTAGTTGGACCAGATGTCTCTTGTGTCTACCATCTCTTTATCTACTGAGTATTAGTCTAGTAAATGGTTCCATGAATATTAGCTGATTTAGGCAAAAACCTGGAAGGAATAAAGAGTAAAGAGATGGGAAAACTTTGTCCTCCCCTTGTCACCAATGGGTACTTGGGGAAAACCTGTCTTTACTTCTCACTTTACTGTGAACAATAGCAGATGTCCTCTTTGATTTGGAAGGAAAAGCTGATAATTCTCTACTGTGATGTACCTTTTGTGACTTTCAGGAAAAAAATAATGGATCCTACATTTTTAGCTGTACAATTTTTTTTTTTCCAGGGAGATGGGGGAAGCAAACTTCTTTCTGGTAGCCAAAAGCATGAAGATGCTGTTTGTGGCTTAGTTCTTATTGTTCTTAATGTTCTTACTGTTAAGGAGTGTTTAGTGCCTTTACAGAATACCTTTAAAAACAATCTTTGAAATGAAGAATTCTTTTCCCATTCCACCCCTCCCACATTGAGAAGGAGCCACTTTTAATATTTTGGCAAGTGCAAAAGACCTCTTGATCTGGAGAAAAACAAAGTATGGACCCTTTGTAGTCATACATGGAAGCAGAATAACCATCATTCTGCAGTTTATCTTGACACCCAAACTAAATGTTAGTTTTTAGTGGTGAAGGAATATTTTAACTTTTAGTTCTTAAAGGAAGAATCAAAGGGTCTGAGGAGTAGCTCTGAAGTTATATGAAGCTTATAATAATGTGTTTTAATTTTTTTATCATTGTTTACTACATATATGCTAGTTTTATTCTAATTTTTCAGCGAACTAAAAGGTCATGGATATTGAACTCAGCATTTAGTTTATTTGTACTTAAAATATAATGCAGTCGACCAGTTTGGTCCATTTTAGCAAAATGAATACAAAATGTCCCCTGGAAATGGAATATCTCATGTGTATTTGGCACATATTATGTCCTAGAAAGAGATTGGATAACTTCGAATTGTTAAATTAAAGGTTAATACAATTCTTAGAGTCTTCTCCTACAGTATGAAATACTATAAAAATAACAGTAACAATAAACCCCTTCACATATAAAAAAAACCAACCCTCTTGTTAAGAGTCTGTCAGTGGGGCAGCTAGGTGGCGGAGTGGATAGAGCACCAGCCCTGGAGTCAGGAGTACCTGAGTTCAAATCCAGCTTCAGACACTTAATAATTACCTAGCTGTGTGGCCTTGGGAAAGCCACTTAACCCCATTGCCTAGCAAAAAAAGACAAAAAAAAAACAAACCAAAGAATCTGTCAGTGGATTAATAATTAAAAAACTCAACTGGTCTTCAATGAGATCTAACTTTAGATCATGTTCACCTTTTAAAATAAGTATTTCTTAGGCACTGCCCAAGGATTCAGCATGGAGTTAGGCACAGTAATTCCCCATTTACTGTGGAGAAACAGACTATATAGGTTTTAAGGATTTACATTTTTCATGAATGATGAAAATCCAATGGAATCTTTGCAGAGAGGCTGCTGATCTCTATAATTATAGTAACAACAGTAGTAGTTAGCATTTAAATAATTTTACAAAGTACTTATCTCCATCCATGCTCACAACAATGCTGGAAGGCAGGTGCTATTTTTTGGGTGGGGGGGGTGTTAGTTTTTTTGCAAGGCAAATGGGGTTAAGTGGCTTGCCCAAGGCCAGACAGCTAGGTAATTATTAAGTGTTTGAGGTCAGATTTGAACTCATGTGCTCCTGACTCCAGGGCCTGTGCTCTATCCACTGTGCCACCTAGCTGCCCTGGCAGGTGCTATTCTTATCTCCATTTTCTAGGTGAGGAATAGAAGCAGAGGCAGGTTATGACTTGCCGGTCCCAATCAATTAAGGCAAAATCCTAACTCCAAGTCCAGGTCTATACACTGCCACCTTCACCTAAAATTTTCAAGCAGCTTGCCCATCACAATGGTTTTAGTTCTATAGTGCTCACCTTGTCTCAGAACTGCCTTGATAACTGTAACATGGCAATGACCATTTTTTGATTGGATTTGACATCATTAGGCAATTACCAGTCTGATCTGGTCCTTTGCTATTGTTAATACACAGCAGTGACCTTTGCCAAGCTACTATTAAACAGAGATGTGACAAGGGCTTTCAGATGTGATGATATTTAGGGCCTGGGTTAGGGGGAGTAGCTTGGGGAGGCATCTGGCATTGCCCCAACTTTCTAGGAGTGGGTGAAGGCAGAGCCTTCCCTTCCATTGACAAACATTAGATTCACAGCTGGTCAAGGGAAGGGCCCAGGAATTTATTTAGAGTTTGTGCTTACAAGTATACTAATAGTTCTAAGATTTGCTTCTGTGTTGACATGAGGAATGCTGGGCATGTGGAGGCTCCTCCCATCCCTCTTTGTGCTTCTTTGAATTTCCTTGTTTGTTCAGATGGTCTGCTAAACAACAGTAGTATCAGTGATACAGAAGGTGAGAACGGTGCTTGTTCTGTGGGTCCATAGCACCCTTACCGCTTTGTGAGGATCCTGTGTGTGGTGTTGTGGTGCCGACCCTAGGTCATGGAGATAACTATCTGAAGGGTTGGATCCTGAGGCTTCAGTCTGCATGTTTTGCTGCCACCTGTGCACCCAACTTAGGGCCATCAACATCCCTGTGCATGTGGACTCCCAGTTGGAGTGTGACTGTGATAGAATGAAGGTTTGGTTGAGAGTCACTTAGTGGAGCTGAGGATGCATCAAGGGAATTGTGACCTACAGACATCTGTGTGCTCAGTAGAAGAGAGGATGAAATGCTCACAGGACACTCTCAATGGTACTTAAGATTTATGTAATGCCAAAGGTTTACTCAAGTGCAGCATCCGGAGCTCAAGTGTCCAAAGGACTGCTGGCTGGCACAATCAGGTACTGGTGGGGGGGTCCTCTGGCTTTGCTGTCAGATACAAGCCCTTTTAGAAATCTGAGTCCACAAGCAGCATAGAAGAAAAATTATAGTAGGAATATAAAGTAGGACCATAATATGGTTTCCCTAAAAAAGTGATAAGTGGAGAATTTATTAGGTCAATCTCAAAAACAGGACTTTTAAACTGAAACTACCAAAAGCCCTTTAAGGAGCTGCAGTGTGCAAAGTAGGCTAGGCATATTAGAAAGACCTCCAGGATGTGATAATAGAGGTAATTAGGACCCTCAGTGTCCTTGTTTTTATGAGTAAATTTAAAGAACAAACCAAAAAACTTGTTTTGTGACTAGTTGTCAGGCTCCACTCTTTGGAGTTGCAAGGAAAATTCTGCTTTTTTTTTATTTTTTAAATAACTTCATTAGGTACTATGCTAAGTAGTCAGGAAGGGAAATGACACTAGTTAGCCACTACAGGGAATGATTATTCTTTGTTTCTCCTGAGACACTATCCCTCAACTTCATTTGAGCCTTTTAAACAATGATGTCAGCATACTTTGGTCCTTTTGAATTTGAATACCTCAAAGCAGGAATTCTATTTTAATTCTCAAGATCTCTGAGTGTTTGAAGCCAGGTCCTTTACAGAATACCTTTAAAAACAATCTTTGAAAAGAAGAATTCTTTTCCCATTCCACCCCTCCCACATTGAGAAGGAGCCACTTTTAATATTTTGGCAAGTGCAAAAGACCTCTTGATCTGGAGGAAAAACAGAGATCCTTAAAACCCTTTATAAGGGCTTGTATCTGGCAGGCCTGGGAGCCTACTGGTGAACTTTCCTGACAGCTCCCTTTGGCCCCAGGCCTGTCCTCTAGAACTAAATAGACTAAGTCTACTCCACTACCAGCAGTGGGCTCCAGGCTTTTGTTTGATTGTACATCCTTATCATATCCATTACACTCCTTTAAAATTTACCCAGTTAATAAAATGGTCCTATTACATAATTCTTCTAACCTCAAATTACAAGTAGCTTAAAAGCTATTACACAAGTAGCTGAAATGGTTTTATCTTCTAACTTGATGATTTATTGGTTCCTTTTTTAATGTGACTCTAGGTAGAAGCTTGGAAGTTGAATCAAAAAACATGATAGCTGCATAGTTCTTGCTGATCAAGCAACACATAAAGGCCATAAAAATCTCTTTATAGTTTTGGAAGCTCTTACCTGTCTTCTTTTGCCTTTCAAGGTTACAAAACATTGTCCCAGAACTTAGATTTCTTCTAGATGCCTTCCGTCTAACCCTCCAAATATGGTGACTTTTTTTTTCAACAGATCATTGAACTTCACACTCTGGTTACGCTCTTAACCCAAGAAGCTTCGGCAAATAAGTCTAATGTCTCTTTCCACCTGACAGCCCTTGAAGTATTTTGAAGCCTGCTATAAAATATAAAACAATAGAATTAGGCTACCTGACCTTCTAAGTCCCTTCTGGTCCAAATCTATGATGCTTTGTCCCCCCCCCCCAGTCTTCTTTTGATAATATTAGTTCCCTCCCCTGTATATGGCATCTAGTGAAGTCCATTCCTTTGGATAAATTGGGTTGATTCCCCCCCCCCCCCATTGAGCTGAAATCCCCTTCCCTGTAACTGCCAATCATTTCCTTTCAGGTTCCTTATGGAGCAGAACCACCTGTTTAGCTAACATCATATGAAAAGAACATTATTTACTGTTTTCTTAAATGATAATGTCAATCAGAATGATACTTTGCTCTCAAACATGGATTTTTTTTCTCCAAGTTCTGGCGCAGATCCCATGAGATAATTTCACAGTATTAGAAGCAGTGGTATACAGGTAGATGTTTAACAACTGGCTCCCAAAAAACAGTACACATAACATACTTCTAAGATTAACTTGAATTTTTAACATATTACTAACATGGATTTTGTAACAAAATAATCAAATTCCAATTTCAAGGGTTTGCCAGTTTCTGAGGTGTAAACACACAGATTTAAAATTTAATCATCAGCAGTTTTGAGTGTGTGTGAGTTGGCTCCAGCACACCTCTGATTGGAAGGGACCTTAGGGATAAGTTTAGTCCAGTTTTCCAGGACAGGAGCCTGAGCTTCCAATGATGAGGAAGCCCATTTATTTTTTTTTCAACTGCTGCATTAGAAATTTCTTCCTTATATTGACTTTTTTTTTAATGATGTAATATTTGCTCCTCATAGAATTGGAAGGGACCTTGCTTCATTTTACAGTGTAAAAGACAGGCACAAGACAAATACCTTGCCCAAACTTAGTAATGGATAGCAGAGTGGGAATTCAAAGCCAGGCCCTTTTAACTTCCAAGTCCCATGTCCTGTCAGCTCTTTCACCTTCACCCTGCCTCCCTATAAGTTCCTCCTATTGGACTTAGTTCTGCTTTCTGATACTATTCAAATTAAATACAGCAATGTTGTTCAAACTTTTTGGGCTGTGCATTTCTATCAGTAAAAGTATTTAAGAATCCTCTAACCAATAAATCTTTATCCAACTTAGAAATTTACATACATGTACTACTGTACCAAGTACCAATAATTATGAGCAGATGAGATAAAGATAGTTGATCCTAGATCCCTGGAGGCAGTAAGACATGATCTGATCACATCTTTGGCAGCCTTTTGGAGAGAGGATGATTTGGAGTGGGAAGAGACTTTAATCAACGAACCCAATTAAAAGAGGCTGTGGTAATTATCTGGAATGGGGCCTATTCTGAGGGGAGAGAAGGAGACATATGCAAAGGATGTAAAGATGGAAATAGCTAGATCTGATGATTAATATGCAGGTTAAGGGAAGGGAAGTTAAGGATGACACTGAGGTTGTAAACATGGGTGACTAGAAGAACAGGAATATATCTTGGTAAAGAAATGCGCCTTTGTGGGAAAAGAATGCACACAACCCATCCATGCCTGCTTGCTGTCCCATAAAAAATGGGATGCTACGGGTTCCTTCCTGGTCACTTGCCCCACAGCATCTGCTACGATCACAAGATGAACCTGGCGAGGGTAGAGGGAGGGAAAATGTAGTCTTAGTAACTTGTGCAGTTGTTTAGGTGACAGTAGTCATTTGCCCAAGCACAATGCGGGGGGCCGGAGGTGGGGGAGAGGTCATAGAGTGAGAAAGTATTAGGTGAGAGATGATGAGTAGAGATGATGATATAGAAATAAAGCCATGATTGCCTATTGTGGGATGTCACATATTTTCCCTTTGGTTGATCTACATCCCCTTGGTCATGTGGTTGGCCTCCACTTTTGGATTGTACTGTTTTCTCTACAGGCTACCCTTTCAAATTTTCTTCTCAAGTTAAAAGTTCCACATTGCTTCAGTAGCCCAGGATAACGGCTTTTGATAATCCCTTTTAATAATTTTGAAAATATGACTTCAAGTGTGTAAAAAGAAAAAACCCTTTGTTTCTTTCAGAATACCAATTTAAAAAGAAGTCTCATGTAGGAAATAAGCTCAAAAGGGAATAATTTACTATGATTGAGTACAATTATCATGTTTATTAAAATAAGTAGAATTTAGCAATTCCTGTGACTCACTTTAAAAATCTGAAGTTAGACCAAAATCTAAAATTAGAGCACACACAAGTGTCACCTTGCCAGGGCATTGGTCATTACACAGACCCATGCCTTACTCGTATATTGTCATAGATTCTTTGTTGTTTGAAGGGAGTGAGTGGTAAGATGAGAACTAGGGCTGTCATCTGAGGTTTTTTTTCTGGACCCATCAGATGGAGTCACAGTTGTGACTCATTTTCCAGACAACAGGTTACCATTAAATTTCTTTTCCTTGATTCTTTGCCCAAGATTTAGATATTCAGGAGAATACTGAAAATTAGAGAAACTGAGAATATTGCCAAAAGAAAAAAATTAATTTATTGATCAGAATTTGAAAGGGCCTTTAACTTCATCCACAGCCTAACTATCCTAAAACATAAATTCTCAGTATAAATCCTAAATGCAGTTGGTCAACCTGGCTTCCATTTATAATCTCCCCTGACATGGAACAGAAGCTACATAACAGAAAATATTACCTTTTGGGCTAATCCATTTGCGACAATTAGAATTTTTCAGTTTTTTTCCTCCTCCTGAGCCCCAGTCTACTGCTGCTGTGTTTATCCATGGCTCCTATTCTGCCCTCCAGTGTCATATAAAACAGGATAGTATTGATAGTAAAACAGGAAAGAACACTAGATTTGTACTTGGAAAATCCAGGTTCAATTTCTAGTTCTTTCTACCTACTACCTTTTCACCTCAGCCCAGTCACTCCCCCACTTCCCCTCACTTTCCTCATTCATGAAATTTGGGGGTCAGACGGTATGACTCTAAAGACCTTCCCAGATCTGTCCCATGATCCTAATCTTCAGCCCCCTCCCTCATCTCATGGGCTGTCGCCCCAGTTTAAAAGCTTAGAACAACACAGGCAGTAAATCATTCTTATATAATAAGACAAAGGATTTTAGACTACAAAAAGAAAAAGAGATAACTGAGAAGAAGGAGGTCATGAGGCTTCCTACTCAGCCCTAGTCAGACCAATCTAGAGTATTGCTCGGTTTTAGGTAGCCTATTTTTTAAAGACATCATTGAACTAGAGAACATCCAGACATGGTAAAGGGCTGTGAGTTCATGCTGTAGCAGTCAAGTAAGCTTTTATTATAAAGTGCCACTTCTGGGTAAAGTTTTAGGATATTAAAAAACACATATGAAGTAACTCCTGTCTCAAGGAGCCTATCCATATGAGGACTCACTGAAACCATAGAGGATGTGTAGCCTAAAGAACAAACCTAAACTGAGGGAGGAGAAGAGGGACATGACAATTCTTTTCAAATATTTGAAGGCCTATCTCCTGGAAGAAAGATTAGACCTTTTATTATTTTATTTTATTTTACCTCATAGGGCAGAACCAGGAACAAAGGATAGAAGTAAAAATTTCTGCTTGATGTAAGAGGAAAACCTTCCTAACACTTAAGAGCTCTTCAGGCATGAATTAGGACCAGTTGGCCACCGAGGCCCCTTTCAAGTCCAAAATTCTGTAAACACATCATCTACATCAAATTTTATCAGCTAAACCAGGATGAAAGATAGCATGCTTAGTGTGGTGGTTCTCAAACTTTTTGGTCTCAGGATATTTTTACAATTGTAAAAATTATTGAAGACCCTAAAGGATTTTTGTTTATGTGTATTAACTCAATTTTCTTTCTTTTTTTTTTTTTGCAAGGCAATGGGGTTAAGTACCTTGCCCAGGGTCACATAAACTAGTTAATTATTAAGTGTCTGAGGCTAGATTTGAACTCAGATCATCCTGACTCCAGGGCCAGTGCTCATAGCCACTCCCTTAACTCAATATTTTAAGAATAATTTTTTATAAACAATAAATCCATTATATAACATTTGTGCCAAACAGAAAAAATTAGTAAGGAGAGTGCCATTGATTTATATTTTTTGACAAATCTCGCTTAATGTATGGCATAATAGTATATACTTATATCCAACAGGGGCAGCCAAGTGACTAAGTGGATAGAGTAATAGGTCTGAAGACTATAAGACCTGAATTCAAATTCAGCCTCAAACACATAGAGATGAGTGACCTTGGACAACTCATTAAATCTCTACCTGGCTCAATTTCTTCCACTGTTACACAGGAAAATCTAATAATAGCTGTCTACTTTGCAGGGATATGTTGTAAGGATCAAATGCGATAATATTTGCAAAGCATTTAAGCATAGGATTTGAAATGTAGTAATCATAATATGAATGTTAGCAATTATTACTACTTTTGCATTATCTCTTGGGATATGTTGTTTTGGATGAAGGACATGCAGAAAATCTGACCTAATACAGATATGTAAATGAATAATGACTTAGTATCATTATTATTATGAAAATAGTTTTGACCTCAAAGACTCCCTGAAAAAAAGTATTGAGAGCCACTTTTTGAGAAGTACTGGTTTAGTGGATAGAGAGCTATTTGGGGGAGAGAACCTGGATTCAAATCCTGGCTCAGGGCAAGTAAATTTACCTCTCAGTGTCCCTGGGACCAAGACTATCAAAAGAGTTGCTGATTGATTGCCATTGATTCTCCTAAACCTACCTCCTCCAAATAAAGTTCCCTCCTCCAAATAAATCACAGGCCTGTACCTCCCATCCAAAAATATGAAGTCTAAAACAACTATCAATTGAACTGAATATTGGGAAGAGGGGAATCTTACATTTTCTTCACAAAATTATCAAAAATAGAACAAAAATTATGTCAGAAGAAGCCAATGCTTGTTGTCTTTTAATATATGGCTTGCACAGATGCTGTGCTCAATATTAGTAAATGAACAAGGGAAAACACAAAAACATTGCATTCCTCCTAGTTGCAGACAAGATAGAAAGGTTAAATTTGTGTTGTTTATAAATTAAGAACTTTCTTCCTTTTCCCTCAATAGCATCAACAGTTTCCCTAAATTTCAGTTTTATTTAATAGAAAAAAAGAAAAATGGGGCAGCTAGGTGGTGTAATGGATAGAGGATGGACCTTGGAGTCAGGAGTACCTGAGTTCAAATCCGGACTCAGACACTTAATAATTACCTAGCTGTATGGCCTTGGGCAAGCTACTTAACCCCATTTGCCTTGCAAAAACCTTAAAAAAAGAAAAGAAAAGAAAAACAACAATTATCCCATTATCCAAGCTTATTGTTTACTCTTTAGATAATTAAAAAAATTAATTCCAACTTATTAAGTGAATAAGCCTGTTTTCCTTCTATCTGCAAAATAAGTTATTTCTGTATCAGTTCTTTATTGTAAAAGTAATACAGGTGTTAGAGAAGCAGATGTTCAGTCATCAAGCATTCTCTAACCTCAAAATTGAACCCTTGATCTCTTGACAGATAAACCATAAATGAGAAGAGCGGTGGAAGGAGTTATCAGTTCCTGCTTCTAGGAGAAAAAGGCTGGTTTATCAATCACGTTCCCTATCAGAGTATTCCAAAGATGCTGCTTAAGTAGTTGTGGACATCTCCCTCCTGCCTGGCCAGATTCCTGATTACTATGGGCTGCATTAAGTCAAAGCAAACGTTCCCTTTTCCAAACACAATCTCCACTGAGAAGAAACCAGACAGTGGGGAAAGGTTTCTAAGTGAAAAGCCTTCGCTGATTTCTCTCGGTCCAGAGGGTTTCAAGGATTCTTCCACCAGGGTGGTGGTGCTGGAGTACGCCCATCGGCTGTCCCAGGAGATCATGGATGAAGCAGTGAAGCAGTGGGCAGCCAATGACATCAGGTATGGGGACATCCCATACATTGAGAGTGAGGCAGTGCCCTGAGGCTCCCTGGCTCACCCCAAAACAGATGACTGAAATTCTAGATTTAAGCAGTGTCCTCTGGTGCTAGTTCAAAAACAGAAGAAAGCAAAAACCGGTGTAATTAAGTATATAGAACTCCATCCATGTCTTTTATGTTGGTATTACAGTTGTTTTGATGGGAGAATAGAGTACTCTAAAAACAAAACATCTGTTGTGATCAGGACTAGGACGAAAATGTTTATTTTCTGCTTTGTTTGCCTTGGATTGTGGTCTGATGTAGCTTAAATGGCAAAATTGGGGTCCTGTTGCACAAATACATTTAACTGGCTTGCTTTCCTATAATCACAAGACAAGCCTGTCACTCCATGCAGCACCACCAAAGAATGAAAAACATCAGTATTCATGGCCATTGTTTGTAAAGTATGCCTGTAGCTCCACTGTCTAATAAAGCCTGACTGTTCCCCAGTCAAAGATCATCAATATGAAAGGGAATGTTCCCAAAACAACAACCCATTGGGGCTGGTTAGAGTAAGATCACTCCTTTCCCCATTCCCAGCCAGCCTTTGCTTGCTCCAGAAAAGACAGTTAAAGGGAACCTGTGTGCTTTTTGTCATGAGAAAATAGTGTTGCTTGCATTTTTAAGAGGTCCTTAAGGATTTTCCTTAACAAAACTTACCAAATACAGTAAAGAAAAGCACGTATCAATTAACTTTTGAGTGGCAAAGTTAAACTACCAAGTTCTTTAGGATGTGTGTGCATGTACATACCCACACCCATACACATATCGCAGATGATCAAATCACTTCTACTCCCTAAATTTAAATCACTTATTTAAAAATCACTTTATTTAAATCACTTAATTTAAAATCCTAAAATGATGGAGAACACAGAGACAATAATTGCTAAAACTAAATGGGCAGGTGGTTATACCACCCCTAGCTGGAGGGCACTAATCTTGATGCTGAATTTGCATTGAGTTTTCACGATTTGACCTCAATTTACAGAAAGGGCCAGGGTGGGCAGACTTCTTCATCATTCCTGTCTAATTACTGTTCTAGCAGTTTTTGTTGTCTAAAAAATCAAGGAAGTTCCCAAAAGGAGGATGTTAAACCTCAAGAGCTTAAATCTTTAAAAACAAAAGAACCACCACCAAAACAAAAAATCCATTAAGCTCTGTTTCCTCCTCACTATCTTACCTACAAAGCTAGCCTGGCTGTGTGCCAAGTGGGCCCAGTAATTTGTTTAGAGAAGGTTTGAGTTTAATCTTATGTGGTGTGTTTGATTATACCTGTTAACATAAATGAACATATTTTCCTATTTAGAAGAGTAGACTATATCATTCACCTAAGCCGATGTGGTATATTTGGGTGCTTTGCAACTGTTTGCTTCTCACTTTCACAGACTTGGTTTTGAAAACTAAAATGCTGATGAGTGAGCACCTTATGGCAAAACCCTCGAAGACTTTTCCAAGGAAGCAGCTACCAAAACTTAACAAGAAAACTACAGAATGAATCATTTATATGTATGGTCATGCCCATGAAGTCTAAGCTGGAGCCACCTCTAGTCTTCGGAGTACTAGCTTTTGAGCAAGTTTATTCCCTGTTCAGTTTCATGGGACTGGGGTCTCTTTAAGCACATACTTTCCAGGTCATTTGTTTAAAGTGTTGTAATAAAAACTGGGTATGATTATAGGACTAACCATGGAGAAGTAGATAAATGCCTTGCTTTATTGTAGTCTAGCACTGAAATGAGCCATTGCAGATTTGCTGTTAGTACTTCCATTTCCCTCATCCTAGTCTAAAGAGAAGGAAAGGGAGACTATAGCAAGAAAGATAGATGTATTCTGCCTACTAGCAAAGCAACCAGAAAAAAAAAGATACCTCTACTCACTTAAAAAATATTACTTTGAAACACAAGAGAATTCTACCTAGCCTATTTCTTTAAAAGTGAGTGCTAAGTCACCTTTAATCACCTTTAATAGTGATACAATCTTGTGCATTAAGTCCAGTTGCATTTTGGACCCGCGATCAATAAAATGTTCACCACATATAGGCCCTTTTTAAGGAGTTCATGGTTCTTAACATTCCATTTTTCCCCTACTGTTAACAGCTACAATCAAGGGAAATGTAGAAGTTGCCTGTCCTTGAAAGGAGCTGAGGTTTGTGGGTCCAAGGTTAAATGCAATGACCCTCAGCTCTAGCTTATAACAGTATTTCCAATAGTGGTAAATTTCTGGTGAAAAAGTTTGGAAAGTTTATGCATTTCAAAGTCAGACCAAAGTCTCAGAGTTGCCGCTTTGAATTAATGTTATCTGAAATGTAGAACACATTGTTTTCATACATCATCATTTTATTTTCCCACAATGCCCTTGAAGGTTTAAGAAAAGTTGTGCAATTGATAAAATTTGGTTTCCAATTCTAGTCTAAGAAATAGGTTAAAAAATGCATGTGCACATACACACACATACACATACTCCCACATATATATGTAGGTGGGTGGGTATATGCATATGCATTAATGGATATCTATAGAAATATAATTAGATGGCTATATGAGGATTGTGGCAACCACACAAAGCTATTTAATGGTTGCTGCACCTCATTTCCACAGTATATCTATCCATCTGGACTTTGGGTTCATCCATGTGATCTCATAGTTTTAGGCATTTGTTTCATTCCCCTGGTGTTTTGGTGGGTGAGTAAAGAGAAAGAAATTATCAAGTAGGATGATAAATGAGCAACAGTTGGGGATGCCTTTCCAAGATGAGTTTAGTAATCCAAAAATCTAATCCCTATCCTTAGCCTGAACCATACTTCAACAGTGGTAGAACTCTTCCTCTCAGGTGTTTTCCACAACACAATATTGTAGGCATAAATTGGCCCAATAGGGATCTTCACAAGTAACTCCATAGGCTATAGCATTTTAGAGCTCATTCTAGGCCAACCTTCATTTTTATAGATGGAGAAATTAAAATCCAGAGATGAAGTAATTTTGTCCAAGTACACACAAAGATGGAAAGAGAAAGAGGCAGGATTCAAATCTAGGTGTTCTGATTAAATACAGGGCCCTTTGCAGTTGACTGTGTTGCCTTTCTAATATCCATATATTCTTTCATGGAAGAGGACCTAAAGAAGCCTCTTTGACAAAATGGCTTTGAGATCCAGTGAAATCTGAGGTGCATAAACTATATTTGTCTGTTGCTCAGTTTGTTTGTTCATATATACATATAGGGATGAGAATGTATAAATATCTATGTGTAACATATATAAACACACACTCTTGTTGGTGAGCATGTGTGTATGTGTGTGAATGTGTATACACCCACAACCAAATAATAGACAATGCAACCTTCCTTATTTATGCACCTCCTTTGACTCTGAGGGTTTTCAAGGCCACTGAAAGCTTCATAGAGGCTTCTCTAGACCATCCCCCCTTGAAATTTAACATGGATAGTATGGCTCAATAATAAGATGGATCATTCATCTCTGTAATAGATTATCTTTTTACGCTAGTTAATTTCTTTTATACTCTTGTTTAGGTCCACTCTCCTTCATTGGTTCTCCAGGCAATGTGTGCAGGAAACATTGGATTTGAGGCCCAAGGCCCCACATGTCAATCCTGCTCATTAGCCAAGTGACTCCAGGCTGTGGTTCCTCACCTGTGAAACAAACACCTTAGACTATAATTGTTCTTCTTTCTAAGGTGCCTTCCAACTCTAGATCCTATGAGGTCAGCCAGAGACATGATAGTAGACCCATAACAACCCAGCCTAGAAGTCCTTTAAGAAGGAAACAGATGTATAGAAGGAGAAGGCCTTGAGAATTACTAGCTGTTTAAAAGGAAGATACTTAATTAACTTGGGCATTAAATTTTACAAGGAAAACAGTGATGAACCTGGAAGGGAATGGAGGGAGGGAGGAGAAGAGTAGGAAGAAGAGGTGCTGAAGATGAGCCCACTTTCTGTGCTACAAATGAAGGCAATAAGTTTAGGGCACAGAATAGCATTTTTTTTTCAATCTCCCAATCCTTTGTCATTTATAATATCAGACTTCTACTTTAACTTGTGTTTGCAACGAGCTCATTCACTCAGAAAAATCCAGGCATGTCAGTGGATGTCAAGGGGAGGCAGAGATTATCAGACTGATTAAAAACAACGGAGTGACCAATCCTGGGAACAACATGGTGCCCAAAGAAATATGAGAATTCTTCGCCCAACCCACTATGTGTCCACAAATTTCAACATGCTCATTTTCCCACCTTTCAGATCACTTACCTAAGATCCCAAAGTCCTCAGTTCCCAACTGCCTTAGCATCTCTTTAACAAACTGCCCCTGGTTTATTAGCTCTAAAAGCACAATTTTTGGAGGGGAGAAAAAATGAAAGGAGGCCATTATATCTCCATAAGAATACTATAAGCATAATTAGTCATAATATGGCATTATTGTTAATGTTTTTAAAATAGCATAATGAATAAATGAAGTAGAATGATACTCCTATCACATGGTACTGGCTAACATTTTACTGGGATTGGATTTGAGACCATAAACTGCTGTTATATTTTTTTGTTTGTTTTTAGAAACGAGATATGCCAGAGACACTTTATAAATAAGATTTACTACCCCCCAAAATCAGTTCCTCCATAACTTTCCTCTCTCTCTTAAACAGAAGCAATTCCATTTGTCCTAGGCTGTAGTCATGTGCCTGAGTAGGATCTGTATTTATACTAAGACCTGAACTGGCTCAGGAGCATTGGCTGCTTTTTACTTTGTAAAACTAGTGTTTTGTTGGCAAGTTCCTTCACTTCCCCATGACTGAAGCATATGATAGTATATTTTTACAAGTATTTTTGTGAAAACATTTTCTTTCAAACTGTACAATAAAATTCAGTTGCCATTAATTACTTGCAAATTTTTATTCAATTAAAATAAGCAATCAACCTAGTCGTGTGCTTGGCATTTGTTCTTAACATAAGAGGACTTCACATTTCTTTCAGGAATGCAGAAATGACCCCATTTCCCCACCTTTCCCTCCCTGCAAAAAAAAAAATGAGTATAAATCAGCTTAGCCCTTCTGAAAATAATTACTAGAACCACTATAAGAACTTCTAAGTAAAAAATTTAAACATATGCTAATAAATGTTTTCATTACCCCCATTACTATGCTATTTGAATATTTTCCACATCATGGCTGTGAGTTCTTTGGAGGAAAAATGTTTACAGTTCCCTCCAGCTCTATCATTTTCTGAGTTTCAGCCCTGATGCTTTCTTTTTTTTCCTCTTTTTTTTTTTTGGATTTTAAATCTTTAGCTCACTTTGTTGCCCTTATCATAAATTGTAAGTTTTTTCTAATCTTTTTATTTTTTTCTTTCTTGAGATACTTAATTTATACAAAATAAGAAAATAACATTATGTGCATAGCAAAAGCATTGAGAGGATTCATAACATAAAGCAATGAATTTCCATTTCAAGAAAGCCTATATAATAAATACTACACAGTGTTCAAAAAAGCAAAGGTGAAGCTAAATGGTGTCCTCCTTTTCTTTGCTTCCTTGTAGATTTTCTCCTGTTCTCTGCTGTGCACTGCTTATTCCTTCCACCCTCAGAACAACTACAATTAAGAATGGATATATACATACACCTCCACCCACATATATGTGTACACACTCATATATGCCAACCCTTACAGATATATATGTGTGTGTGTGTATATATATGTAAATCTACATACACAAAAATGTTCATAGATATATATATATATATATATATATTTGTTTTGTGTCCATCTCATAAGATTTCCTAAAAGCAACAATTTCTCCTCACTCCTCTACTTTTATTCTCTAGCTTGACTTCCTATTCCTTGACCTTCCCAAGAATCCCTCCCTTATAAACTCTTCTCTACCCCCTCCCCAGGGATCTACACATTCTTCTATATACCCTCTTAACCTATTATCTCACCATCTAAATACCCTCCATATTTCCTTATTTATTTCTGAATTTGAAAGACTTATACATAATATATGCATATATATGCATATATGGATTGTTCCCTCTTTAACCCATTCCCAATGAGAGTAAGTCTCCAGAACTACCAACTCTCCTTCCCTATCTAATTCCTCTGTATCAGTTCTTCCTCTTATACCTCATTTGTATAAGATGATAACTTTTTTATTTTCACCTACACTATTTTATTTTTAAGAAAACCATTCTACTCAACTCTACCCCCAATCTTTCCTTTGAACTACTCAATTATTAATAACAACCTTGGACATATGGTTTATATTTCCATGTATAATAAACAATTTGTCCTTATTAATTCCTCGTAATTAGTCTTTGATGTTTATATTTCTTGTGGTTCTTATATGTCATATTTTCTATTAAGTTTAGGTCTTTTTGCAACAAAATCCTGAAAGTCTGGCAATTCATTGAATATCCATTTTTTCATTCAGGATTATGCTTAACTTTGCTGAGTATTTTTGGCTACAAGAATTTACTCTTTGACATACAATGCTGCAAGGTCTTTTAATGAAGTTGCTGCTAGGTCTTCTATAATTCTCACTATGACTGCCATATCCTAATCCCTTCTTAAAATTTGTAGGGGATAGTATATGTGCTAATAAAATGAATGAAGAAAAATAGCTAATATTTATATAGCATCTATATTATAGGCACATCTTTGTGTGTATAAATGTATGTGTATGGTCACATATACATTTATAAACATTATCTCATTTGATCCTAACAACAATCCTGGGAGATAGATGCTGTTATGATCCCCATTTTACAGATTAGGAAACTGAGGCAAAAAGGTTAAGTGACTTGCCTAAAGTCATTCAACTGGTGTCTGAGGCTGAATTTGAACTTGGGTTTTCCTGACCCTGGGCCCAGTTCTTTATCTGCTGGGCTCCCTAGCAGAATTGACTTCTGATCATAAAGTTGCAGTACTCTCCAGTCTGGCAGTGGGACTTACCATTCATTTTTTTTATATCCTTGCTCACCTTCAGAAATGGCTTTTGTAACTTTTGTTTCTCTTCTATCAATGCCAGTCATGCAAAGGCTTATTTTGAACAAAAGCTCTCTTGTTTTCATCTGACTTTATCTTCTAGATTTGTTCCTTCTTTGGGGAGAAAGGCTGAGTGACATAAATCCATATTCCTGGAAATAGAAACCCATCAGAGTCAGCCTTGAAAGGGTCCAGGTCTCAAAACCAGGTGAAGAAGAAAGACTTGTCACAATATTCCCACTGTCTCCAGTAGACCCTAGGGAAGCCCCAATTTTGGATTAGAAGGACCAGAACCTAGTTTTATGGCAAAAACCAAAATTTATCTCCACTACTGTACTTGCCTCTGCTGTTTGGCAAACCAAGCCAGGCCATCCCTAAGGGGATGATGTCTTCAGGTTTTAGCTGAGTTCAGGCATTTTTCTGGGCCACTGATTTGATATGAAATTCATTCTTGAAAACCTATTGTTGCCTGTCCCCCTGAAATGCACTATAATTTTGAAGGCTACTCTTTTTTTCAAAAATAAGTGGTCAAGGGAAAAAAGCTAATGAGTAAATGAGATTTTTCAAACTTTAAAGGCTTAGCTTTCTAAAAATAATGTATAAACAGAATTACTATAGTTGGATAGTACTCCATCACATTTACTTAATTTAAATTAAAGGGAGAAGCAGGAGTGATACAATGGGAGGACAGAATTTAAAAAAGCTCCAAAAATATAACTTCAAATGCAAAGGGAGAGTTAATAGATATAATGATTTTTAACATAATTTCA
The DNA here is from genome assembly GCF_037893015.1 of Macrotis lagotis. NCBI lineage: Eukaryota > Metazoa > Chordata > Mammalia > Peramelemorphia > Peramelidae > Macrotis > Macrotis lagotis. The sequence continues at coordinate 665,737,067 of NC_133658.1, read as the reverse complement.
AAATATTTCATAAACCTCCACATTAACAATCACAAAAATCTAGGAAAAGGACCAGTAATAAAACTCAGAAGTCTCAAATGCCATATAAAATTCAGAACATACAAGTAAAGGACAAGGTGAGTTACTTGATTTCATTAGGTGTCGCTAAGGATTGGTAAGATACAACCTGTGCCTGGAAGGGGATTTTGAAAGGGTTTAGAGGGGAAAAGACAGGTAAAAAGATGTTGAATAGAATAGTATGATATATTTAAAAGATATGCTCAGAGAAAATGGAAGAAGCAGAAAAGGAATCTGGGAGCATTTGAATAAATACCAATATTATTATTGGACTAGAGATTTACTAAACAGAAAGAGGAATGGTGATCAGGTAAGGTAATTTCAGAGTCGATGGCAAGATCAAAGGTATGACCATCTTTGTGTGTGTCTGAGGTAGGGTGGAGGGTAAGTCATGGGAAAGTGTAGGCTAATGAGGGGTGGGTGAGGGTGTTTGAGGAAGTATCAACATGATTGCTGAAGTCCCCTGAGTATGAGAGAAGTTGGGTAGGAGAAAAAGAGTTAAATCAGGAACTGAATTCATTGAGAAAGCAGGGGAGAGTTTCTCAGATGTCTATAGCTATAGATCACAGAAACTTCAAAGAAGGTATGATAATGGTAGGGAAGGAACCTGGAAGTGGCAATGGGAAGCAAGGGGAATTCTCCTTTTTCCACTTCAACCAGGGACTGGAAAGAAAAGAGTGAAAATGGATGTACCTACTAGAAAATATTGATCAAGAAGGCTGAGTCGTCAGGAGGGTCAGGTCTCAGTGATAGCCACAGGATGGGAGGGGAATGAGAAAGGAAAAGATCTAAAATAAAGCTAGTTTGTTACCTATAGAACAGTATTCCAGAGGACATAGTAAAAGGAGTGGGATGCTTTTGGTTGGGACTTTGGAGTGGGAAGGAGGCTAATGGAAAGAGGAATGAGTTGGCCTGGGGAGATTTGATGACCTATAGGTCATCAATGAGATGGGGAGGGGAAGAAATTTGTTTCTTTAAATGAAACAGGCTTTCAAAGCTAGCTATTAATATTTCTGGATTTTCTTGGACAGTTCAGGCAAAGGAATGATGACTTGAAAGAAAAAGTATGATGATGCTCTCTTTCCCCCAAGATAGGAGACTAAGCTGGAGACTTGATGGAATGGCATCTTGTTTCAATGGCAAGAGTATGATGGAAAAGCATTTCTCCTCTTCCCCTCCCCCCAAGGATGAAGATCATACAATGTGATTCAAAGGGTATAATAGTAATATGTCCTCCTTTTCTTTCCTCTCACTCTTACTTGAGGCCAGAAACAGGCAGGAGATTCGTGAAGATCAGGCAGAAGATGCATTGTGATGTAACCTTCTCTTCCTTACAGACCCAGAAGATTGGGCAGTCGATGAATCAGTCACAATGATAATAAGCTGTCTTCCCATGCTCATTGGAGGCTGATTGCAGAGAGAGATTGATTTAGATTGATGAAAGGAAATGCTTCCTTACAAAGAGAATTATGCAAAAGAATGAAGTACCTTGAGAAATCTCAGAATCATAGATTTAAGCTGTGAAGGGCTTCAGAGGTGATCTAGTTTAAACTTATTTTGCAGAAGAAACAGACCCAGAAAGGTGAGGACACTTGCCCAATGTCACAAGACACTTGTAGAGTAGGGTAGTGAAATTTGAGCCCAAGTCCTTTATCTTTAGATGCTCTTAAGTTAAATATGACATAACTGAAAAAGAACCCTCTCTATGTCAGCTTATGCCCTTCCTACTCCAGTTTAGTGATTCTATGAATGAAAAATCAAATTGAGATCCTTTAAAATAAGTGAAACTCATCAAGACCAAAGAATATCTTGGTCAGATTTTTTTTTTTGTTTTTGTCCAAAGAATGTCAACATTCCTATAAGATAGCTTTCACTTCATAAAGCAATATTGTTAAACATCCTCCTTTTAATCAATCAACAGTATTTATTAAGTGGCTACTATGCACTACATTTTATTAGGTATTGAGGATATATAGCAAAAATGGAGCAGTCCCTGCTTTCAAAGATCTTACATTCTACTCATTTAAAAAACCAAACCAGAACAATAAACCTTGTACAAATATAAGTAATTATACTTATATAATATATGGGTACACACACACACACACACACATCAACTTGGAGTGGCACTAACAGTTTAGAGCAGGGATAAGGAAAGGTTTCATGTAGGACAGACAATCAATGAACTATGGCAAGCCAAATGTGGTCATTGGACCTTAATCTAACAACCCTTGATGTAGAAGGTAACCTATAATTTGACAAAACATAAGAATTCTATGAGGTAAAAGTGAAAAGGAAGTACATTCCAGGAAGAGGGCACAGAGATGAAATGTCCAATTTGATTAGAACATAAGAGTGCTTGAAAAGGGAGTTAATGTATGATGATCCTGAAAAGATTAACTGGAGCCAAAGTATGAAGATCTTTAACTGGCACAGACTGGTATGATGGAATGCAAATGGAATGAAAAAATGCAAATGCATTTTTTCCTGTGGGGAGCAACAGGGAGTGACCACCAGAGGTCTTCTGAGCATAAAACCACATGCTTGGATCTTGACTTCAGAATATGGCTTTGACAGTTATGAAGATGGACTGAACTGGAGAGGAGAAGATGGGAGAGACCAATTAGGAAGTTCAGGTTGAGGTGAAGGGGGCCTAAAATAGTGAGAAAGAGAAGAGATGCTGAGGAGGCAGAATCCACAAGATTTGGCAAGTGATTAGATATAAGTATTGGAGAGTAAAGAATTATGGATGGTGCTGAAACTGAAACACTGGGTTAGTAGAAGGATGACAGCACCCTCAAGAAAACAGCAAAATTAGGAAGAGCATTAGGTTGAAATGCTTACATGATATCCACCAAAAGACAGTTGGTGATGTGGGACTGGAAGTCAGAAAGAAGTATAGAGTTAGATAAAGAGACCTGAGTCCTCTGCATAGAAATAATCATTGACTTCATAGGAGCTGATGAAACCACTCAGAAGATACAAAGGGAAACAAAGAAGATACATAAAAGGTAGGATGTGGATGATGATGATGTAAGAAACTGAGGAGTGGCCAGACAGGTAAAAGGTCAACCAAGAGGAAGAACCCAGAGGGGAGAAAGAAAAAGGAAGACAAGTTGCAAGAATGTCACTGCTACAGAGTTCAGGATTTACCAAGAATGTTATATGATCATGTTAAAAGTTTTATCCCTCAAATATTTTAATTGAAAACATTGATAAGATGCAATAATTTACCCTTACTTGAAGCAAAAAGCAATATCCTTGGAGAAATACCATCAAACCACAATCAAACACAATCAAAATATCACAATATTTTCAAGAATCTTTATTCAATATTGTCCACACACAAAACTATACAAAAATAACCAAATAGATTATCATGCAATCCCAGAAAAAAAAAGACCTGTCATCTTTTCCATTTTTTCTTATCAGAATAAACTCTGAGAAAGGGCAATCATTGCAGTTAAAATTTGAGATCATCACTTCCCAGAGACTTGAAACAGTCATTCAGAAATCCATCAGTTATTTCTTCTAATTTGGCTGGCTTCCACTTAGGGTTCTGGTCTTTGTCGATCAAAACTGCCAAAAAACAAAAGGAAGACATAATTAAATTTTTACATATCCATGCCAGACTTTATTCAGCAACGATGCAGAAACTATTCTTACCTTTTTACAATTCCTTTCTTTCTAAAAAGTTTATATGTAGTTTATACTATGTCTATATGTAGGACAGCAATATCACTGAAGAGATAGAAACAATGGTAGTTATGCTGAGTATGACAAGTATTAATATATTATCTACTAAACAGAGATTTAGTAAAGATTTATATATGTTCTAAGCATCTTTGGTTATTTTCATACCATACCTACACTTGGGTCATTATTCCCCTATCCTCTCAATTGGTATCTTAGCCTTATATCCCCTGAGATGCCAGATTCTAACTTTCACCTTATCTCATCCAGACCCAGGTCTCCACATCAGTTCCTGGTCTACTACTTTGCATGGTCTTTACCCTGAACTTCTGCTAATTTTTCAGTTCCTTTTTATGTGTTGATTATAAGTTCCTTGAGGACAGAGGCTGTCTTGCTTGTTTGTATCTGTAACCTCCTCAATGGGACCTTCAAATCATAGGATCACTTTGCTGAGCTTACTGAAATCTCTTCTAGAATCTAGGGTATATACCTAACTATGCCTGATATTTACTTCCTTAGTTATCACAAGCTATCATAATGTGATAACTATTGTTCCCAAAGTTCTAGTTACTCCTACATTACCAACTGGGTCTTCCCCTCATTCATAAGAATTAGGTCTAGGGTAGCAGAATTTATACACAACAGTTCCTCTAATTTAAAGAAACCAGACTGTGAGGCCAATCATCACTGTAGTATTTTTAAGACATTAAAAAACCTGATATTTTTGATGCCCTCTATGCAATCAATTAGTCATTTCTATATCCTCCCCAGCCCTAAAGAGTTCTCAACTCCACATGGAAGAAATGACAAAAACACATGTATCCCTCATTGAAAGTAACCAATTTACCCCACCCCCTCCCTTGCCCCATTCCTACCTTCTTTCTCCCAAGGTCAGAAAAAGCTGATACTTGTGGCTCCTTCCTAAGTTGGTCCAAATGCACTCTCTGTGTGTGAAGAGCTTCATATCTGTCACAGACTGTCAGTAATTTGCTGCTACTTCTCTCCTCTTTGCTTTGTCATGTTTTTATACCTTTCTACTGCTTGCCCTCTATTTCAATTTTCCTGGTCATCCTCAGAATTTTCCTTCTTGGTTTCCTCCTTCTAATCTAAGAACTCCCAGATTTATAGAATATTTTAGATGAAAGACCTTGCTCTGCCATGAGATCACTGTGCCCCTTGGTAAGTAATTTAATTTTTTTCACTTTTCTCACCTTTAAAATGAGGAGTGAGACTATATGTTCTTTCAGACCCTAATGTCTAGATTCTTGAGGGGGAACAATTTGAGATTGGATATAGCAGCTTTGGGAAGCTGGAGGACAGTAAGAGAGTGCTGGGTCCTTAGGAAGCAATCCTATGAAAATATAGATAGGTATAGGTATATGTACATGTATGTACAGATATATCAGGAAACCAACTATCTCTTGATTTACTAACTTTTTCACTGGCTGACCCTCATGTCTAGAATGCCCTCTACCCTTCTGGTCTCTACCTCCTTCCTGGCTTCCCTGGATTTCTTCAAAACTCAGCTCAAATTAAGCTTCTGAAGGATATCCTTCCTTTTCTGGTCTTCCTCTTCTTCATACCCCTTTTTAACTAATGCCTTCCCATTTTATTCTTTTTGTATATACTACATTAGAATAGGACAGAGGCTTTGTATCTCCAGTATTTAGTAAAGTGCTTGGAATATACTAAGTGTTTTTAGTAAATGATTTTTGACCACTTGATATAGCAATGCATCTGTCCCTTGTCTCTTCCTTCCTTACCCAACTCTGCTGTGCATCAGCTCCCCATCAGAGTTCTGTTCCTTGACACTAGCTCACCCTATAGTTTTCTCCTGTATGTAAATATTCTGCTGCCCATGTGGACTTCATACTTCCCATATAAGAAAAGAGGAGGTTGGATTCTATGGTTTTATAAAGGTTCTATTTATTTCTAATAGTTTACATTCTAAAGACCCTTCCAGTTCTGATATAATTCTGTGAAATGTCAGCAGTTATTATTTATTACAACTGTGTCCCTAATTTGTTTTGTGATCTTGGGCAAGCCCCCTTCTCTGCTCTGAGACTCAATTTCCCTTCAATCCAAGTGGTTGGAATAGTGTCTCTCAGGATCTACTCAGCACTAACATTCTATGTTCTAAGTTCACACAGAAAAATAGAATCTCAGTGTTGAACAGATTGAACACTAGGAAGAATAGTAAAGTTCCTTGAGAGCAAAGACTGACTTTTATATCCTATCCCTAGTACCTATCACAATTCTGCCACACACCAAAGTATGACTCAATAAATGCTAATATTTATTTTGCAATTTTGCAATTTTGCCATCTGGCAACTTC